>NC_138312.1:0-577500 GCF_965601325.2 Salmo salar | reverse complement strand
GACAACACACACACACACACACCGACAACACACACACACACACACCGACAACACACACACACACACACCGACAACACATACACACACACACCGACAACACACACACACACCGACAACACACACACACACAACACACACACACACACCGACAACACACACACACACACAGCGACAACACACACACACAAACACACCGACAACACACACACACACACCGACAACACACACACACACCGACAACACACACACACACACACACACACACACCGACAACACACACACACCGACAACACACACACACACACCGACAACACACACACACACAAACACCAGCAACACACACACACACTGACAACACACACACACACACACCGACAACACACACACACACACCGACAACACACACACACACACCGACAACACACACACACACACACACCGACAACACACACACACACACACACTGACAACACACACGCACACCGACAACACACACACACACACACCGACAACACACACACACACACGACAACACACACACACACACACACACACCGACAACACACACACCGACAACACACACACACACCGACAACACACACACATACACAACACACACACACACACCGACAACACACACACACACACACCGACAAAACACACACGCACACACCGACAACACACACACACACACACACCGACAACACACCCACAACACACACACACACACACCGACAACACACACACACACACCGACAACACACACACACACACACCGACAACACACACACACACACACACACCGACAACACAAACACACACACCGATAACACACACACACCGACAACACACACACACACACACACACCGATAACACACACACACACCGACAACACACACACACACACCGACAACACACACACACACACACCGACAACACACACACACACACCGACAACACACACACACACCGACAACACACACACACACACACCGACAACACACACACACACACACACCGACAACACACACACACACACACCGACAACACACACACACACACACAACACACACACACACACACCTACAACACACACACACACACACACACACACCGACAACACACACACACACACCGACAACACACACACACACACCGACAACACACACACACACACACACACACACCGACAACACACACACACACACACCGACAACACACACACACACACACCGACAACACACACACACACACACCGACAACACACACACACACACACCGACAAACACACACACACCGACAACACACACACACACAACACACACACACACACCGACAACACAAACACACACACACACACCGACAACACACACACACACACACACCGACAACACACACACACACACACACCGACAACACACACACACACACCGACAACACACACACACACACACAACACACACACACACACCGACAACACACACACACACCGACCACACACACACACAAACACACCGACAACACACACACACACCCCGACAACACACACACACACACCCCGACAACACACACACACACCGACAACACACACACACACACCGACAACACACACACACACACACACACACACACCGACAACACACACACACACACCGACAACACACACACACACAAACACCAGCAACACACACACACATACCGACAACACACACACACACACACACACACCGACAACACACACACACACACACCGACAACACACACACACACACACACACCGACAACACATACACACACACACACCGACAACACACACACACACACCGACAACACACACACACACAACACACACACACACACACCGACAACACACACACACAAACACACCGACAACACACACACACCGACAACACACACACACACACCGACAACACACACACACACACCGACAACACACACACACACACCGACAACACACACACACACACACACACCGACAACACACACACACACACCGACAACACACACACACCGACAACACACACACACACAAACACCAGCAACACACACACACACTGACAACACACACACACACCGACAACACACACACACACACCGACAACACACACACACACACACACCGACAACACACACACACACACACACCGACAACACACACACACACACACACCGACAACACACACACACACACAGCGACAACACACACACACACAAACACACCGACAACACACACACACACACCGACAACACACACACACACACCGACAACACACACACACACACACACACACACACCGACAACACACACACACCGACAACACACACACACACACCGACAACACACACACACACAAACACCAGCAACACACACACACACTGACAACACACACACACACACACGACAACACACACACACACACCGACAACACACACACACACACCGACAACACACACACACACACACACCGACAACACACACACACACACACACTGACAACACACACGCACACCGACAACACACACACACACACACCGACAACACACACACACACACGACAACACACACACACACACACACACACCGACAACACACACACCGACAACACACACACACACCGACAACACACACACACACACAACACACACACACACACCGACAACACACACACACACACACCGACAAAACACACACGCACACACCGACAACACACACACACACACACACCGACAACACACCCACAACACACACACACACACACCGACAACACACACACACCGACAACACACACACACACACCGACAACACACACACACACACACCGACAACACACACACACACACACACACCGACAACACAAACACACACACCGATAACACACACACACCGACAACACACACACACACACACACCGATAACACACACACACACCGACAACACACACACACACACCGACAACACACACACACACACACCGACAACACACACACACACACCGACAACACACACACACACCGACAACACACACACACACACACCGACAACACACACACACACACACACCGACAACACACACACACACACACCGACAACACACACACACACACACAACACACACACACACACACCTACAACACACACACACACACACACACACACCGACAACACACACACACACACCGACAACACACACACACACACCGACAACACACACACACACACACACACACACCGACAACACACACACACACACACCGACAACACACACACACACACACCGACAACACACACACACACACACCGACAAACACACACACACCGACAACACACACACACACAACACACACACACACACACACCGACAACACAAACACACACACACACACCGACAACACACACACACACACACACCGACAACACACACACACACACACACCGACAACACACACACACACACCGACAACACACACACACACACACACACACACACACACACACCGACAACACACACACACACCGACCACACACACACACAAACACACCGACAACACACACACACACCCCGACAACACACACACACACACCCCGACAACACACACACACACCGACAACACACACACACACACCGACAACACACACACACACACACACACACACCGACAACACACACACACACACCGACAACACACACACACACCAGCAACACACACACACATACCGACAACACACACACACACACACACACACCGACAACACACACACACACACACCGACAACACACACACACACACACACACCGACAACACATACACACACACACACCGACAACACACACACACACACCGACAACACACACACACACAACACACACACACACACACCGACAACACACACACACAGCGACAACACACACACACAAACACACCGACAACACACACACACCGACAACACACACACACACACCGACAACACACACACACACACCGACAACACACACACACACACACACACCGACAACACACACACACACACCGACAACACACACACACACACCGACAACACACACACACACAAACACCAGCAACACACACACACACTGACAACACACACACACACCGACAACACACACACACACACCGACAACACACACACACACACACACCGACAACACACACACACACACACACCGACAACACACACACACACACACACTGACAACACACACACACACACACCGACAAATCACACACACACACACCGACAACACACACACACACACCGACAACACACACACACACACCGACAACACACACACACACACACACACACCGACAACACACACACACACGGACAACACACACACACACAACACACACACACCGACAACACACACACACACACACCGACAAAACACACACGCACACACCGACAACACACACACACACACCGACAACACACCCACAACACACACACACACACACCGACAACACACACACACCGACAACACACACACACACACCGACAACACACACACACACACACCGACAACACACACACACACACCGACAACACACACACACACACACACCGATAACACACACACACACCGACAACACACACACACACACACACTGACAACACACACACACACACACCGACAAATCACACACACACACACCGACAACACACACACACACACCGACAACACACACACACCGACAACACACACACACACACACACACCGACAACACACACACACACGGACAACACACACACACACAACACACACACACCGACAACACACACACACACACACCGACAAAACACACACGCACACACCGACAACACACACACACACCGACAACACACCCACAACACACACACACACACACCGACAACACACACACACCGACAACACACACACACACACCGACAACACACACACACACACACCGACAACACACACACACACACCGACAACACACACACACACACACACCGATAACACACACACACCGACAACACACACACACACACACACCGACAACACACACACACCGACAACACACACACACACACCGACAACACACACACACACACACACCGACAACACACACACACACACACCGACAACACACACACACACACACACCGACAACACACACACACACCGACAACACACACACACACACACCGACAACACACACACACACACCGACAACACACACACACACACCGACAACACACACACACACACACCGACAACACACACACACACACACAACACACACACACACACACACACACACACCGACAACACACACACACACACACCGACAACACACACACACACACACCGACAACACATAAACACACACACACCGACAACACACACACACCGACAACACACACACACACTCACACACACACACCGACAACACAAACACACACCGACAACACACACACACACACCGACAACACACACACACACACACAAACCGACAACACACACACACACACACCGACAACACACACACACACACCGACAACACACACACACCGACAACACACACACACACACACACACACACACACACCGACAACACACACACACACCGACAACACACACACACACACCGACAACACACACACACACACACCGACAACACACACACACACCGACAACACACACACACACCGACAACACACACACACACTCATACACACACACCGACAACACACACACACACCGACAACACACACACACACACAGACAACACACACACACACCGACAACAGACACACACACACACCGACAACACACACACACACACACAAACCGACAACACACACACCGACAACACACACACACACACACACACACACCGACAACACACACACACACACACACACCGACAACACACACACACACACACCGACAACACACACACACACACACACACCGACAACACACACACACACACACCGACAACACACACACACACACACACCGACAACACACACACACACACACAGACAACACACACACACACACACACCGACAACACACACACACACACCGACAACACACACACACACACCGAAAACACACACACACACACAACACACACACACACACCGACAACACACACACACACACCGACAACACACACACACACACACACACCGACAACACACACACACACCGACAACACACACACACACACACCGACAACACACACACACACAACACACACACACACACCGACAAAACACACACACACACCGACAACACACAAACACACACACACACACACACCGACAACACACACACACTGACAACACACCCACACACACCGACAACACACACACACACACACACACACACACACACCGCCAACACACACACACACACACACACCGACAACACACACACACACACCGACAACACACACACACACACACACCGACAACACACACACACACACACTGACAACACACACACACACACACACACTGACAACACACACACACACACCGACAATACACACACACACACCGACAACACACACACACACACCGACAACACACACACACCGACAACACACACACACACACCGACAACACACACACACACACACCGACAACACACACACAAACAACACCGACAACACACACACACACACCGACAACACACACACACACACACACACACACCGACAACACACACACACACACCGACAACACACACAAACACACACACACACACACCGACAACACACACACACACACCGACAACACACACACACACAAACACCAGCAACACACCGACAACACACACACACACCGACAACACACACACACCGACAACACACACACACACACACCGACAACACACACACACACACACACCGACAACACACACACACACACACCGACAACACATAAACACACACACACCGACAACACACACACACACACACTGACAACACACACACTTACACACCGACAACACACACACACACACACACCGACAACACACACACACACACCGACAACACACACACACACACACACACACCGACAACACACACACACACACACACCGACAACACACACACACCGACAACACACACACACACTCACACACACACACCGACAACACACACACACACCGACAACACACACACACACACCGACAACACACACACACACACACAAACCGGCAACACACACACACACACACCGACAACACACACACACACACACACCGACAACACACACACACACACCGACAACACACACACACACACACCGACAACACATAAACACACACACACCGACAACACACACACACACACCGACAACACACACACACCGACAACACACACACACACACACACACACCGACAACACACACACACACCGACAACACACACACACACACACCGACAACACACACACACACACCGACAACACACACACACACACACCGACAACACACACACACACACACCGACAACACACACACACACACACCGACAACACACACACACACTCATACACACACACCGACAACACACACACACACCGACAACACACACACACACACCGACAACACACACACACACACCGACAACACACACACACACCGACCACACACACACACAAACACACCGACAACACACACACACACCCCGACAACACACACACACACACCCCGACAACACACACACACACCGACAACACACACACACACACCGACAACACACACACACACACACACACACACCGACAACACACACACACACACCGACAACACACACACACACAAACACCAGCAACACACACACACATACCGACAACACACACACACACACACACCGACAACACACACACACACACACCGACAACACACACACACACACACACACCGACAACACATACACACACACACACCGACAACACACACACACACACCGACAACACACACACACACAACACACACACACACACACCGACAACACACACACACAGCGACAACACACACACACAAACACACCGACAACACACACACACCGACAACACACACACACACACCGACAACACACACACACACACCGACAACACACACACACACACACACACCGACAACACACACACACACACCGACAACACACACACACACACCGACAACACACACACACACAAACACCAGCAACACACACACACACTGACAACACACACACACACCGACAACACACACACACACACCGACAACACACACACACACACACACCGACAACACACACACACACACACACCGACAACACACACACACACACACACTGACAACACACACACACACACACCGACAAATCACACACACACACACCGACAACACACACACACACACCGACAACACACACACACACACCGACAACACACACACACACACACACACACCGACAACACACACACACACGGACAACACACACACACACAACACACACACACCGACAACACACACACACACACCGACAAAACACACACGCACACACCGACAACACACACACACACACCGACAACACACCCACAACACACACACACACACCGACAACACACACACACCGACAACACACACACACACACCGACAACACACACACACACACACCGACAACACACACACACACACCGACAACACACACACACACACACACCGATAACACACACACACCGACAACACACACACACACACACACTGACAACACACACACACACACACCGACAAATCACACACACACACACCGACAACACACACACACACACCGACAACACACACACACACACCGACAACACACACACACACACACACCGACAACACACACACACACGGACAACACACACACACACAACACACACACACCGACAACACACACACACACACACCGACAAAACACACACGCACACACCGACAACACACACACACACCGACAACACACCCACAACACACACACACACACACCGACACACACACACACACCGACAACACACACACACACACCGACAACACACACACACACACACCGACAACACACACACACACACCGACAACACACACACACACACACACACACACACACACACACACCGACAACACACACACACACACACGACAACACACACACACACACACCGACAACACACACACACACACCGACAACACACACACACACACACCGACAACACACACACACACACACCGACAACACACACACACACACACCGACACACACACACACACACACACACACACACCGACAACACACACACACACACCGACAACACACACACACACACACCGACAACACACACACACACACCGACAACACACACACACACACACCGACACACACACACACACACACACCGACAACACACACACACACACCGACAACACACACACACACACACACCGACAACACACACACACACACGACAACACACACACACACACCGACAACACACACACACACCACACACACACACCGACAACACACACACACACACCGACAACACACACACACACACACACACACACACACACACACACACACACCGACAACACACACACACACACACCGACAACACACACACACACACACACCGACAACACACACACACACACACACACCGACAACACACACACACACACACACCGACAACACACACACACACACCGACAACACACACACACACACACACACACACACACACACACACACACACACACCGACAACACACACACACACACACCGACAACACACACACACACACCGACAACACACACACACACACCGACAACACACACACACACACCGACAACACACACACACACACACACACCGACAACACACACACACACACCGACAACACACACACACACACCGACAACACACACACACACACAACAACACACACACACACACACCGACAACACACACACACACCGACAACACACACACACACACCGACAACACACACACACACACACACCGACAACACACACACACACACACACCGACAACACACACACACACACACACGACAACACACACACACACACACCGACAACACACACACACACACACCGACAACACACACACACACACCGACAACACACACACACACACCGACAACACACACACACACACACACCGACAACACACACACACACGACAACACACACACACACACACACACACACACCGACAACACACACACACACACACACGACAACACACACACACACACCGACAACACACACACACACACCGACACACACACCCACAACACACACACACACACCGACAACACACACACACACCGACAACACACACACACACACCGACAACACACACACACACACACCGACAACACACACACACACACCGACAACACACACACACACACACACCGACACACACACACACACCGACAACACACACACACACACACACCGACAACACACACACACACACACCGACAACACACACACACACACACCGACAACACACACACACACACCGACAACACACACACACACACCGACAACACACACACACACACACACCGACAACACACACACACACGACAACACACACACACACACACACACACACACCGACAACACACACACACACACACCGACAACACACACACACACACACCGACAACACACACACACACCGACAACACACCACAACACACACACACACACACCGACAACACACACACACCGACAACACACACACACACACCGACAACACACACACACACACACCGACAACACACACACACACACCGACAACACACACACACACACACACCGACAACACACACACACCGACAACACACACACACACACACACACACACACACACACACACACCGACAACACACACACACACACCGACAACACACACACACACACACACCGACAACACACACACACACACACCGACAACACACACACACACACACACCGACAACACACACACACACCGACAACACACACACACACACACACCGACAACACACACACACACACACACCGACAACACACACACACACACACACCGACACACACACACACACACACCGACAACACACACACACACACGACAACACACACACACACGACACACACACACACACACACCGACAACACACACACACACACACACCGACAACACACACACACACACACCGACAACACATAAACACACACACACCGACAACACACACACACACACACTGACAACACACACACATACACACCGACAACACACACACACACACACACCGACAACACACACACACACACCGACAACACACACACACACACACACACCGACAACACACACACACACACACACCGACAACACACACACACCGACAACACACACACACACTCACACACACACACCGACAACACACACACACACCGACAACACACACACACACACCGACAACACACACACACACACACAAACCGACAACACACACACACACACACCGACAACACACACACACACACACCGACAACACACACACACACACCGACACACACACACACACACACACCACACCGACAACACACACACACACCGACAACACACACACACACACCGACAACACACACACACACACACCGACACACACACACACACACCGACAACACACACACACACCGACAACACACACACACACCACACACACACACCGACAACACACACACACACCGACAACACACACACACACACACGACAACACACACACACACACACCGACAACACACACACACACACACCGACAACACACACACACACACACACACACCGACAACACACACACACACCGACAACACACACACACACACCGACAACACACACACACACACGACACACACACACACACCGACACACACACACACACACACACCGACAACACACACACACACACCCGACAACACACACACACACACACCGACAACACACACACACACCGACAACACACACACACACACCGACAACACACACACACACACACACACACACCGACAACACACACACACACACCGACAACACACACACACACACACACCGCAACACACACACACACACCGACAACACACACACACACACACACCGACAACACACACACACACACACCGACAACACACACACACACACACACACCGACACACACACACACACACACCGACAACACACACACACACACCGACAACACACACACACACACACACACACACACACACACACACACACACACACACACACGACACACACACACACACACACACACACCGACAACACACACACACCGACAACACACACACACACACCGACAACACACACACACACACACAACCGACAACACACACACACACACACCGACAACACACACACACACACCGACAACACACACACACACACCGACAACACACACACACACAAACACCACAACACACACACACACTGACAACACACACACACACCGACAACACACACACACACACCGACAACACACACACACACACACCGACAACACACACACACACCGACACACACACACACACCGACAACACACACACACACACACACAGACAACACACACACACACACACCGACAACACACACACACACACCGACAACACACACACACACACCGACAACACACACACACACACCGACAACACACACACACACACACACACACCGACAACACACACACACACGGACAACACACACACACACAACACACACACACCGACAACACACACACACCACACCGACAAAACACACACGCACACACCGACAACACACACACACACACCGACAACACACCACACACACACACACACACCGACAACACACACACACCGACAACACACACACACACACCGACAACACACACACACACACACCGACAACACACACACACACACCGACAACACACACACACACACACACCGATAACACACACACACCGACAACACACACACACACACACACTGACAACACACACACACACACACCGACAAATCACACACACACACACCGACAACACACACACACACACCGACAACACACACACACACACCGACAACACACACACACACACACACCGACAACACACACACACACGGACAACACACACACACACAACACACACACACCGACAACACACACACACACACACCGACAAAACACACACGCACACACCGACAACACACACACACACCGACAACACACCCACAACACACACACACACACACCGACAACACACACACACCGACAACACACACACACACACCGACAACACACACACACACACACCGACAACACACACACACCGACAACACACACACACACACACACCGATAACACACACACACCGACAACACACACACACACACACACCGACAACACACACACACACACCGACAACACACACACACACACCGACAACACACACACACACACACACCGACAACACACACACACACACACCGACAACACACACACACACACACACCGACAACACACACACACACCGACAACACACACACACACACACACCGACAACACACACACACACACACACCGACAACACACACACACACACACACCGACAACACACACACACACACACCGACAACACACACACACACACACAACACACACACACACACACACACACACACACACACACCGACAACACACACACACACACACCGACAACACACACACACACACACCGACAACACATAAACACACACACACCGACAACACACACACACACACACTGACAACACACACACATACACACCGACAACACACACACACACACACACCGACAACACACACACACACACCGACAACACACACACACACACACACACCGACAACACACACACACACACACACCGACAACACACACACACCGACAACACACACACACACTCACACACACACACCGACAACACAAACACACACCGACAACACACACACACACACCGACAACACACACACACACACACAAACCGACAACACACACACACACACACCGACAACACACACACACACACCGACAACACACACACACCGACAACACACACACACACACACACACACACACACCGACAACACACACACACACCGACAACACACACACACACACCGACAACACACACACACACACACCGACAACACACACACACACCGACAACACACACACACACCGACAACACACACACACACTCATACACACACACCGACAACACACACACACACCGACAACACACACACACACACAGACAACACACACACACACCGACAACAGACACACACACACACCGACAACACACACACACACACACAAACCGACAACACACACACCGACAACACACACACACACACACACACACCGACAACACACACACACACACACACACCGACAACACACACACACACACACCGACAACACACACACACACACCGACAACACACACACACACAAACACCAGCAACACACACACACACTGACAACACACACACACACCGACAACACACACACACACACCGACAACACACACACACACACACACCGACAACACACACACACACACACACCGACAACACACACACACACACACACTGACAACACACACACACACACACCGACAAATCACACACACACACACCGACAACACACACACACACACCGACAACACACACACACACACCGACAACACACACACACACACACACACACCGACAACACACACACACACGGACAACACACACACACACAACACACACACACCGACAACACACACACACACACCGACAAAACACACACGCACACACCGACAACACACACACACACACCGACAACACACCCACAACACACACACACACACCGACAACACACACACACCGACAACACACACACACACACCGACAACACACACACACACACACCGACAACACACACACACACACCGACAACACACACACACACACACACCGATAACACACACACACCGACAACACACACACACACACACACTGACAACACACACACACACACACCGACAAATCACACACACACACACCGACAACACACACACACACCGACAACACACACACACACACCGACAACACACACACACACACACACCGACAACACACACACACACGGACAACACACACACACACAACACACACACACCGACAACACACACACACACACACCGACAAAACACACACGCACACACCGACAACACACACACACACCGACAACACACCCACAACACACACACACACACACCGACAACACACACACACCGACAACACACACACACACACCGACAACACACACACACACACACCGACAACACACACACACACACCGACAACACACACACACACACACACCGATAACACACACACACCGACAACACACACACACACACACACCGACAACACACACACACACACCGACAACACACACACACACACCGACAACACACACACACACACACACCGACAACACACACACACACACACCGACAACACACACACACACACACACCGACAACACACACACACACCGACAACACACACACACACACACACCGACAACACACACACACACACACACCGACAACACACACACACACACACACCGACAACACACACACACACACACCGACAACACACACACACACACACAACACACACACACACACACACACACACACACACCGACAACACACACACACACACACACCGACAACACACACACACACACACCGACAACACATAAACACACACACACCGACAACACACACACACACACACTGACAACACACACACACACACACCGACAACACACACACACACACACACCGACAACACACACACACACACCGACAACACACACACACACACACACACCGACAACACACACACACACACACACCGACAACACACACACACCGACAACACACACACACACTCACACACACACACCGACAACACAAACACACACCGACAACACACACACACACACCGACAACACACACACACACACACAAACCGACAACACACACACACACACACCGACAACACACACACACACACCGACAACACACACACACCGACAACACACACACACACACACACACACACACACCGACAACACACACACACACCGACAACACACACACACACACCGACAACACACACACACACACACCGACAACACACACACACACCGACAACACACACACACACCGACAACACACACACACACTCATACACACACACCGACAACACACACACACACCGACAACACACACACACACACAGACAACACACACACACACCGACAACAGACACACACACACACCGACAACACACACACACACACACAAACCGACAACACACACACCGACAACACACACACACACACACACACACACCGACAACACACACACACACACACACACCGACAACACACACACACACACACCGACAACACACACACACACACACACACCGACAACACACACACACACACACCGACAACACACACACACACACACACCGACAACACACACACACACACACCGACAACACACACACACACACACACCGACAACACACACACACACACACACCGACAACACACACACACACACACACCGACAACACACACACACACACACCGACAACACACACACACACACACAACACACACACACACACACACACACACACACACCGACAACACACACACACACACACCGACAACACACACACACACACACCGACAACACATAAACACACACACACCGACAACACACACACACACACACTGACAACACACACACATACACACCGACAACACACACACACACACACACCGACAACACACACACACACACCGACAACACACACACACACACACACACCGACAACACACACACACACACACACCGACAACACACACACACCGACAACACACACACACACTCACACACACACACCGACAACACAAACACACACCGACAACACACACACACACACCGACAACACACACACACACACACAAACCGACAACACACACACACACACACCGACAACACACACACACACACCGACAACACACACACACCGACAACACACACACACACACACACACACACACACCGACAACACACACACACACCGACAACACACACACACACACCGACAACACACACACACACACACCGACAACACACACACACACCGACAACACACACACACACCGACAACACACACACACACTCATACACACACACCGACAACACACACACACACCGACAACACACACACACACACAGACAACACACACACACACCGACAACAGACACACACACACACCGACAACACACACACACACACACAAACCGACAACACACACACCGACAACACACACACACACACACACACACACCGACAACACACACACACACACACACACCGACAACACACACACACACACACCGACAACACACACACACACACACACACCGACAACACACACACACACACACCGACAACACACACACACACACACACCGACAACACACACACACACACACAGACAACACACACACACACACACCGACAACACACACACACACACCGACAACACACACACACACACCGAAAACACACACACACACACAACACACACACACACACCGACAACACACACACACACACCGACAACACACACACACACACACCGACAACACACACACACACCGACAACACACACACACACACACCGACAACACACACACACACAACACACACACACACACCGACAAAACACACACACACACCGACAACACACAAACACACACACACACACACACCGACAACACACACACACTGACAACACACCCACACACACCGACAACACACACACACACACACACACACACACACACCGCCAACACACACACACACACACACACCGACAACACACACACACACACACGACAACACACACACACACACACGACAACACACACACACACACACGACACACAACACACACACACACACCGACAACACACACACACACACCGACAACACACACACACACACCGACAACACACACACACACACACACACACACACACCGACAACACACACACACACACCGACAACACACACACAAACAACACCGACAACACACACACACACACCGACAACACACACACACACACACACACACACACACCGACAACACACACACACACACCGACAACACACACACACACACCGACAACACACACACACACACCGACAACACACACACACACAAACACCAGCAACACACCGACAACACACACACACACCGACAACACACACACACCGACAACACACACACACACACACCGACAACACACACACACACACACACCGACAACACACACACACACACACACCGACAACACATAAACACACACACACCGACAACACACACACACACACACTGACAACACACACACTTACACACCGACAACACACACACACACACACACCGACAACACACACACACACACCGACAACACACACACACACACACACACACCGACAACACACACACACACACACACCGACAACACACACACACCGACAACACACACACACACTCACACACACACACCGACAACACACACACACACACCGACAACACACACACACACACCGACAACACACACACACACACACAAACCGGCAACACACACACACACACACACCGACAACACACACACACACACACCGACAACACACACACACACACCGACAACACACACACACACACACCGACAACACATAAACACACACACACCGACAACACACACACACACACCGACAACACACACACACCGACAACACACACACACACACACACACACACCGACAACACACACACACACCGACAACACACACACACACACCGACAACACACACACACACACACCGACAACACACACACACACACACCGACAACACACACACACACACACCGACAACACACACACACACTCATACACACACACCGACAACACACACACACACCGACAACACACACACACACACAGACAACACACACACACACCGACAACACACACACACACACCGACAACACACACACACACACACAAACCGACAACACACACACCGACAACACACACACACACCGACAACACACACACACACACACCCCGACAACACACACACACACACACACCGACAACACACACACACACACACACCGACAACACACACACACACACACCGACAACACACACACACACACACACACACACACACACACACACACACACACACACACCGACAACACACACACACACACCGACAACACACACACACACACACCGACAACACATAAACACACACACACCGACAACACACACACACACACACTGACAACACACACACATACACACCGACAACACACACACACACACACACCGACAACACACACACACACACCGACAACACACACACACACACACACACCGACAACACACACACACACACCGACAACACACACACACCGACAACACACACACACACTCACACACACACACCGACAACACAAACACACACCGACAACACACACACACACACCGACAACACACACACACACACACAAACCGACAACACACACACACACACACCGACAACACACACACACACACCGACAACACACACACACCGACAACACACACACACACACACACACACACACACCGACAACACACACACACACCGACAACACACACACACACACCGACAACACACACACACACACACCGACAACACACACACACACACACCGACAACACACACACACACCGACAACACACACACACACTCATACACACACACCGACAACACAAACACACACCGACAACACACACACACACACAGACAACACACACACACACCGACAACACACACACACACACACAAACCGACAACACACACACACACACAAACCGACAACACACACACCGACAACACACACACACACCGACAACACACACACACCGACAACACACACACACACACACCGACAACACACACACACACACACCGACAACACACACACACACCGACAACACACACACACACTCATACACACACACCGACAACACACACACACACCGACAACACACACACACACACAGACAACACACACACACACCGACAACACACACACACACACACCGACAACACACACACACACACACAAACCGACAACACACACACCGACAACACACACACACACACACACACACACCGACAACACACACACACACACACACACCGACAACACACACACACACACACCGACAACACACACACACACACACACACCGACAACACACACACACACACACCGACAACACACACACACACACACACCGACAACACACACACACACACACAGACAACACACACACACACACACACCGACAACACACACACACACACCGAAAACACACACACACACACCGAAAACACACACACACACAACACACACACACACACCGACAACACACACACACACACCGACAACACACACACACACACACCGACAACACACACACACACCGACAACACACACACACATACACCGACAACACACACACACACAACACACACACACACACCGACAAAACACACACACACACCGACAACACACAAACACACACACACACACACCGACAACACACACACACTGACAACACACCCACACACACCGACAACACACACACACACACACACACACACACACACCGCCAACACACACACACACACACACACCGACAACACACACACACACACACCGACAACACACACACACACACACCGACAACACACACACACACACACTGACAACACACACACACACACACACTGACAACACACACACACACACCGACAACACACACACACACACCGACAACACACACACACACACCGACAACACACACACACCGACAACACACACACACACACCGACAACACACACACACACACCGACAACACACACACAAACAACACCGACAACACACACACACACACCGACAACACACACACACACACACAAACACACACACCGACAACACACACACACACACACCGACAACACACACACACACACCGACAACACACACACACACACACACACACCGACAACACACACACACACACCGACAACACACACACACACAAACACCAGCAACACACCGACAACACACACACACACCGACAACACACACACACCGACAACACACACACACACACACCGACAACACACACACACACACACACACCGACAACACACACACACACACACACCGACAACACATAAACACACACACACCGACAACACACACACACACACACTGACAACACACACACTTACACACCGACAACACACACACACACACACACCGACAACACACACACACACACCGACAACACACACACACACACACACCGACAACACACACACACACACACACCGACAACACACACACACCGACAACACACACACACACTCACACACACACACCGACAACACACACACACACCGACAACACACACACACACACCGACAACACACACACACACACACAAACCGGCAACACACACACACACACACCGACAACACACACACACACACCGACAACACACACACACACACACCGACAACACATAAACACACACACACCGACAACACACACACACACACCGACAACACACACACACCGACAACACACACACACACACACACACACCGACAACACACACACACACCGACAACACACACACACACACACCGACAACACACACACACACACACCGACAACACACACACACACACACCGACAACACACACACACACACACCGACAACACACACACACACTCATACACACACACCGACAACACACACACACACACGACAACACACACACACACACAGACAACACACACACACACCGACAACACACACACACACACCGACAACACACACACACACACACAAACCGACAACACACACACCGACAACACACACACACACCGACAACACACACACACACACACCGACAACACACACACACACACACACCGACAACACACACACACACACACACCGACAACACACACACACACACACCGACAACACACACACACACACACACAACACACACACACACACACACACACACACACCGACAACACACACACACACACACCGACAACACATAAACACACACACACCGACAACACACACACACACACACTGACAACACACACACATACACACCGACAACACACACACACACACACACACACCGACAACACACACACACACACCGACAACACACACACACACACACACCGACAACACACACACACCGACAACACACACACACACTCACACACACACACCGACAACACAAACACACACCGACAACACACACACACACACCGACAACACACACACACACACACAAACCGACAACACACACACACACACACCGACAACACACACACACACACCGACAACACACACACACCGACAACACACACACACACACACACACACACACACCGACAACACACACACACACCGACAACACACACACACACCGACAACACACACACACACACACCGACAACACACACACACACACACCGACAACACACACACACACACCGACAACACACACACACACCGACAACACACACACACACTCATACACACACACCGACAACACACACACACACCGACAACACTCACACACACACAGACAACACACACACACACCGACAACACACACACACACACACACCGACAACACACACACGACACACACACACACACACACACACACACCGACAACACACACACACACACACACACCGACAACACACACACACACACACCGACAACACACACACACACACACACACCGACAACACACACACACACACACCGACAACACACACACACACACACACCGACAACACACACACACACACACAGACAACACACACACACACACACACCGACAACACACACACACCGACAACAAACACACACACACCGACAACACACACACACACACCGACAACACACACACACACAACACACACACACACACCGACAACACACACACACACACCGACAACACACACACACACACACCGACAACACACACACACACACACCGACAACACACACACACACACACCGACAACACACACACACACAACACACACACACACACCGACAAAACACACACACAAACCGACAACACACACACCGACAACACACACACACACCGACAACACACACACACACACACCGACAACACACACACACACACACACCGACAACACACACACACACACACACCGACAACACACACACACACACACCGACAACACACACACACACACACACAACACACACACACACACACACACACACCGACAACACACACACACACACCGACAACACACACACACACACACCGACAACACATAAACACACACACACCGACAACACACACACACACACACTGACAACACACACACATACACACCGACAACACACACACACACACACACCGACAACACACACACACACACCGACAACACACACACACACACACACACCGACAACACACACACACACACACCGACAACACACACACACCGACAACACACACACACACTCACACACACACACCGACAACACAAACACACACCGACAACACACACACACACACCGACAACACACACACACACACACAAACCGACAACACACACACACACACACCGACAACACACACACACACACCGACAACACACACACACCGACAACACACACACACACACACACACACACACACACCGACAACACACACACACACCGACAACACACACACACACACCGACAACACACACACACACACACCGACAACACACACACACACACACCGACAACACACACACACACCGACAACACACACACACACTCATACACACACACCGACAACACACACACACACCGACAACACACACACACACACAGACAACACACACACACACCGACAACACACACACCGACAACACACACACACACACACACACACCGACAACACACACACACACACACACACCGACAACACACACACACACACACCGACAACACACACACACACACACACACCGACAACACACACACACACACACCGACAACACACACACACACACACACACCGACAACACACACACACACACACAGACAACACACACACACACACACACCGACAACACACACACACCGACAACAAACACACACACACCGACAACACACACACACACACCGACAACACACACACACAACACACACACACACACCTACAACACACACACACACACCGACAACACACACACACACACACCGACAACACACACACACACAACACACACACACACACCGACAAAACACACACACACACCGACAACACACACACACACAAACACACCGACAACACACACACACACACACACCGACAACACACACACACTGACAACACACCCACACACACCGACAACACATACACACACACACACACACACACCGCCAACACACACACAGACACACACACCGACAACACACACACACACACACCGACAACACACACACACACACCGACAACACACACACACACACACCGACAACACATAAACACACACACACCGACAACACACACACACACACCGACAACACACACACACCGACAACACACACACACACACACACCGACAACACACACACACACCGACAACACACACACACACACACCGACAACACACACACACACACACCGACAACACACACACACACACACCGACAACACACACACACACACACCGACAACACACACACACACACACCGACAACACACACACACACTCATACACACACACCGACAACACACATACACACCGACAACACACACACACACACAGACAACACACACACACACCGACAACACACACACACACACCGACAACACACACACACACACACACAAACCGACAACACACACACCGACAACACACACACACACCGACAACACACACACACACACACCCCGACAACACACACACACACACACACACCGACAACACACACACACACACACACCGACAACACACACACACACACACCGACAACACACACACACACACACACACAACACACACACACACACACACACACACACACACCGACAACACACACACACACACCGACAACACACACACACACACACCGACAACACATAAACACACACACACCGACAACACACACACACACACACTGACAACACACACACATACACACCGACAACACACACACACACACCGACAACACACACACACACACCGACAACACACACACACACACACACACCGACAACACACACACACACACCGACAACACACACACACACTCACACACACACACCGACAACACAAACACACACCGACAACACACACACACACACACCGACAACACACACACACACACACAAACCGACAACACACACACACACACACCGACAACACACACACACACACCGACAACACACACACACCGACAACACACACACACACACACACACACACACACCGACAACACACACACACACCGACAACACACACACACACACCGACAACACACACACACACACACCGACAACACACACACACACACACCGACAACACACACACACACCGACAACACACACACACACTCATACACACACACCGACAACACAAACACACACCGACAACACACACACACACACACGACAACACACACACACACCGACAACACACACACACACACACAAACCGACAACACACACACACACACAAACCGACAACACACACACCGACAACACACACACACACCGACAACACACACACACCGACAACACACACACACACACACCGACAACACACACACACACACACCGACAACACACACACACACCGACAACACACACACACACTCATACACACACACCGACAACACACACACACACCGACAACACACACACACACACAGACAACACACACACACACCGACAACACACACACACACACACCGACAACACACACACACACACACAAACCGACAACACACACACCGACAACACACACACACACACACACACACACCGACAACACACACACACACACACACACCGACAACACACACACACACACACCGACAACACACACACACACACACACACCGACAACACACACACACACACACCGACAACACACACACACACACACACACCGACAACACACACACACACACACCGACAACACACACACACACACACACCGACAACACACACACACACACACAGACAACACACACACACACACACACCGACAACACACACACACACACCGAAAACACACACACACACACCGAAAACACACACACACACAACACACACACACACACCGACAACACACACACACACACCGACAACACACACACACACACACCGACAACACACACACACACCGACAACACACACACACATACACCGACAACACACACACACACAACACACACACACACACCGACAAAACACACACACACACCGACAACACACAAACACACACACACACACACCGACAACACACACACACTGACAACACACCCACACACACTGACAACACACACACACACACACACACACACACACACACACCGCCAACACACACACACACACACACACCGACAACACACACACACACACCGACAACACACACACACACACACCGACAACACACACACACACACACTGACAACACACACACACACACACACTGACAACACACACACACACACCGACAACACACACACACACACCGACAACACACACACACACACCGACAACACACACACACCGACAACACACACACACACACCGACAACACACACACACACACCGACAACACACACACAAACAACACCGACAACACACACACACACACCGACAACACACACACACACACACAAACACACACACCGACAACACACACACACACACCGACAACACACACACACACACCGACAACACACACACACACACACACACCGACAACACACACACACACACCGACAACACACACACACACAAACACCAGCAACACACCGACAACACACACACACACCGACAACACACACACACCGACAACACACACACACACACACCGACAACACACACACACACACACACACCGACAACACACACACACACACACCGACAACACACACACACACACACCGACAACACACACACACACACCGACAACACACACACACACACACTGACAACACACACACTTACACACCGACAACACACACACACACACCGACAACACACACACACACACACACCGACAACACACACACACACACACACCGACAACACACACACACCGACAACACACACACACACTCACACACACACACCGACAACACACACACACACCGACAACACACACACACACACCGACAACACACACAAACACACACACAAACCGGCAACACACACACACACACACCGACAACACACACACACACACCGACAACACACACACACACACACCGACAACACATAAACACACACACACCGACAACACACACACACACACCGACAACACACACACACCGACAACACACACACACACACACACCGACAACACACACACACACCGACAACACACACACACACACACCGACAACACACACACACACACACCGACAACACACACACACACACACCGACAACACACACACACACACACCGACAACACACACACACACACACCGACAACACACACACACACTCATACACACACACCGACAACACACACACACACCGACAACACACACACACACACAGACAACACACACACACACCGACAACACACACACACACACCGACAACACACACACACACACACAAACCGACAACACACACACCGACAACACACACACACACCGACAACACACACACACACACACCGACAACACACACACACACACACACCGACAACACACACACACACACACACACCGACAACACACACACACACACACCGACAACACACACACACACACACACAACACACACACACACACACACACACACACACACACACACCGACAACACACACACACACACCGACAACACACACACACACACACCGACAACACATAAACACACACACACCGACAACACACACACACACACACTGACAACACACACACATACACACCGACAACACACACACACACACACACCGACAACACACACACACACACCGACAACACACACACACACACACACACCGACAACACACACACACACACACACCAACAACACACACACACCGACAACACACACACACACTCACACACACACACCGACAACACAAACACACACCGACAACACACACACACACACCGACAACACACACACACACACACAAACCGACAACACACACACACACACACCGACAACACACACACACACACCGACAACACACACACACCGACAACACACACACACACACACACACACACACACCGACAACACACACACACACCGACAACACACACACACACACCGACAACACACACACACACACACCGACAACACACACACACACACACCGACAACACACACACACACCGACAACACACACACACACTCATACACACACACCGACAACACACACACACACCGACAACACACACACACACACAGACAACACACACACACACCGACAACACACACACACACACACAAACCGACAACACACACACCGACAACACACACACACACACACACACACACCGACAACACACACACACACACACACACCGACAACACACACACACACACCGACAACACACACACACACACACACACCGACAACACACACACACACACACCGACAACACACACACACACACACACCGACAACACACACACACACACACAGACAACACACACACACACACACACCGACAACAAACACACACACACCGACAACAAACACACACACACCGACAACACACACACACACACCGACAACACACACACACACAACACACACACACACACCGACAACACACACACACACACCGACAACACACACACACACACACCGACAACACACACACACACACACCGACAACACACACACACACACACCGACAACACACACACACACAACACACACACACACACCGACAAAACACACACACAAACCGACAACACACACACCGACAACACACACACACACCGACAACACACACACACACACACCGACAACACACACACACACACACACCGACAACACACACACACACACACACCGACAACACACACACACACACACCGACAACACACACACACACACACACAACACACACACACACACACACACACACACACCGACAACACACACACACACACCGACAACACACACACACACACACCGACAACACATAAACACACACACACCGACAACACACACACACACACACTGACAACACACACACATACACACCGACAACACACACACACACACACACCGACAACACACACACACACACCGACAACACACACACACACACCGACAACACACACACACACACACCGACAACACACACACACCGACAACACACACACACACTCACACACACACACCGACAACACAAACACACACCGACAACACACACACACACACCGACGACACACACACACACACACAAACCGACAACACACACACACACACACCGACAACACACACACACACACCGACAACACACACACACCGACAACACACACACACACACACACACACACACCGACAACACACACACACACACCGACAACACACACACACACACCGACAACACACACACACACACACCGACAACACACACACACACACACCGACAACACACACACACACCGACAACACACACACACACTCATACACACACACCGACAACACACACACACACCGACAACACACACACACACACAGACAACACACACACACACCGACAACACACACACACACACAAACCGACAACACACACACCGACAACACACACACACACACACACACACACCGACAACACACACACACACACACACACCGACAACACACACACACACACACCGACAACACACACACACACACACACACCAACAACACACACACACACACACCGACAACACACACACACACACACACCGACAACACACACACACACACACAGACAACACACACACACACACACACCGACAACACACACACACCGACAACAAACACACACACACCGACAACACACACACACACACCGACAACACACACACACAACACACACACACACACCTACAACACACACACACACACCGACAACACACACACACACACACCGACAACACACACACACACACCGACAACACACACACACACCGACAACACACACACACACAACACACACACACACACCGACAAAACACACACACACACCGACAACACACACACACACAAACACACCGACAACACACACACACACACACACCGACAACACACACACACTGACAACACACCCACACACACCGACAACACATACACACACACACACACACCGCCAACACACACACACACACACACACCGACAACACACACACACACACCGACAACACACACACACACACACCGACAACACACACACACACACACTGACAGCACACACACACACACACACACTGACAACACACACACACACACCGACAACACACACACACACACCGACAACACACACACACACACCGACAACACACACACACCGACAACACACACACACACACACACACCGACAACACACACACACACACCGACAACACACACACAAACAACACCGACAACACACACACACACACCGACAACACACACACACACACACACACACACACACACACAGACAACACACACACACACACCGACAACACACACACACACACCGACAACACACACACACACACACACACACACACCGACAACACACACACACACACCGACAACACACACACACACAAACACCAGCAACACACCGACAACACACACACACACCGACAACACACACACACCGACAACACACACACACACACACCGACAACACACACACACACACACACCGACAACACACACACACACACACACCGACAACACATAAACACACACACACCGACAACACACACACACACACACTGACAACACACACACATACACACCGACAACACACACACACACACACACCGACAACACACACACACACACCGACAACACACACACACACACCGACAACACACACACACACAAACACCAGCAACACACCGACAACACACACACACACCGACAACACACACACACCGACAACACACACACACACACACCGACAACACACACACACACACACACCGACAACACACACACACACACACAAACCGACAACACACACACACACACACACCGACAACACACACACACACACACCGACAACACACACACACACACCGACAACACACACACACACACACCGACAACACATAAACACACACACACCGACAACACACACACACACACCGACAACACACACACACCGACAACACACACACACACACACACACACCGACAACACACACACACACCGACAACACACACACACACACACCGACAACACACACACACACACACCGACAACACACACACACACACACACCGACAACACACACACACACCGACAACACACACACACACTCATACACACACACCGACAACACACACACACACCGACAACACACACACACACACAGACAACACACACACACACCGACAACACACACACACACACCGACAACACACACACACACACACAAACCGACAACACACACACCGACAACACACACACACACACACACACACACCGACAACACACACACACACACACACACCGACAACACACACACACACACACCGACAACACACACACACACACACACACACCGACAACACACACACACACACACACACACACCGACAACACACACACACACCGACAACACACACACACACACACCGACAACACACACACACACACACCGACAACACACACACACACACACCGACAACACACACACACACCGACAACACACACACACACTCATACACACACACCGACAACACACACACACACCGACAACACACACACACACACAGACAACACACACACACACCGACAACACACACACACACACACCGACAACACACACACACACACACAAACCGACAACACACACACCGACAACACACACACACACACACACACCGACAACACACACACACACACACCGACAACACACACACACACACACCGACAACACACACACACACACACACCGACAACACACACACACACACAGACAACACACACACACACACACACCGACAACACACACACACACACACACCGACAACACACACACACACACCGACAACACACACACACACAACACACACACACACACCGACAACACACACACACACACCGACAACACACACACACACACACCGACAACACACACACACACACACCGACAACACACACACACACAACACACACACACACACCGACAAAACACACACACACACCGACAACACACACACACACAAACACACCGACAACACACACACACACACACACCGACAACACACACACACTGACAACACACCCACACACACCGACAACACACACACACACACACACACACACACACACCGCCAACACACACACACACACACACACCGACAACACACACACACACACACCGACAACACACACACACACACACTGACAACACACACACACACACACACACTGACAACACACACACACACACCGACAACACACACACACACCGACAACACACACACACACACCGACAACACACACACACACACACAAACCGACAACACACACACACACACACACACACCGACAACACACACACACACACACACACCGACAACACACACACACCGACAACACACACACACACTCACACACACACACCGACAACACACACACACACCGACAACACACACACACACACCGACAACACACACACACACACACAAACCGACAACACACACACACACACACCGACAACACACACACACACACACCGACAACACACACACACACACCGACAATACACACACACACACACCGACAACACATAAACACACACACACCGACAACACACACACACACACCGACAACACACACACACCGACAACACACACACACACACACACACACCGACAACACACACACACACCGACAACACACACACACACACACCGACAACACACACACACACACACCGACAACACACACACACACACACACCGACAACACACACACACACCGACAACACACACACACACTCATACACACACACCGACAACACACACACACACCGACAACACACACACACACACAGACACACACCGACAACACACACACACACACCGACAACACACACACACACACACAAACCGACAACACACACACCGACAACACACACACACACACACACACACACCGACAACACACACACACACACACACACCGACAACACACACACACACACACCGACAACACACACACACACACACACACACACCGACAACACACACACACACACACACACACACACCGACAACACACACACACACCGACAACACACACACACACACACCGACAACACACACACACACACACCGACAACACACACACACACCGACAACACACACACACACTCATACACACACACCGACAACACACACACACACCGACAACACACACACACACACAGACAACACACACACAAACCGACAACACACACACACACACACCGACAACACACACACACACACACAAACCGACAACACACACACCGACAACACACACACACACACACACACCGACAACACACACACACACACACCGACAACACACACACACACACACACAGACAACACACACACACACACACACCGACAACACACACACACACACACACCGACAACACACACACACACAACACACACACACACACCGACAACACACACACACACACCGACAACACACACACACACACACCGACAACACACACACACACACACCGACAACACACACACACACACACCGACAACACACACACACACACACCGACAACACACACACCGACAAAACACACACACACACCGACAACACACACACACACAAACACACCGACAACACACACACACACACACACCGACAACACACACACACTGACAACACACCCACACACACCGACAACACACACACACACACACACACACACACACACCGCCAACACACACACACACACACACACCGACAACACACACACACACACACCGACAACACACACACACACACACTGACAACACACACACACACACACACACTGACAACACACACACACACACCGACAACACACACACACACCGACAACACACACACACACACCGACACCACACACACACACACACCGACAACCCACACACACACACACCGACAACACACACACACACACCGACAACACACACACACACACAACACCGACAACACACACACACACGACAACACACACACACACACACACACACACACCGACAACACACACACACACACCGACAACACACACACACACACCGACAACACACACACACACACACAAACCGACAACACACACACACACACACCGACAACACACACACACACACACCGACAACACACACACACACACACCGACAACACACACACACACACACCGACAACACACACACACACACCGACAACACACACACACCGACAACACACACCCACACACACACCGACAACACACACACACACACACACACACACACACACACACACACACACACCGACAACACACACACACACACCGACAACACACACACACACACCGACAACACACACACACCGACAACACACACACACACACACACCGACAACACACACACACACACACACACACACCGACAACACACACACACACACCGACAACACACACACACACACACCGACAACACACACACACACACCGACAACACACACACACACACACACACACACCGACACACACACACACACACACACACACACACCGACAACACACACACACACCGACAACACACACACACACACACCGACAACACACACACACACACACCGACAACACACACACACACCGACAACACACACACACACTCATACACACACACCGACAACACACACACACACCGACAACACACACACACACACAGACAACACACACACAAACCGACAACACACACACACACACACCGACAACACACACACACACACACAAACCGACAACACACACACCGACAACACACACACACACACACACACCGACAACACACACACACACACACCGACAACACACACACACACACACACAGACAACACACACACACACACACACCGACAACACACACACACACACACACCGACAACACACACACACACAACACACACACACACACCGACAACACACACACACACACCGACAACACACACACACACACACCGACAACACACACACACACACACCGACAACACACACACACACACACCGACAACACACACACACACACACCGACAACACACACACCGACAAAACACACACACACACCGACAACACACACACACACAAACACACCGACAACACACACACACACACACACCGACAACACACACACACTGACAACACACCCACACACACCGACAACACACACACACACACACACACACACACACACCGCCAACACACACACACACACACACACCGACAACACACACACACACACACCGACAACACACACACACACACACTGACAACACACACACACACACACACACTGACAACACACACACACACACCGACAACACACACACACACACCGACAACACACACACACACACACACACCGACAACACACACACACCGACAACCCACACACACACACACCGACAACACACACACACACACCGACAACACACACACAAACAACACCGACAACACACACACACACACCGACAACACACACACACACACACACACACACACCGACAACACACACACACACACCGACAACACACACACACACACCGACAACACACACACACACACACACACCGACAACACACACACACACAAACACCAGCAACACACACACACACACACCGACAACACACACACACACACACCGACAACACACACACACACACACCGACAACACACACACACACACCGACAACACACACACAACGACAACACACACCCACACACACACCGACAACACACACACACAACACACACACACACAACACACACACACACACCGACAACACACACACACACACCGACAACACACACACACACACCGACAACACACACACACCGACAACACACACACACACACACACCGACAACACACAGAAACACACACACACACACCGACAACACACACACACACACCGACAACACACACACACACACCGACAACACCCCGACACACACACACACACACACACACACACACCGACAACACACACACACACACCGACAACACACACACACACACCGACAACACACACACACACACACACACACACCGACAACACACACACACACACCGACAACACACACACACACAAACACCAGCAACACACCGACAACACACACACACACCGACAACACACACACACCGACAACACACACACACACACACCGACAACACACACACACACACACACCGACAACACACACACACACACACACCGACAACACATAAACACACACACACCGACAACACACACACACACACACTGACAACACACACACTTACACACCGACAACACACACACACACACACACCGACAACACACACACACACACCGACAACACACACACACACACACACACACCGACAACACACACACACACACACACCGACAACACACACACACCGACAACACACACACACACTCACACACACACACCGACAACACACACACACACACCGACAACACACACACACACACACAAACCGGCAACACACACACACACACACCGACAACACACACACACACACACCGACAACACACACACACACACCGACAACACACACACACACACACCGACAACACATAAACACACACACACCGACAGCACACACACACACACCGACAACACACACACACACACACACACACCGACAACACACACACACACCGACAACACACACACACACACACCGACAACACACACACACACACACCGACAACACACACACACACACACCGACAACACACACACACACTCATACACACACACCGACAACACACACACACACCGACAACACACACACACACACAGACAACACACACACACACCGACAACACACACACACACACCGACAACACACACACACACACACAAACCGACAACACACACACCGACAACACACACACACACCGACAACACACACACACACACACCGACAACACACACACACACACACACCGACAACACACACACACACACACACCGACAACACACACACACACACACCGACAACACACACACACACACACACAACACACACACACACACACACACACACACACACACCGACAACACACACACACACACCGACAACACACACACACACACACCGACAACACATAAACACACACACACCGACAACACACACACACACACACTGACAACACACACACATACACACCGACAACACACACACACACACACACCGACAACACACACACACACACACACACCGACAACACACACACACCGACAACACACACACACACTCACACACACACACCGACAACACACACACACACCGACAACACACACACACACACCGACAACACACACACACACACACAAACCGACAACACACACACACACACACACCGACAACACACACACACACACACCGACAACACACACACACACACCGACAATACACACACACACACACCGACAACACATAAACACACACACACCGACAACACACACACACACACCGACAACACACACACACCGACAACACACACACACACACACACACACCGACAACACACACACACACCGACAACACACACACACACCGACAGCACACACACACACACACCGACAACACACACACACACACACACCGACAACACACACACACACCGACAACACACACACACACTCATACACACACACCGACAACACACACACACACCGACAACACACACACACACACAGACAACACACACACACACCGACAACACACACACACACACCGACAACACACACACACACACACAAACCGACAACACACACACCGACAACACACACACACACACACACACACACCGACAACACACACACACACACACCGACAACACACACACACACACACACCGACAACACACACACACACACACCGACAACACACACACACACACACACACACACCGACAACACACACACACACACACCGACAACACACACACACACCGACAACACACACACACACTCATACACACACACCGACAACACACACACACACCGACAACACACACACACACTCATACACACACACAGACAACACACACACACACCGACAACACACACACACACACAGACAACACACACACACACCGACAACACACACACACACACACCGACAACACACACACACACACACAAACCGACAACACACACACCGACAACACACACACACACACACACACACACCGACAACACACACACACACACACCGACAACACACACACACACACACCGACAACACACACACACACACACACACCGACAACACACACACACACACAGACAACACACACACACACACACACAGACAACACACACACACACACCGACAACACACACACACACACCGACAACACACACACACACAACACACACACACAAACCGACAACACACACACACACACCGACAACACACACACACACACACCGACAACACACACACACACACACCGACAACACACACACACACACACCGACAACACACACACACACACACCGACAACACACACACCGACAAAACACACACACACACCGACAACACACACACACACAAACACACCGACAACACACACACACACACACACCGACAACACACATACACTGACAACACACCCACACACACCGACAACACACACACACACACACACACACACACACCGCCAACACACACACACACACACACACCGACAACACACACACACACACACCGACAACACACACACACACACACTGACAACACACACACACACACACACACTGACAACACACAAACACACACCAACAACACACACACACACACCGACAACACACACACACACACACACCGACAACACACACACACCGACAACCCACACACACACACACCGACAACACACACACACACACCGACAACACACACACAAACAACACCGACAACACACACACACACACCGACAACACACACACACACACACACACACCGACAACACACACACACACACCGACAACACACACACACACACCGACAACACACACACACACACACACACACCGACAACACACACACACACAAACACCAGCAACACACACACACACACACCGACAACACACACACACACACACCGACAACACACACACACACACACCGACAACACACACACCGACAACACACACACAACGACAACACACACACACACACACACCGACAACACACACACACAACACACACACACCGACAACACACACACACACACCGACAACACACACACACACACCGACAACACACACACACCGACAACACACACACACCGACAACACACACACACACACACACCGACAACACACACACACACACCGACAACACACAGAAACACACACACACACACCGACAACACACACACACACACCGACAACACACACACAAACAACACCGACAACACACACACACACACCGACAACACACACACACACACACACACACACACACCGACAACACACACACACACACCGACAACACACACACACACACCGACAACACACACACACACACACACACACACACCGACAACACACACACACACACCGACAACACACACAAACACCAGCAACACACCGACAACACACACACACACCGACAACACACACACACCGACAACACACACACACACACACCGACAACACACACACACAGACACACCGACAACACACACACACACACACACCGACAACACATAAACACACACACACCGACAACACACACACACACACACTGACAACACACACACTTACACACCGACAACACACACACACACACCGACAACACACACACACACACCGACAACACACACACACACACACACACACCGACAACACACACACACACACACACCGACAACACACACACACCGACAACACACACACACACTCACACACACACACCGACAACACACACACACACACCGACAACACACACACACACACACAAACCGGCAACACACACACACACACACCGACAACACACACACACACACACCGACAACACACACACACACACCGACAACACACACACACACACACCGACAACACATAAACACACACACACCGACAACACACACACACACACCGACAACACACACACACCGACAACACACACACACACACACACACACCGACAACACACACACACACCGACAACACACACACACACACACCGACAACACACACACACACACACCGACAACACACACACACACACACCGACAACACACACACACACACCGACAACACACACACACACTCATACACACACACCGACAACACACACACACACCGACAACACACACACACACACAGACAACACACACACACACCGACAACACACACACACACACCGACAACACACACACACACACACACAACCGACAACACACACACCGACAACACACACACACACCGACAACACACACACACACACACCGACAACACACACACACACACACACCGACAACACACACACACACACACACCGACAACACACACACACACACACCGACAACACAAACACACACACACACAACACACACACACACACACACACACACACACACACCGACAACACACACACACACACCGACAACACACACACACACACACCGACAACACATAAACACACACACACCGACAACACACACACACACACACTGACAACACACACACATACACACCGACAACACACACACACACACACACCGACAACACACACACACACACCGACAACACACACACACACACACACACCGACAACACACACACACACACACACCGACAACACACACATACCGACAACACACACACACACTCACACACACACACCGACAACACAAACACACACCGACAACACACACACACACACCGACAACACACACACACACACACACACACACACACCGACAACACACACACACACACCGACAACACACACACACACACCGACAACACACACACACACACACACACACACACCGACAACACACACACACACACCGACAACACACACAAACACCAGCAACACACCGACAACACACACACACACCGACAACACACACACACCGACAACACACACACACACACACCGACAACACACACACACAGACACACCGACAACACACACACACACACACACCGACAACACATAAACACACACACACCGACAACACACACACACACACACTGACAACACACACACTACACACCGACAACACACACACACACACCGACAACACACACACACACACCGACAACACACACACACACACACACACACCGACAACACACACACACACACACAACCGACAACACACACACACCGACAACACACACACACACTCACACACACACACCGACAACACACACACACACACCGACAACACACACACACACACACAAACCGGCAACACACACACACACACACCGACAACACACACACACACACACCGACAACACACACACACACACCGACAACACACACACACACACACCGACAACACATAAACACACACACACCGACAACACACACACACACACCGACAACACACACACACCGACAACACACACACACACACACACACACCGACAACACACACACACACCGACAACACACACACACACACACCGACAACACACACACACACACACCGACAACACACACACACACACACCGACAACACACACACACACACCGACAACACACACACACACTCATACACACACACCGACAACACACACACACACCGACAACACACACACACACACAGACAACACACACACACACCGACAACACACACACACACACCGACAACACACACACACACACACAAACCGACAACACACACACCGACAACACACACACACACCGACAACACACACACACACACACCGACAACACACACACACACACACACCGACAACACACACACACACACACACCGACAACACACACACACACACACCGACAACACAAACACACACACACACAACACACACACACACCACACACACACACACACACCGACAACACACACACACACACCGACAACACACACACACACACACCGACAACACATAAACACACACACACCGACAACACACACACACACACACTGACAACACACACACATACACACCGACAACACACACACACACACACACCGACAACACACACACACACACCGACAACACACACACACACACACACACCGACAACACACACACACACACACACCGACAACACACACATACCGACAACACACACACACACTCACACACACACACCGACAACACAAACACACACCGACAACACACACACACACACCGACAACACACACACACACACACAAACCGACAACACACACACACACACACCGACAACACACACACACACACCGACAACACACACACACCGACAACACACACACACACACACACACACACCGACAACACACACACACACCGACAACACACACACACACACCGACAACACACACACACACACACCGACAACACACACACACACACACCGACAACACACACACACACCGACAACACACACACACACTCATACACACACACCGACAACACACACACACACCGACAACACACACACACACACAGACAACACACACACACACCGACAACACACACACACACACACAAACCGACAACACACACACACACACACAAACCGACAACACACACACCGACAACACACACACACACACACACACACACACCGACAACACACACACACACACACACACCGACAACACACACACACACACACCGACAACACACACACACACACACCGACAACACACACACACACACACACCGACAACACACACACACACACACACCGACAACACACACACACACACACAGACAACACACACACACACACACACCGACAACACACACACACACACCGACAACACACACACACACACCGACAACACACACACACACAACACACACACACACACCGACAACACACACACACACACCGACAACACACACACACACCGACAACACACACACACACACACCGACAACACACACACACACACACACACACACAACACACACACACACCGACAACACACACACACACAAACACACCGACAACACACACACACACACACACCGACAACACACACACACCGACAACACACCCACACACACCGACAACACACACACACACACACACACACACACACACACCGCCAACACACACACACACACACACACCGACAACACACACACACACACCGACAACACACACACACACACACCGACAACACACACACACACACACTGACAACACACACACACACACACACACACTGACAACACACACACACACACCGACAACACACACACACACACCGACAACACACACACACACACCGACAACACACACACACCGACAACACACACACACACACACACCGACAACACACACACACACACCGACAACACACATACAAACAACACCGACAACACACACACACACACCGACAACACACACACACACACACACACACACACACACACCGACAACACACACACACACACCGACAACACACACACACACACACACACACACACCGACAACACACACACACACACCGACAACACACACACACACACACCGACAACACATAAACACACACACACCGACAACACACACACACACACACTGACAACACACACACATACACACCGACAACACACACACACACACACACCGACAACACACACACACACACCGACAACACACACACACACACACCGACAACACACACACACACACACACCGACAACACACACACACCGACAACACACACACACACTCACACACACACACCGACAACACAAACACACACCGACAACACACACACACACACCGACAACACACACACACACACACAAACCGACAACACACACACACACACACCGACAACACACACACACACACCGACAACACACACACACCGACAACACACACACACACACACACACACACCGACAACACACACACACACCGACAACACACACACACACACCGACAACACACACACACACACACCGACAACACACACACACACCGACAACACACACACACACTCATACACACACACCGACAACACACACACACACCGACAACACACACACACACACAGACAACACACACACACACCGACAACACACACACACACACACAAACCGACAACACACACACACACACACACAAACCGACAACACACACACCGACAACACACACACACACACACACACACACACCGACAACACACACACACACACACACACCGACAACACACACACACACACACCGACAACACACACACACACACACACACCGACAACACACACACACACACACACCGACAACACACACACACACACACACCGACAACACACACACACACACACACAGACAACACACACACACACACACACCGACAACACACACACACACACCGACAACACACACACACACACCGACAACACACACACACACAACACACACACACACATCGACAACACACACACACACACCGACAACACACACACACACACACCGACAACACACACACACACACACCGACAACACACACACACACACACCGACAACACACACACACACAACACACACACACACACTGACAAAACACACACACACACCGACAACACACACACACACAAACACACCGACAACACACACACACACACCGACAACACACACACACCGACAACACACCCACACACACCGACAACACACACACACACACACACACACACCGCCAACACACACACACACACACACACACCGACAACACACACACACACACACCGACAACACACACACACACACACTGACAACACACACACACACACCGACAACACACACACACACACCGACAACACACACACACCGACAACACACACACACACACACACCGACAACACACACACACACACCGACAACACACACACAAACAACACCGACAACACACACACACACACCGACAACACACACACACACACACACACACACCGACAACACACACACACACACCGACAACACACACACACACACCGACAACACACACACACACACACACACACACACCGACAACACACACACACACACCGACAACACACACACACACACAAACACCAGCAACACACCGACAACACACACACACACCAACAACACACACACACCGACAACACACACACACACACACCGACAACACACACACACACACACACCGACAACACACACACACACACACACCGACAACACATAAACACACACACACCGACAACACACACACACACACACTGACAACACACACACATACACACCGACAACACACACACACACACACACCGACAACACACACACACACACCGACAACACACACACACACACACACCGACAACACACACACACACACACACACCGACAACACACACACACCGACAACACACACACACACTCACACACACACACCGACAACACACACACACACCGACAACACACACACACACACCGACAACACACACACACACACACAAACCGACAACACACACACACACACACCGACAACACACACACACACACACCGACAACACACACACACACACCGACAACACACACACACACACACCGACAACACATAAACACACACACACCGACAACACACACACACACACCGACAACACACACACACCGACAACACACACACACACACACACACACCGACAACACACACACACACCGACAACACACACACACACACACCGACAACACACACACACACACACCGACAACACACACACACACACACACCGACAACACACACACACACCGACAACACACACACACACTCATACACACACACCGACAACACACACACACACCGACAACACACACACACACACAGACAACACACACACACACCGACAACACACACACACACACCGACAACACACACACACACACACAAACCGACAACACACACACCGACAACACACACACACACACACACACACCGACAACACACACACACACACACACACCGACAACACACACACACACACACCGACAACACACACACACACACACACACACCGACAACACACACACACACACACACACACACCGACAACACACACACACACCGACAACACACACACACACACACCGACAACACACACACACACACACCGACAACACACACACACACACCGACAACACACACACACACCGACAACACACACACACACTCATACACACACACCGACAACACACACACACACCGACAACACACACACACAGACAGACAACACACACACACACCGACAACACACACACACACACACCGACAACACACACACACACACACACACACACACCGACAACACACACACACACACACCGACAACACACACACACACACACCGACAACACACACACACACACACACCGACAACACACACACACACACAGACAACACACACACACACACACACCGACAACACACACACACACACACACCGACAACACACACACACACACCGACAACACACACACACAACACACACACACCGACAACACACACACACACACCGACAACACACACACACACACACCGACAACACACACACACACACACCGACAACACACACACACACACACCGACAACACACACACACACCGACAACACACACACACACAACACACACACACACACCGACAAAACACACACACACACCGACAACACACACACACACAAACACACCGACAACACACACACACACACACACCGACAACACACACACACTGACAACACACCCACACACACCGACAACACATACACACACACACACACACCGCCAACACACACACACACACACACACCGACAACACACACACACACACCGACAACACACACACACACACACCGACAACACACACACACACACACTGACAGCACACACACACACACACACACTGACAACACACACACACACACCGACAACACACACACACACACCGACAACACACACACACACACCGACAACACACACACACCGACAACACACACACACACACACACACCGACAACACACACACACACACCGACAACACACACACAAACAACACCGACAACACACACACACACACCGACAACACACACACACACACACACACACACACACACACAGACAACACACACACACCGACAACACACACACACACACCGACAACACACACACACACACACACACACACACCGACAACACACACACACACACCGACAACACACACACACACAAACACCAGCAACACACCGACAACACACACACACACCGACAACACACACACACCGACAACACACACACACACACACCGACAACACACACACACACACACACCGACAACACACACACACACACACACCGACAACACATAAACACACACACACCGACAACACACACACACACACACTGACAACACACACACATACACACCGACAACACACACACACACACACACCGACAACACACACACACACACCGACAACACACACACACACACCGACAACACACACACACACAAACACCAGCAACACACCGACAACACACACACACACCGACAACACACACACACCGACAACACACACACACACACACCGACAACACACACACACACACACACCGACAACACACACACACACACACAAACCGACAACACACACACACACACACACCGACAACACACACACACACACACCGACAACACACACACACACACCGACAACACACACACACACACACCGACAACACATAAACACACACACACCGACAACACACACACACACACCGACAACACACACACACCGACAACACACACACACACACACACACACCGACAACACACACACACACCGACAACACACACACACACACACCGACAACACACACACACACACACCGACAACACACACACACACACACACCGACAACACACACACACACCGACAACACACACACACACTCATACACACACACCGACAACACACACACACACCGACAACACACACACACACACAGACAACACACACACACACCGACAACACACACACACACACCGACAACACACACACACACACACAAACCGACAACACACACACCGACAACACACACACACACACACACACACACACCGACAACACACACACACACACACACACCGACAACACACACACACACACACCGACAACACACACACACACACACACACACCGACAACACACACACACACACACACACACACCGACAACACACACACACACCGACAACACACACACACACACACCGACAACACACACACACACACACCGACAACACACACACACACACACCGACAACACACACACACACCGACAACACACACACACACTCATACACACACACCGACAACACACACACACACCGACAACACACACACACACACAGACAACACACACACACACCGACAACACACACACACACACACCGACAACACCGACAACACACACACCGACAACACACACACCGACAACACACACACACACACACACACCGACAACACACACACACACACACCGACAACACACACACACACACACCGACAACACACACACACACACACACCGACAACACACACACACACACAGACAACACACACACACACACACACCGACAACACACACACACACACACACCGACAACACACACACACACACCGACAACACACACACACACAACACACACACACACACCGACAACACACACACACACACCGACAACACACACACACACAAACACACCGACAACACACACACACACACACACCGACAACACACACACACTGACAACACACCCACACACACCGACAACACACACACACACACACACACACACACACACCGCCAACACACACACACACACACACACCGACAACACACACACACACACACCGACAACACACACACACACACACTGACAACACACACACACACACACACACTGACAACACACACACACACACCGACAACACACACACACACCGACAACACACACACACACACCGACAACACACACACACACACACAAACCGACAACACACACACACACACACACACACCGACAACACACACACACACACACACACCGACAACACACACACACCGACAACACACACACACACTCACACACACACACCGACAACACACACACACACCGCACACACACACACCGACACACACACACCACACACCCGACAACACACACACACACACACCGACAACACACACACACACACACCGACAACACACACACACACACCGACAATACACACACACACACACCGACAACACATAAACACACACACACCGACAACACACACACACACACCGACAACACACACACACCGACAACACACACACACACACACACACACCGACAACACACACACACACCGACAACACACACACACACACACCGACAACACACACACACACACACCGACAACACACACACACACACACACCGACAACACACACACACACCGACAACACACACACACACTCATACACACACACCGACAACACACACACACACCGACAACACACACACACACACAGACACACACCGACAACACACACACACACACCGACAACACACACACACACACACAAACCGACAACACACACACCGACAACACACACACACACACACACACACACCGACAACACACACACACACACACACACACCGACAACACACACACACACACACCGACAACACACACACACACACACACACACACCGACAACACACACACACACACACACACACACCGACAACACACACACACACCGACAACACACACACACACACACCGACAACACACACACACACACACCGACAACACACACACACACCGACAACACACACACACACTCATACACACACACCGACAACACACACACACACCGACAACACACACACACACACAGACAACACACACACAAACCGACAACACACACACACACACACCGACAACACACACACACACACACAAACCGACAACACACACACCGACAACACACACACACACACACACACCGACAACACACACACACACACACCGACAACACACACACACACACACACCGACAACACACACACACACACAGACAACACACACACACACACACACAGACAACACACACACACACACACACCGACAACACACACACACACACCGACAACACACACACACACAACACACACACACACACCGACAACACACACACACACACCGACAACACACACACACACACACCGACAACACACACACACACACACCGACAACACACACACACACACACCGACAACACACACACACACACACCGACAACACACACACCGACAAAACACACACACACACCGACAACACACACACACACAAACACACCGACAACACACACACACACACACACCGACAACACACACACACTGACAACACACCCACACACACCGACAACACACACACACACACACACACACACACACACCGCCAACACACACACACACACACACACCGACAACACACACACACACACACCGACAACACACACACACACACACTGACAACACACACACACACACACACACTGACAACACACACACACACACCGACAACACACACACACACACCGACAACACACACACACACACACACACCGACAACACACACACACCGACAACCCACACACACACACACCGACAACACACACACACACACCGACAACACACACACAAACAACACCGACAACACACACACACACACCGACAACACACACACACACACACACACACACACCGACAACACACACACACACACCGACAACACACACACACACACCGACAACACACACACACACACACACACCGACAACACACACACACACAAACACCAGCAACACACACACACACACACCGACAACACACACACACACACACCGACAACACACACACACCACACACCGACAACACACACACACACACCGACAACACACACACAACGACAACACACACCCACACACACACCGACAACACACACACACAACACACACACACACAACACACACACACACACCGACAACACACACACACACACCGACAACACACACACACACACCGACAACACACACACACCGACAACACACACACACACACACACCGACAACACACAGAAACACACACACACACACCGACAACACACACACACACACCGACAACACACACACAAACAACACCGACAACACACACACACACACCGACAACACACACACACACACACACACACACACACACACACCGACAACACACACACACACACACCGACAACACACACACACACACCGACAACACACACACACACACACACACACACACACACACCGACAACACACACACACACACCGACAACACACACACACACAAACACCAGCAACACACCGACAACACACACACACACCGACAACACACACACACCGACAACACACACACACACACACACCGACAACACACACACACACACACACCGACAACACACACACACACACACACCGACAACACATAAACACACACACACCGACAACACACACACACACACACTGACAACACACACACTTACACACCGACAACACACACACACACACACACCGACAACACACACACACACACCGACAACACACACACACACACACACACACGACAACACACACACACACACACACCGACAACACACACACACCGACAACACACACACACACTCACACACACACACCGACAACACACACACACACACCGACAACACACACACACACACACAAACCGGCAACACACACACACACACACCGACAACACACACACACACACACCGACAACACACACACACACACCGACAACACACACACACACACACCGACAACACATAAACACACACACACCGACAGCACACACACACACACCGACAACACACACACACACACACACACACCGACAACACACACACACACCGACAACACACACACACACACACCGACAACACACACACACACACACCGACAACACACACACACACACACCGACAACACACACACACACTCATACACACACACCGACAACACACACACACACCGACAACACACACACACACACAGACAACACACACACACACCGACAACACACACACACACACCGACAACACACACACACACACACAAACCGACAACACACACACCGACAACACACACACACACCGACAACACACACACACACACACCGACAACACACACACACACACACACCGACAACACACACACACACACACACCGACAACACACACACACACACACCGACAACACACACACACACACACACAACACACACACACACACACACACACACACACACACACCGACAACACACACACACACACCGACAACACACACACACACACACCGACAACACATAAACACACACACACCGACAACACACACACACACACACTGACAACACACACACATACACACCGACAACACACACACACACACACACCGACAACACACACACACACACACACACCGACAACACACACACACCGACAACACACACACACACTCACACACACACACCGACAACACACACACACACCGACAACACACACACACACACCGACAACACACACACACACACACAAACCGACAACACACACACACACACACACCGACAACACACACACACACACACCGACAACACACACACACACACCGACAATACACACACACACACACCGACAACACATAAACACACACACACCGACAACACACACACACACACCGACAACACACACACACCGACAACACACACACACACACACACACACCGACAACACACACACACACCGACAACACACACACACACCGACAGCACACACACACACACACCGACAACACACACACACACACACACCGACAACACACACACACACCGACAACACACACACACACTCATACACACACACCGACAACACACACACACACCGACAACACACACACACACACAGACAACACACACACACACCGACAACACACACACACACACCGACAACACACACACACACACACAAACCGACAACACACACACCGACAACACACACACACACACACACACACACCGACAACACACACACACACACACCGACAACACACACACACACACACACCGACAACACACACACACACACACCGACAACACACACACACACACACACACACACCGACAACACACACACACACACACCGACAACACACACACACACCGACAACACACACACACACTCATACACACACACCGACAACACACACACACACCGACAACACACACACACACTCATACACACACACAGACAACACACACACACACCGACAACACACACACACACACAGACAACACACACACACACCGACAACACACACACACACACACCGACAACACACACACACACACACAAACCGACAACACACACACCGACAACACACACACACACACACACACACACCGACAACACACACACACACACACCGACAACACACACACACACACACCGACAACACACACACACACACACACACACACCGACAACACACACACACACACAGACAACACACACACACACACACACAGACAACACACACACACACACACACCGACAACACACACACACACACCGACAACACACACACACACAACACACACACACAAACCGACAACACACACACACACACCGACAACACACACACACACACACCGACAACACACACACACACACACCGACAACACACACACACACACACCGACAACACACACACACACACACCGACAACACACACACCGACAAAACACACACACACACCGACAACACACACACACACAAACACACCGACAACACACACACACACACACACCGACAACACACATACACTGACAACACACCCACACACACCGACAACACACACACACACACACACACACACACACACCGCCAACACACACACACACACACACACCGACAACACACACACACACACACCGACAACACACACACACACACACTGACAACACACACACACACACACACACTGACAACACACAAACACACACCAACAACACACACACACACACCGACAACACACACACACACACCGACAACCCACACACACCGACAACACACACACACACACCGACAACACACACACAAACAACACCGACAACACACACACAAACACACACCGACAACACACACACACACACCGACAACACACACACACACACACACACACCGACAACACACACACACACACCGACAACACACACACACACACCGACAACACACACACACACACACACACACCGACAACACACACACACACAACACCGCAACACACACACACACACACCGACAACACACACACACACACACCGACAACACACACACACACACACCGACAACACACACACCGACAACACACACACAACGACAACACACACACACACACACACCGACAACACACACACACAACACACACACACCGACAACACACACACACACACCGACAACACACACACACACACCGACAACACACACACACCGACAACACACACACACCGACAACACACACACACACACACACCGACAACACACACACACACACCGACAACACACAAACACACACACACACACCGACACACACACACACACACACCGACAACACACACACAAACAACACCGACAACACACACACACACACCGACAACACACACACACACACACACACACACACACCGACAACACACACACACACACCGACAACACACACACACACACCGACAACACACACACACACACACACACGACAACACACACACACACACCGACAACACACACAACACCACAACACACCGACAACACACACACACACACCGACAACACACACACACCGACAACACACACACACACACACCGACAACACACACACACAGACACACCGACAACACACACACACACACACACCGACAACACAAAACACACACACACCGACAACACACACACACACACACTGACAACACACACACACACACCGACAACACACACACACACACCGACAACACACACACACACACCGACAACACACACACACACACACACACACCGACAACACACACACACACACACCGACAACACACACACACACCGACAACACACACACACACTCACACCACACACACCGACAACACACACACACACACCGACAACACACACACACACACACACACCCACACACACACACACACACCGACAACACACACACACACACACCGACAACACACACACACACACCGACAACACACACACACACACACACGACAACACACACACACACACACACCGACAACACACACACACACACCGACAACACACACACACCGACAACACACACACACACACACACACACGACAACACACACACACACCGACAACACACACACACACACACCGACAACACACACACACACACACCGACAACACACACACACACACACCGACAACACACACACACACACACCGACAACACACACACACACACACACACACACACCGACAACACACACACACACAACACACGACAACACACACACACACACACACCGACAACACACACACACCGACAACACACACACACACACCGACAACACACACACACACACACACACGACACACACACACACACGACACACACACACACACACCGACAACACACACACACACACACCGACAACACCACACACACACACACCGACAACACACACACACACACACACCGACAACACACACACACACACACCGACAACACAACACACACACACGACAACACACACACACACGACACACACACACACACACACACACCGACAACACACACACACACACCGACAACACACACACACACACACCGACAACACACACACACACACACACACCACACCGACAACACACACACACACACCGACAACACACACACACACACCGACAACACACACACACACACACACCGACAACACACACACACACACCGACAACACACACACACACACACACACCGACAACACACACACACACACACACCGACAACACACACACACACACGACAACACACACACACACACACACACACACACCGACAACACACACACACACACACACCGACAACACACACACACACACACCGACAACACACACACACACACACGACAACACACACACACACACCGCACACACACACACACACCGACAACACACACACACCGACAACACACACACACACACACACCGACAACACACACACACACACCGACAACACACAGAACACACACACACACACCGACAACACACACACACACACCGACAACACACACACAAACAACACCGACAACACACACACACACACGACACACACACACACACACACACACACCGACAACACACACACACACACCGACAACACACACACACACGACACACACACACACACCGACAACACACACACACACACCGACAACACACACACACACACCGACAACACACACACACACAAACACAGCAACACACCGACAACACACACACACACCGACACACACACACACACACCGACAACACACACACACACACACCGACAACACACACACACAGACACACCGACAACACACACACACACACCGACAACACACAAACACACACACACCGACAACACACACACACACACACCGACAACACACACACACACACGACAACACACACACACACACCGACAACACACACACACACACACCGACAACACACACACACACACACACCGACAACACACACACACACCGACAACACACACACACACTCACACACACACACCGACAACACACACACACCGACAACACACACACACACTCACACACACACACCGACAACACACACACACACACCGACAACACACACACACACACACAAACCGACAACACACACACACACACACCGACAACACACACACACACACACCGACAACACACACACACACACCGACAACACACACACACACACACCGACAACACAAAACACACACACACCGACAACACACACACACACCGACAACACACACACACACACACCGACAACACACACACACACACACCGACAACACACACACACACACACCGACAACACACACACACACACCGACAACACACACACACACTCATACACACACACCGACAACACACACACACACCGACAACACACACACACACACAGACAACACACACACACACACCGACAACACACACACACACCGACAACACACACACACACACACCGACAACACACACACACACACACACCGACAACACACACACACACACACACCGACAACACACACACACACACACCGACAACACACACACACACACACACAACACACACACACACACACACACACACACACACACCGACAACACACACACACACACCGACAACACACACACACACACACCGACAACACATAAACACACACACACCGACAACACACACACACACACACTGACAACACACACACATACACACCGACAACACACACACACACACACACCGACAACACACACACACACACCGACAACACACACACACACACACACACCGACAACACACACACACACACACACCGACAACACACACATACCGACAACACACACACACACTCACACACACACACCGACAACACAAACACACACCGACAACACACACACACACACCGACAACACACACACACACACACAAACCGACAACACACACACACACACACCGACAACACACACACACACACCGACAACACACACACACCGACAACACACACACACACACACACACACACCGACAACACACACACACACCGACAACACACACACACACACACCAACAACACACACACACACACACCGACAACACACACACACACACACCGACAACACACACACACACCGACAACACACACACACACTCATACACACACACCGACAACACACACACACACCGACAACACACACACACACACAGACAACACACACACACACCGACAACACACACACACACACACAAACCGACAACACACACACACACACACAAACCGACAACACACACACCGACGACACACACACACACACACACACACACACCGACAACACACACACACACACACACACCGACAACACACACACACACACACCGACAACACACACACACACACACACACCGACAACACACACACACACACACACCGACAACACACACACACACACACACCGACAACACACACACACACACACAGACAACACACACACACACACACACCGACAACACACACACACACACCGACAACACACACACACACACCGACAACACACACACACACAACACACACACACACACCGACAACACACACACACACACCGACAACACACACACACACACACCGACAACACACACACACACACACCGACAACACACACACACACACACACACACACACACGACAACACACACACACACACCGACAACACACACACACACACACACCGACAACACACACACACACACCGACAACACACACACACACACACACACACACACACCGACAACACACACACACACACCACACACACACACACACACACCGCCAACACACACACACACACACACACCGACAACACACACACACACACCGACAACACACACAAACACCGCAACACACCGACAACACACACACACACACTGACAACACACACACACACACTGACAACACACACACATACACACCGACAACACACACACACACACACACACCGACAACACACACACACACACCGACAACACACACACACACACACACCGACAACACACACACACACACACGACAACACACACACACACACCGACAACACACACACACACACCGACAACACACACACACACACACACACACACACACACACACACACACACACCGACAACACACACACACACACCGACAACACACACACACACACACACACACACACACACACACACACACACCGACAACACACACACACACACACCGACAACACACACACACACACACAACCGACAACACACACACACACACACCGACAACACATAAACACACACACACCGACAACACACACACACACACCGACAACACACACACACACACACCGACAACACACAAACACACACACACCGACAACACACACACACACCACCGACAACACACACACACCGACAACACACACACACACACACACACACCGACAACACACACACACACCGACAACACACACACACACATCATACACACACACCGACAACACACACACACACCGACAACACACACACACACACACCGACAACACACACACACACACACAAACCGACAACACACACACCGACAACACACACACACACACACACACACACCGACAACACACACACACACACACACACCGACAACACACACACACACACACCGACAACACACACACACACACACACACACCGACAACACACACACACACACAGACAACACACACACACACCGACAACACACACACACACCGACAACACACACACACACACACCGACAACACACACACACACACACCGACAACACACACACACACACACCGACAACACACACACACACCGACAACACACACACACACTCATACACACACACCGACAACACACACACACACCGACAACACACACACACACACAGACAACACACACACACACCGACAACACACACACACACCGACAACACACACACACACACACCGACAACACACACACACACACACAAACCGACAACACACACACCGACAACACACACACACACACACACACACACCGACAACACACACACACACCGACAACACACACACACACACACCGACAACACACACACACACACACACACACCGACAACACACACACACACACAGACAACACACACACACACACACACCGACAACACACACACACACACCGACAACACACACACACACACCGACAACACACACACACACCGACAACACACACACACACACACCGACAACACACACACACACACACCGACAACACACACACACACACACCGACAACACACACACACACAACACACACACACACACCGACAAAACACACACACACACCGACAACACACACACACACAAACACACCGACAACACACACACACACACACACCGACAACACACACACACTGACAACACACCCACACACACCGACAACACACACACACACACACACACACACACACACACCGCCAACACACACACACACACACACCGACAACACACACACACACACACCGACAACACACACACACACACACTGACAACACACACACACACACACACACTGACAACACACACACACACACCGACAACACACACACACACACCGACAACACACACACACACACACACACCGACAACACACACACACCGACAACCCACACACACCGACAACACACACACACACACCGACAACACACACACAAACAACACCGACAACACACACACACACACACCGACAACACACACACACACACCGACAACACACACACACACACACACACCGACAACACACACACACCGACAACCCACACACACCGACAACACACACACACACACACCGACAACACACACACACACACACCGACAACACACACACACACACACCGACAACACACACACACACAACACACACACACACACCGACAAAACACACACACACACCGACAACACACACACACACAAACACACCGACAACACACACACACACACACACCGACAACACACACACACTGACAACACACCCACACACACCGACAACACACACACACACACACACACACACACACACACCGCCAACACACACACACACACACACCGACAACACACACACACACACACCGACAACACACACACACACACACTGACAACACACACACACACACTGACAACACACACACACACACCGACAACACACACACACACACCGACAACACACACACACACACACACACCGACAACACACACACACCGACAACCCACACACACCGACAACACACACACACACACCGACAACACACACACAAACAACACCGACAACACACACACACACACCGACAACACACACACACACACACACACACACACCGACAACACACACACACACCGACAACACACACACACACACACCAACAACACACACACACACACACCGACAACACACACACACACACACCGACAACACACACACACACCGACAACACACACACACACTCATACACACACACCGACAACACACACACACACCGACAACACACACACACACACAGACAACACACACACACACCGACAACACACACACACACACACAAACCGACAACACACACACACACACACAAACCGACAACACACACACCGACGACACACACACACACACACACACACACACCGACAACACACACACACACACACACACCGACAACACACACACACACACACCGACAACACACACACACACACACACACCGACAACACACACACACACACACACCGACAACACACACACACACACACACCGACAACACACACACACACACACAGACAACACACACACACACACACACCGACAACACACACACACACACCGACAACACACACACACACACCGACAACACACACACACACAACACACACACACACACCGACAACACACACACACACACCGACAACACACACACACACACACCGACAACACACACACACACACACCGACAACACACACACACACACACCGACAACACACACACACACAACACACACACACACACCGACAAAACACACACACACACCGACAACACACACACACACAAACACACCGACAACACACACACACACACACACCGACAACACACACACACCGACAACACACCCACACACACCGACAACACACACACACACACACACACACACACACACACACACCGCCAACACACACACACACACACACACCGACAACACACACACACACACCGACAACACACACACACACACACCGACAACACACACACACACACACTGACAACACACACTGACAACACACACACACACACTGACAACACACACACATACACACCGACAACACACACACACACACACACCGACAACACACACACACACACCGACAACACACACACACACACACACCGACAACACACACACACACACCGACAACACACACACACACACCGACAACACACACACACCGACAACACACACACACACTCACACACACACACCGACAACACACACACACACCGACAACACACACACACACACCGACAACACACACACACACACACAAACCGACAACACACACACACACACACCGACAACACACACACACACACACCGACAACACACACACACACACCGACAACACACACACACACACACCGACAACACATAAACACACACACACCGACAACACACACACACACACCGACAACACACACACACCGACAACACACACACACACACACACACACCGACAACACACACACACACCGACAACACACACACACACACACACGACAACACACACACACACACCGACAACACACACACACACACACCGACAACACACACACACACCGACAACACACACACACACTCATACACACACACCGACAACACACACACACACCGACAACACACACACACACACACCGACAACACACACACACACACACAAACCGACAACACACACACCGACAACACACACACACACACACACACACACCGACAACACACACACACACACACACACCGACAACACACACACACACACACCGACAACACACACACACACACACACACACCGACAACACACACACACACACACACACACACCGACAACACACACACACACCGACAACACACACACACACACACCGACAACACACACACACACACACCGACAACACACACACACACACACCGACAACACACACACACACCGACAACACACACACACACTCATACACACACACCGACAACACACACACACACCGACAACACACACACACACACAGACAACACACACACACACCGACAACACACACACACACCGACAACACACACACACACACACCGACAACACACACACACACACACAAACCGACAACACACACACCGACAACACACACACACACACACACACACACCGACAACACACACACACACCGACAACACACACACACACACACCGACAACACACACACACACACACACACACCGACAACACACACACACACACAGACAACACACACACACACACACACCGACAACACACACACACACACCGACAACACACACACACACACCGACAACACACACACACACCGACAACACACACACACACACACCGACAACACACACACACACACACCGACAACACACACACACACACACCGACAACACACACACACACAACACACACACACACACCGACAAAACACACACACACACCGACAACACACACACACACAAACACACCGACAACACACACACACACACACACCGACAACACACACACACTGACAACACACCCACACACACCGACAACACACACACACACACACACACACACACACACACCGCCAACACACACACACACACACACCGACAACACACACACACACACACCGACAACACACACACACACACACTGACAACACACACACACACACACACACTGACAACACACACACACACACCGACAACACACACACACACACCGACAACACACACACACACACACACACCGACAACACACACACACCGACAACCCACACACACCGACAACACACACACACACACCGACAACACACACACAAACAACACCGACAACACACACACACACACACCGACAACACACACACACACACCGACAACACACACACACACACACACACCGACAACACACACACACCGACAACCCACACACACCGACAACACACACACACACACACCGACAACACACACACACACACACCGACAACACACACACACACACACCGACAACACACACACACACAACACACACACACACACCGACAAAACACACACACACACCGACAACACACACACACACAAACACACCGACAACACACACACACACACACACCGACAACACACACACACTGACAACACACCCACACACACCGACAACACACACACACACACACACACACACACACACACCGCCAACACACACACACACACACACCGACAACACACACACACACACACCGACAACACACACACACACACACTGACAACACACACACACACACACACACTGACAACACACACACACACACCGACAACACACACACACACACCGACAACACACACACACACACACACACCGACAACACACACACACCGACAACCCACACACACCGACAACACACACACACACACCGACAACACACACACAAACAACACCGACAACACACACACACACACCGACAACACACACACACACACACACACACACACCGACAACACACACACACACACCGACAACACACACACACACACACACACACACCGACAACACACACACACACAAACACCAGCAACACACACTCACACACACTGACAACACACACACACACACACCGACAACACACACACACACCGACAACACACACACACACACACACCGACAACACACACACACACACACACCGACAACACACACACAACGACAACACACACACACACACACCGACAACACACACACACAACACACACACACACACAACACACACACACACACCGACAACACACACACACACACCGACAACACACACACACACACCGACAACACACACACACCGACAACACACACACACACACACACCGACAACACACACACACACACCGACAACACACAGAAACACACACACACACACCGACAACACACACACACACACACCGACAACACACTCCCTCCTGAATCACCCCCCCCACCCCCCTCCCTCTCTGCGGATGACTTCGTCAACCATTTTTAAAAGAATTTTGACGACATCCGATCCTCGTTTGCTAAGTCAAACGACACCGCTGGTCCTGCTCACACTGCCCTACCCTGTTCTTTTACCTCTTTCTCCCCTCTCTCACCAGATGAAATCTCGCGTCTTGTGACGGCGGCCGGCCGCCCAACAACCTGCCCGCTTGACCCTATCCTCTCTTCTCCAGACCATTTCCGGAGACCTTCTCCCTTACCTCACCTCGCTCATCAACTCATCCTTGACCGCTGGCTACGTCCCTTCCGTCTTCAAGAGAGCGAGAGTTGCACCCCTTCTGAAAAAACCTACACTTGATCCCTTCGATGTCAACAACTACAGACCAGTATCTTTTCTTTCTTTTCTCTCCAAAACTCTTGAACGTGCCATCCTTGGCCAGCTCTCCTGCTATCTCTCTCAGAATGACCTTCTTGATCCAAATCAGTCAGGTTTCAAGACTGGTCATTCAACTGAGACTGCTCTTCTCTGTGTCACGGAGGCTCTCCGCACTGCTAAAGCTAACTCTCTCTCCTCTGCTCTCATCCTTCTAGACCTATCTGCTGCCTTTGATACTGTGAACCATCAGATCCTCCTCTCCACCCTCTCCGAGTTGGGCATCTCCGGCGCGGCCCACGCTTGGATTGCGTCCTACCTGACAGGTCGCTCCTACCAGGAGTGACAGTACAGGAGCCGATGTGGTGAGAGATTCATTCAACCAGTGTTGTTAAATATGAACATAAAAGCAATATTGTGCATTGTGCATTTAGTTGGTTTTATTGTTTTATTCTGTTAACCTGTTAGGGCTAGGGGGCAGTATTGACACGGCTGGATAAAAAACATACCCGATTTAACCTGGTTACCACTCCTACCCAGTAACTAGAATATGCATATACTTATTACATATGGATAGAAAACACCCTAAATTTTCTAAAACTGTTTGAATGGTGTCTGTGAGTATAACAGAACTCAAATGGCAGGTCAAAACCTGAGAGATTCCTTTACAGGAAGTGGCCTGTCTGACCATTTCTTGAACTTCTTTTCCATCTCTATCATTTACTAAGGATCTCTGCTCTAACGTGACACTTCCCACGTCTTCCATAGGCTCTCAGAGCCCGGGAAAAAACAGAATGTCGTCATTCCAGCCCCAGGCTGAAACACATTATCGCCTTTCTCAAGTGGCCGATCAAGGGACACTGGGCTTATGCGCGTGACCCCGACCGCCCCCGCCTTTGGGATTTTTTCCTCTGTTTGCCGAAAAGGAGATTCCCTGTCGGAATATTATCGCTTTTCTACGAGAAAAATGTCGTAAAAATTGATTTTAAACAGCGGTTGACATGCTTCGAAGTACGGTAATGGAATATTTAGAATTTTATTGTCACGAATTGCGCCATGCGCGCGACACTTCTTTACTATTTCGGATAGTGTCTGGAACGCACGAACAAAACGCCGCTATTCGGATATAACGATGGATTATTTTGGACCAAACCAAGATTTGTTATTGAAGTAGCAGTCCTGGGTGTGCATTCTGACGAAGACAACAAAAGGTAATCAAACTTTTATAATAGTAAATATGATTATGGTGAGTGCTAAACTTGCCAGGTGTCTAAATAGCGAGCCCGTGATGCCTGGGCTATGTACTTAGAATATTGCAAAATGTGCTTTCACCAAAAAGCTATTTTAAAATCGGACATATCGAGTGCATAGAGGAGGTCTGTATCTATAATTCTTAAAATAATTGTTATGCTTTTTGTGAACGTTTATCGTGAGTAATTTAGTAAAATGTTAGCGAATTCCCCGGAAGTTTGCGGGGGGTATGCTAGTTCTGAACGTCACATGCTAATGTAAAAAGCTGTTTTTTGATATAAATATGAACTTGATTGAACAAAACATGCATGTATTGTATAACATAATGTCCTAGGGTTGTCATCTGATGAAGATAATCAAAGGTGAGTGCTGCATTTAGCTGTCTTCTGGGTTTTGGTGACATTATATGCTGGCTTGAAAAATGGGTGTCTGATTATTTCTGGCTCGGTACTCTGCTGACATAATCTAATGTTTTGCTTTCGTTGTAAAGCCTTTTTGAAATCGGACAGTGTGGTTAGATTAACGAGAGTCTTGTCTTTAAATGGCTGTAAAATAGTCATATGTTTGAGAAATTGAAGTAATAGGATTTGCAGATAAGCTCCATTGTCTATTGAAACGGTGTCAAATGATAGCTCTAGTCACACTGGAACAGACCATGTGTGCTACATTACTGAGAATGTCCTATTTAACTTCTTGGGGCTATGTGGGACGCTAGCGTGCCACCCGTGGTGCACCCTATCAACAGCAGGTGCATTTCAAGAGCGGCAAATTTGAAACCAAATAAATGTCAAAATTCAGGAAATCGTTCAGGAAATCGTTTACCTCCAATAACCGGCATTCAAGTCAGCACCACAAATTAAATAATTAAAATTAGAAAACATTGGTAAAATATTATATTGTCATTTAACCTCTCTAGGCTAGGCGGGACGAATTCGTCCCACCTACGTAACAGCCACTGCTATCCTGTGGCGCGATTTTCAAAACCTTAAAAATCCTATTACTTCAATTTCTCAAACATATGACTATTTTACAGACCATTTAAAGACAAGACTCTCGTTAATCTAACCACACTGTCCGATTTCAAAAAGGCTTTACAACGAAAGCAAAACATTAGATTATGTCAGCAGAGTACCAAGCCAGAAATAATCAGACACCCATTTTTCAAGCCAGCATATAATGTCACCAAAACCCAGAAGACAGCTAAATGCAGCACTCACCTTTGATGATCTTCATCAGATGACAACCCTAGGACATTATGTTATACAATACATGCATGTTTTGTTCAATCAAGTTCATATTTATATCAAAAAACAGCTTTTTACATTAGCATGTTACGTTCAGAACTAGCATACCCCCCGCAAACTTCCGGGGAATTCGCTAACATTTTACTAAATTACTCACGATAAACGTTCACAAAAAGCATAACAATTATTTTAAGAATTATAGATACAGACCTCCTCTATGCACTCGATATGTCCGATTTTAAAATAGCTTTTTGGTGAAAGCACATTTTGCAATATTCTAAGTACATAGCCCAGGCATCACGGGCTCGCTATTTAGACACCCGGCAAGTTTAGCACTCACCATAATCATATTTACTATTATAAAAGTTTGATTACCTTTTGTTGTCTTCGTCAGAATGCACACCCAGGACTGCTACTTCAATAACAAATGTTGGTTTGGTCCAAAATAATCCATCGTTATATCCGAATAGCGGCGTTTTGTTCGTGCGTTCCAGACACTATCCGAAATAGTAAAGAAGTGTCGCGCGCATGGCGCAATTCGTGACAATAAAATTCTAAATATTCCATTACCGTACTTCGAAGCATGTCAACCGCTGTTTAAAATCAATTTTTACGACATTTTTCTCGTAGAAAAGCGATAATATTCCGACAGGGAATCTCCTTTTCGGCAAACAGAGGAAAAAATCCCAAAGGCGGGGGCGGTCGGGGTCACGCGCATAACCCCAGTGTCCCTTGATTGGCCACTTGAGAAAGGCGATAATGTGTTTCAGCCTGGGGCTGGAATGACGACATTCTGTTTTTTCCCGGGCTCTGAGCGCCTATGGACGACGTGGGAAGTGTCACGTTAGAGCAGAGATCCTTAGTAAATGATAGAGATGGAAAAGAAGTTCAACAAATGGTCAGACAGGCCACTTCCTGTAAAAGAATCTCTCAGGTTTTGACCTGCCATTTGAGTTCTGTTATACTCACAGACACCATTCAAACAGTTTTAGAAAATTTAGGGTGTTTTCTATCCATATGTAATAAGTATATGCATATTCTAGTTACTGGGTAGGAGTGGTAACCAGATTAAATCGGGTATGTTTTTTATCCAGCCGTGTCAATACTGCCCCCTAGCCCTAACAGGTTAACTGCCTCCTACACCAACTCAGAAGCTAGGATATGCATATTATTACCAGATTTGGATAGAAAACACTCTGAATTTTCTAAAACTGTTTGAATGGTGTCTGTAAGTATAACAAAACTCATATGGCAGGCAAAAACCTGAGGAAAAAATAATAATTTTGTGGCTGTACAATTTTTTTTTTCTCATTGTTATTAGATACCACAGTGAGAAAGGATTCATTTCGCACTTCCTACGGCTTCCACTAGATGTCAATGATCTTTATAAAGTTGTTTGAAGCGTCTATGATGAACAAAGACCGGATGACAAGGAAGAGAAGTTGACCTCCCTGGGATGTCGTCACTTCATTATTGGCTGCACCTGCGCAATCATGTGATGCCATACATTTTTCAAATACGTTTTTCAAAACACAGGAGAGGTCGGGTTGAAACATTACTGATGTTTCACGTTAAAAATGGCTCTAAAGATTGATGCTAAACAACGTTTGACATGTTTGAACGAACGTAAATAGATTATTTTTTTTACTTTTCGCCGTGACTCCCCCCCCCCCGCGCTACTTTTTAGTAGCCTACCGAAGCGCTAACAACTTGGAGTTATTTGGACATCAATTATGAACTTTGTTGAAAGAAACCACATTTGTTGTGAACATGGGATTCCTGGAAGTGCCAATGGATGAAGATAATCAAAGGTAAGGGAATATTGACAATAGTAATTTTGATATTACATGGTTACAAGATGGTGCTAACCTGTATAGCCTAGCCTATTGTTCTTAGCACAGCACCCGGTTTATTGCAAATTGTGATTTCCCAGTAAAGTTATTTTGAAATCTGGCAATGCAGTAGCATTTACGAAATGTTAAACTATGAATATTAGAATGACAATATTATAATTTACCAATGTTATCGAATAGTAATTTTGTAATTTGTAACGTTGTTCACCGGAAGCATTTGAGAGAGAAAAAAAATCTGAAGTTCACCGCTACTGTAAAATGCTGTTTTTGGATATAAATATGAACTTGATGGAACAAAAAATGCATGTTATGTATAACATAATGTCTTAGGAGTGTCATCTGAGGAAGATTGTCAAAGGTTAGTGCATAATTCTAGCTGGTTATCCGCTTTTGGTGACGCCTGTCTTTGAATTGACAAAACATTACACACAGCTAGTTTCAATGTACTCTCCTAACATAACCTAACTTTATGCTTTCGCAGTAAAGCCTCTTTGAAATCGGACAATGTGGTTGGATTTAGGAGATGTTTATCTTTCAAATTGTGAGAAATAGTTGATTGTTTGAGAAATTGAAATTATTAGATTCTTGCAGTTTTGAATTTCCCGCCATGGTCTCTTGACAATGAATCCCTATACCGGGATAAGATCCCCATTACCTAGCTAGCAAGCTATATGTCTTAAGCTAAAGTGTACTGATAACTAGCTAGCTAACGTTAGCTGACGTTATTATTCGTTTCCCAGAGCCGTGTGCTGTTCAATTTAGAGCCTAATGTTAGCTCGCTAACATTGAAAATGGTTAGTTAGCTCCCAGCACTGTGGCATTGTTGCCACTGTTTATTGTTTAACTAGCTAACTTTGGCTGGCTGGCTCGTTAACTAACGTGACATGTACAACACATGTTGAATATGACCGGTGTCAGTAAACGTCTCCAAAAAAGCCTAATGAAATTGTTAGGGTTTGACCAACTATTTGAGTGCATATCCTATATAATATAACAATTTGTTTGCATAACCTATATAATATAACACAGATGCTATAATAATGAGTATATAAACTATAGATAATTGAGTACAGCTATATGTTAACCTCTCCCCAAACCCCACGCCTAACCTTAACCTTTACCATTACCCTAACCAGGGTTCTAAGCCTAATCTCACCCCTGACCTTAACATCTCTCTAAACCCCACGCCTAACCTTAACCTGTTGGGGCTAGGGGGCAGTATTTTCACGGCTGGATAAAAAAACGTACCCGATTTAATCTGGTTACTAATCCTACCCAGTAACTAGAATATGCATATACTTATTATATATGGATAGAAAACACCCTAAAGTTTCTAAAACTGTTTGAATGGTGTCTGTGAGTATAACAGAACTCATTTGGCAGGCAAAACCCTGAGACATTTTCTGACAGGAAGTGGATACCTGACGTGTTGAATTACCTTTAAGCCTATGCCATTGAAACACACAGGGGTTGATTAATGTTTTGGCACTTCCTATTGCTTCCACTAGATGTCACCAGCCTTTACAAAGTGTTTTAAGTCTTTTACTGTGAGATCTGACCGAACAAGAGCCATGGAACGGCGCGCGAGTTCATGTTGGGTACCCTCGTTCCAATACGTTATAAAAGAGAATGCATTCGTCCACCTTGAATATTATTCATGTTCTGGTTAAAAAAGGCACTAATGATTTATGCTATACAACGTTTGACATGTTTGAACGAACGGAAATATATTTTTTCCCCTCGTTCATGACGAGAAGTCCGGCTGGCTTAGATCATGTGCTAACAAGACGGAGATTTTTGGATATAGATGATGAGCTTTTTTGAACAAAACTACATTCGTTATGCACCTGGGAATCCGGGAAGTGACATCTGATGAAGAGAATCAAAGGTAATGGATTATTTACATAGTATTTTCGATTTTATATCTCTCCAACATGGCCGTTTGTCTTTATAGCAAAGCATATTTTTCTAGGCGCAGTGCTCAGATTATTGCAAAGTGTGATTTCCCAGTAAGGTTATTTTTAAATCTGGCAAGTTGATTGCGTTCAAGAGATGTAAATCTATAATTCTTTAAATGACAATATAATATTTTACCAATGTTTTCTAATTTTAATTATTTAATTTGTGGTGCTGACTTGACTGCCGGTTATTGGAGGGAAACGATTTCCTCAACATCAATGCCATAGTAAAACGCTGTTTTTGGATATAAATATGAACTTGATAGAACTAAAAATGCATGCATTGTCTAACATAATGTCCTAGGAGTGTCATCTGATGGAGATTGTAAAAGGTTAGTGCATCATTTTAGCTGGTTTTATGGTTTTGGTGACCCTGTCTTTGAATTGACAAAACATTACACACAACTATTGTCAATGTACTCTCCTAACATAATCTAACTTTATGCTTTCGCCGTAAAACCTTTTTGAAATCGGACAACGTGGTTAGATTAAGGAGATGTTTATCTTTCAAAGGGTGTAAGATAGTTGTATGTCTGAAAAATTTGAATTTTGACATTTATTTGGTTTCAAATTTGCCGCTCTTGAAATGCACCTGCTGTTGATAGGGTGCACCACGGGTGGCACGCTAGCGTCCCACATAGCCCCAAGAAGTTAACCTCTCCCCAAACCCCACGCCTAACCTGAACCTCTCCCCAAACCCCACGCCTAACCTTAACCTCTCCCCAAACCCCACGCCTAACCTTAACCTCTCCCCAAACCCCACACCTAACCTTAACCTCTCCCCAAACCCCACGCCTAACCTTAACCTCTCCCCAAACCCCACGCCTAACCTTAATGCTCACCATTACACTAACCAGGGTTCTCATCCTAACTTAACCCCTATCTCCCTCCCTCACCCTAATCCTGACCCCCCTCTGGGGAGTGATCTCCACCAATCACTAAACCGCAACACTTCCTCTGTCTCTTCTCCTTTGTCATCAATACCCAATCAACAGACAATTATCATCCCCATAGTAACCACATTTTCACATAGAATCAGATCCCTACATCAATCAATCAAACACAACTTCTCTACAGTTCAGCACACTTACATACCACTTAAACCATACAGAGTAATTTCAGCATTCAGAAAAAACAAAAATTTAAAGGACCTCCTCACCACAGCTAGATTCAGTAGTAAGCCACCACAAGACCCCAAATCTCACAATTCCCATTTTCAACAGATAAAGTTCATTACAAACACACACAGCCATACATCAGCACCAGTACAAGAATCTTAGTCACTGAACACACATAACGCCATTTATATCATTACATGCACACTCTGCAATAAACAATACATTGGAGAAACCAAACATACCATAGAAACCAGACTCAAACAACACCTGTATAACATCAAAAGGGCACACTTACAAACGACACTAATAACCCACTTCCAGGATCACCCCATCACTCACCTCACCATATCAGGGTTACAGTCACATATAGGCTGGACCTATGGGCAGCGAAAGAGGGAAGAACGGGAGTGGATCCAGCACCTACAGACAATTACGCCAAATGGCCTGAACGAGAGGTTTTAGAAAATGGGTTTTAACCTCTTGGGGCTAGGTGGGACGCTAGCGTGCCACCCGTGGTGCACTCCATCAACAGCAGGTGCATTTCAAGAGCGGCAAATTTGAATCCAAATAAATGTCAAAATTCAAATTTTTCAAAAATACAACTATGTTACACCATTTGAAAGATAAACATCTCCTTAATCTAACCACGTTTTACGATTTCAAAAAGGTTTTACGGCGAAAGCATAAATTTAGAGTATGTTAGGACAGTACATTTACAAGAGTTGTGTGTAATGTTTTGTCAAGTCAAAGACAGGGTCACCAAAACCATAAAACCAGCTAAAATGATGCACTAACCTTTTACAATCTCCATCAGATGACACTCCTAGGACATTATGTTAGACAATGCATGCATTTTTAGTTCTATCAAGTTCATATTTATATCCAAAAACAGCGTTTTACTATGGCATTGATGTTGAGGAAATCGTTTCCCTCCAATAACCGGCAGTCAAATCAGCGTAACAAATTAAATAATTAAAATTAGAAAACATTGGTAAAATATTATATTGTCATTTAAAGAATTATAGATTTACATCTCTTGAACGCAATCAACTTGCCAGATTTAAAAATAACCTTACTGGGAAATCACACTTTGCAATAATCTGAGCACTGCGCCCAGAAAAATACGCGTTGCGATACAGACTAGACGTCATGTTGGGGAGATCTAAAATCGAAAATACTATGTAAATAATCCATTACCTTTGATTCTCTTCATCAGATGTCACTTCCAGGTATCACAGGTCCATAACGAATGTAGTTTTGTTCAAAAAAGCTCATCATTTATGTCCAAAAATCTCCGTCTCGTTAGCACATGATGTAAGCCAGCCGGACTTCTCGTCATGAACGAGGGGAAAAAATATATTTCCGTTCGTTCAAACATGTCAAACGTTGTATAGCATAAATCATTAGGGCCTTTTTTAACCAGAACATGAATAATATTCAAGGTGGACGAATGCATACTCTTTTATAACGTATTGGAACGAGGGTACCCAACATGAACTAGCGCGCCAGGTGTCTAATGGGACATCACCGTTCCATGGCTCTTGTTCGGTCAGATCTCCCTCCAGAAGACTCAAAACACTTTGTAAAGGCTGGTGACATCTAGTGGAAGCAATAGGAAGTGCCAAAATATTCCTAAACCCCTGTGTTTTTCAATGGGATAGGTTTAAAGTCAATACAACACATCAGGTATCCACTTCCTGTCAGAAAATGTCTCAGGGTTTTGCCTGCCAAATGAGTTCTGTTATACTCACAGACACCATTCAAACAGTTTTGGAAACTTTAGAGTGTTTTCTATCCATATATAATAAGTATATGCATATTCTAGTTACTGGGTAGGATTAGTAACCAGATTAAATCGGGTAAAAAAATTTTATCCAGACGTGCAAATGCTGCCCCCTAGACCGAACAGGTTAACAGACAGGAAAATGGATGCAGAAGATGGTTTTATTTATACTCTATATATTTATGTTTTGTTCGGTTTTAGTTTGGTATCTTCCTTTTTTTTAGGTTTTTCCATTCTTTTAAGGTTAGGAGTAGGATTGAGGTTGAGATTAAGAGAGGTGGATGGTTTGATGTGGTCTGTGAGGGTTGGATGAATGGGAGAGAGGGCTGCCAATGTGTTGTTTTTAATGGTTCTTAAAAATCGTTTTGAATATCCTCTTCTTCTGAGTGCATTGAATAGTGTATTTATTGCATAATCCAGGTCTTGCTTGCAAGATGATATCCTGTAGAACCATATGATTTGTGATTTTATTATTCCCTTAAATGTATGTTTATGATGGTAATTGTGTTTATGAAGTAAAGCATGTGTGTCTGTTGGTTTGAAGTAGACTCTAGTGTGTAGTGTTTTCTGTGGTTGATTGTTAGGGTTAGGGTTAGGGTTATTTGTTTCATATCAGCTAGCTTGTTTTACGGTGCGCAGGCCTATCTCCTGTTCATCCCTCTCCTTCTGATGATGTTATTATATTTAGGTGTAGTACTTAAAATTGCCTGTAGATGTCCTCCTAAGATCATAAATAGACTAAAATGAGTTCTAAAATGCCTTTTTCTGGGTGACAGTACAGGAGCCGATGTGGTGAGAGATCCTCTTGAGGTCGAATTGTGCTTCTAACCCTAACGTTTCTCTCACTGTCACCCAAAAGCACTCAACATTTTGGGGCAGGCTTCATTTGGGCTTAGTTTTTCTCACGGTCGTTTTGCTCAGAACGAGCGAGCTACGGTCAAGCGGGGCATCTCGTTGAACTCGTCTCAGCCTAGAGATAATGGTAATGCCATTGAAGGCTCTGTGTGTCTTTTAGCACCGCATTCTGTCACTCCATCCTTGCTGTGTGTGTGTGTGTGTGTGTGTGTGTGTGTGTGTGTGTGTGTGTGTGTGTGTGTGTGTGTGTGTGTGTGTGTGTGTGTTTGTGTGTGAGAGCTTTTCTTTGACATCTGATCGGATAAATGACTGATTTACAGTTCATGAGGGTTACCTAGTCAAACATATGAAGTTTTGGAAAGATGTGACTTTTCTAACCCTTCAAAACAGCTACTCTGACCCCTATTTAAGGCACTTCCGGTTGTCACAGGAAGCGTATACTCGACACACGTTGTCTTTGGGGTAGGCATAAACAGAATCCTGAATATGAAGTCTCTACCTTAAGAATTGACTGAATTACACAGGGTTGAGTTGCGTGATTTTCACATTCTGCAGTTTGTTTATATTACAATAGCTTTAGGGTGATTTTAATAACTTCCAGTTGCTCCAGGAAGCTTAGAATCGACACAGGTAGACCTCACAGTAGCCTGATGGATTGTTATAGAAGACAGGTTCATAAGGCATTCATAACCCACATAGGCTTCAGGTTGAATTTAGGAGAATAGTCAATGTATTCCTATGGGGAGAGAAGTCATTGCAAACTGTTTGATCTAAACACCTTCATTAAACTATGAAAGGTTAATGCCACAGGGTCAAGGTTAGGCTTGCATGGATCGGGAGGACCTCAGGAACGCTCCTGAGGTCGATTTGTGCTTCTAACCCTAACGGTTCTCTCACTGTCACCCAAAAGCACTCAACATTTTGGGGCAGGCTTCATTTGGGCCTAGTTTTTCTCACGGTCGTTGCCCTCAGACCGAGCGAGCTACGGTCAAGCGGGGCATCTCGTTGAACTCGTCTCAGCCTAGAGATAATGGTAATGCCATTGCAGGCTCTGTGTGTCTTTAACTGTGTCTGTGTCTGTGGTTGTATACTATTTTCTATTGGTTTATAATGTTTGGTGTTTGATAGCTGTCTGTTGGCTTCATACATGTATTGATGTTTATCCAATATTACTATTTTGAACCTTTATCTGCTGGTTTGATGATTATGTGTGAGTTATTTTTAAGTTGTTGTATTGCCTGTCTTTCTACGTGTGTGAGTTTATCATCCCTATCCGTGTGAATCTGGTGGTTGTGAAGTGTGTTCTTGTCTATTCTGATTAGTCTCCTGATTCGACCATCTATCTGGGAGGTTTTAGGTTCCCAGGTAGATGGTAAGGTAAATGGTTGGTGGTTGTCGTCTGTGCTATAGTCAAAGTAGTCCAACAGTTTAAGTCTTCTATGATATTTGTGAGTGTCCCTTTGAAGTTCCTCCCAATCAAATTTGTTTGGGCGAGGGATGAATGTCAACCCTCTCTCCAGGAGCTTTACCTGTGCTGCTGTGGGTATGAAGGATTTGGAAAGATTCATGATATTAGATGTTGACTGGTCCGCTGCTCCCCCTGGTGGAGGATCTGCACCGGTTATTCGGGAAGGAAAGAGATTGAAAGAAAGATTATTTCTATCCAGACTGTGGCTTGTGGTTAATGTAAATTGAACTGTAAATTTAACTGTCTGCACCAATGTTGAAAGATGAGGTCTGCTGTGGTGGATGTCCAGTGTATGAGATCTGTTGTTATGTGAAATGTATCTTGTGGAATCTCTAATAGGGTTGGGAAGTTAGTGGTAATGTAAGCATTGATGAGCTTAAGGTTTCTCTTCTGCTGTGAAGTAAGAAGAGGTGAATGGCTGATGACAGGAATGTATATTGTTGCGTTTGGAAATGTTTTCTTTGCCTCCTTGTGCATACCTGACAACTGTTTTAATGATGTTTGGAATGGGTCGTGATCCTTGTTGTTCAAACCCACCGAGATAACAACAGTCGCCGTGTCTGTATGTATGGGGGTTTTCTCCAGTACCTTTGTGAAATGATAGAATGTTGCCCCTGGATAACTGTCGACTTGGATGTTGGGGTTATTGAATGGTGGGATCCGGTTGAGGTTTGAGTCTCCTATGATGAGTTTTGGTGTGTGTCCTTCAATGTTCCAATCTGTCACCTTATAATTCGGCCTAGCTTTGTGATAGAAGGGTTTTTGGGGAGGGTGTGTGGGTTTGGGCTGTGGTTGGAGTTGAAGATGGGGTTGTGGTGGGGATAGGGTTAGGGTTTAGGGGTTAGGGGTTGGGGTTAGGGGGTTAGGGGTTAGGGGTAGGGGTTAGGTTTTGAATATAATTGTGTTTCATATCAGCTAGCTTGTTTTACGGTGCGCAGGCCTATCTGTTGTTCATCCCTCTCCTTCTGATGATGTTATTATATTTAGGTGTAGTACTTAAAATTGCCTGTAGATGTCCTCCTAAGATCATAAATAGACTAAAATGAGTTCTAAAATGCCTTTTTCTGGGTGACAGTACAGGAGCCGATGTGGTGAGAGATTCATTACACCAGTGTTGTTAAATATGAACATAAAAGCAATATTGTGCATTTAGTTGGTTTTATTGTTTTATTCTGTTAACCTCTATGGGCTAGGTGGGACGCTAGCGTGCCACCCGTGGTGCACTCCATCAACAGCAGGTGCATTTCAAGAGCGGCAAATTTGAATCCAAATAAATGTCAAAATTCAAATTTTTCAAACATACAACTATTTTACACCCTTTGAAAGATAAACATCTCCTTAATCTAACCACGTTTTACGATTTCAAAAAGGTTTTACGGCGAAAGCATAAATTTAGAGTATGTTAGGACAGTACATTTACAAGAGTTGTGTGTAATGTTTTGTCAATTCAAAGACAGGGTCACCAAAACCATAAAACCAGCTAAAATGATGCACTAACCTTTTACAATCTCCATCAGATGACACTCCTAGGACATTATGTTAGACAATGCATGCATTTTTAGTTCTATCAAGTTCATATTTATATCCAAAAACAGCGTTTTACTATGGCATTGATGTTGAGGAAATCGTTTCCCTCCAATAACCGGCAGTCAAGTCAGCGTCACAAATTAAATAATTAAAATTAGAAAACATTGGTAAAATATTATATTGTCATTTAAAGAATTATAGATTTACATCTCTTGAACGCAATCAACTTGCCAGATTTAAAAATAACCTTACTGGGAAATCACACTTTGCAATAATCTGAGCACTGCGCCCAGAAAAATACGCGTTGCGATACAGACTAGACGTCATGTTGGGGAGATCTAAAATCGAAAATACTATGTAAATAATCCATTATCTTTGATTCTCTTCATCAGATGTCACTTCCAGGTATCACAGGTCCATAACGAATGTAGTTTTGTTCAAAAAAGCTCATCATTTATGTCCAAAAATCTCCGTCTTGTTAGCACATGATCTAAGCCAGCCGGACTTCTCGTCATGAACGAGGGGAAAAAATATATTTCCGTTCGTTCAAACATGTCAAACGTTGTATAGCATAAATCATTAGGGCCTTTTTTAACCAGAACATGAATAATATTCAAGGTGGACGAATGCATACTCTTTTATAACGTATTGGAACGAGGGTACCCAACATGAACTCGCGCGCCAGGTGTCTAATGGGACATCATCGTTCCATGGCTCTTGTTCGGTCAGATCTCCCTCCAGAAGACTCAAAACACTTTGTAAAGGCTGGTGACATCTAGTGGAAGCAATAGGAAGTGCCAAAATATTCCTCAGCCCCTGTGTTTTTCAATGGGATAGGTTTAAAGGTAATACAACACATCAGGTATCCACTTCCTGTCAGAAAATGTCTCAGGGTTTTGCCTGCCAAATGAGTTCTGTTATAAAAAAATTGAATTTTGACATTTATTTGGATTCAAATTTGCCGCTCTTGAAATGCACCTGCTGTTGATGGAGTGCACCACGGGTGGCACGCTAGCGTCCCACCTAGCCCATAGAGGTTAAGGTTAGGCGTGGGGTTTGGGGAGAGGTTAAGGTTAGGCGTGGGGTTTGGGGAGAGGTTAAGGTTAGGCGTGGGGTTTGGGGAGATGTTAACCTGTTGGGGCTCGGGGGCAGTATTGAGACATTTTGAAAAAAATATGTGCCCATTTTTAACTGCCTCCTACACCAACTCAGAAGCTAGGATATGCATATTATTAACACATTCGGATAGAAAACACTCTGAATTTTCTAAAACAGTTTGAATGGTGTCTGTAAGTATAACAAAACTCATATTGCAGGCAAAAACCTGTGAAAAATAGATCCAAAAAAATTGGGATTTTGTGACTGTACTATTTAGTGTCATTGTTTTATAGATACCATAGTGAGAAAGGATTCATTTCGCAACACCTACGGCTTCCACTAGATGTCAACGATCTTTATAAAGTTGTTTGAAGCGTCTATGATAAACAGAGAGCAAATTAGAATCCAAGGAAGTTGACATGTCATCACTTCATTTTTTTGCGCCTGCGCATAAATCTGAGAGACGTGAGTTTGTCATCATTTTTTATCTAGACATAGGATAGGTTGTGTGAAAATATTACTGATGTTTAACGTTAAAAATGGACCAAAAGATTAATGCTAAACAACATTTGACATGTTTGAACGAACATAAATAGATCATTTACTAGTTTTTTTTAGCTTTTCGGCGTGATTTTACCAGCCCCACACCACGTTTTGTGGGAGCATAATGAACGCTAAGTACTTGGTGTTATTTGGACATAAATTATGAACTTTGTCAAAAGAAACCACATTTGTTCCGGACCTGGAATGCCTTCCGGACCTGGGATCCTGCCTTCTGATGGAGATAATCAAAGGTAAGGGGGTATTTACAATGTTATTATCGATTTTAGATGATGCTAACTGTATAGCATAGCCTGTTGTTCTTAGCATAGCACCCCGTTTATTGCAAAATGTGATTTCCCAGTAAAGTTATTTTGAGATCTGGCCATTCGGTAGCAATTACGAGATGATAATATATTATTCTTTGAATGACAATATTATAATTTACCAATGTTTTCGAATAGTAATTTTGTTATGTTCACCGGAAGCATTTCAGAGAAGAAAAAAATCTGAATTTCACGCTACTGTAAAATGCTGTTTTTGGATATAAATATGAACTTGATGGAACAAAAAATGCATGTATTGTATAACATAATGTCCTAGGAGTGTCATCTGATGGAGATTGACAAAAGTTAGTGCATAATTCAAGCTGGTTTCTGCTTTTGGTGATGCCTGACCTTGAATTGAAAATGGATGTTTGTACTTTTGTGGCTATGTACTGTCCTAACATAATCTAACTTTATGCTTTTGCCGTAAAGCCTCTTTGAAAATCGAACAATGTGGTTAGATTAAGGAGATGTTTATCATTTAAATTGTGTAAAATAGTTGATTGTTTGAGAAATTGAAATTATTAGATTTTTGATGTTTTGAATTTCCAGCCTTGTTAGCAATCATTTTTACATTATTTTTTTTTTTACATTTTAGTCATTTAGCAGACGCTCTTATCCAGAGCGACTTACAGTAGTGAATGCATACATTTCATACAATTTCATACATTTTTTTCTGTGCTGGCCCCCCGTGGGAATCGAACCCACAACCCTGGTGTTGCAAACACCATGCTCTACCAACTGAGCTACAGGCTCGGGGTTCATTGCTAACCTGTAGCCCCAACAGGTTAAGGTTAGGAGTAGGATTGAGGTTGAGATTAAGAGAGGTGGATGGTTTGATGTGGTCTGTGAGGGTTGGATGAATGGGAGAGAGGGCTGCCAATGTGTTGTTTTTAATGGTTCTTAAAAATCGTTTTGAATATCCTCTTCTTCTGAGTGCATTGAATAGTGTATTTATTGCATAATCCAGGTCTTGCTTGCAAGATGATATCCTGTAGAACCGTATGATTTGTGATTTTATTATTCCCTTAAATGTATGTTTAGGATGGTAACTGTGTTTATGAAGTAAAGCATGTGTGTCTGTTGGTTTGAAGTAGACTCTAGTGTGTAGTGTTTTCTGTGGTTGATTGTTATTACTGAAAAACACTGTTGTGTCTAAGAAGTTGACTTCTTGCGGATGAATTGTGTATTTAACCTTAATTGATGAATGATGGCTGTTGAGAATGTTCATAAAGTCTGTGAATAATTGGATGTCGTGGGGCCAGGCTCCTATTATGTCGTCTAAAAACCGGTAATAAAAAGTGGGTTGATATGAACACTTGGCCAGTGCCTCTCTCTCCCATTCAGCCATGTATATGTTGGCGTAAGCAGGTGCGAATTTTTTGCCCATAGCTGTTCCCTCCACCTGCAGGTAATAGTGATCGTTAAATAAAAAGTGATTGCTAGTAAGGCTGATTTCTAATAGTTGTAATATTTCTTTGTCCGGTCTGGGTATCTCTTAAAGATTTATGGGGGGGTGTGTGACGACCCTCCCACTCTGTCTGCCGTATTCTCTCTGTTCTTGTTTCCTTGTTAGGATGCCGGTGGGCGGAGTTGGAAGGGTCGTCAGCTAAATGGGAAGCACGTGGGCCCAGCTGTGTCCCAGGATAAAGAGACCTCTTCCACAGTTATTGAGAAGACTCTCTCCATGCAGACACTTTGTTGATTTTGGTTGTGTAGTTTTGTGGCTTTTTGGTTATTTCCTTTGGCACCTTTCAAGACCCTGCATTATTACATTCAGGTATGCAAAACACTCACTTACACTACTGATTACTGATTACACACACGCCATTGTTAATTATTTAGTTATTTTAGTTAATAAATATATATTTTGATACTCCTTGTCTCCACGTTGTCTCCCTTTTGTTGCGAACTCAGAGCCGGTTCGTAACAAGTGGGGGCTCATCCGGGATCTTGAACTTGTGTTTGGGAGAAAACGTGGCGGTATGTTAACGTTAAATCTAGGCCTACGGCGTTAGCTGCGTCTGTTCCACATCAGTTTACTCCTGACACATTGTCTCAGGCCCAGGGGCATGTGAAAGTCCATATTGACCCAGGCTATTTACCTTTCATTACGGAGGGTTTTGTGTCTATGTTAGGAAGTAAGAACCTAGTGCCAGTGAAGATCCTACGAGACACAGGTGCCTCGGAATCGTTTGTGTTGGAATCTGTGTTACCTTTCTCTGCTGAGACTGATTCTGGGAATAGTGTTCTAATTAGGGGAATAGGTTTGAACAATCTGTCAGTTCCATTGCATAAACTGATATTGGATTGTGGACTGGTGAAAGGTGACGTTGTTGTGGGGGTGCGTCCTTCGTTGCCTATTGAGGGTATCGACGTTATCCTTGGGAATAACTTGGCTGGTGAGCGTGTGTGGCCTGTCGTGTTTCCATCTCTAGTGGTTTCCACTAAACCGTCAATTGTAGGGATTCCTGATGAGAGTGCGCAGAGTTTCCCAGCGGTGTTCTCTGCGGGTGCAGTGACGCGGTCTATGAGCCATGGTGACCCGGTCCCTGCTCCGGTAAATGAGAATACCACAAAGAAGTCTCTCACTGTTTTCCCTGTTATCCCGTTATCTGTATTCCGCTCCGATCTAATCAATGCGCCACGGACTGACCCCACATTAGAAGAGTTGCGTGACCAAATTGTGCCTGTGGAACAGTTGGGAGATGTCGCACATGGTTATTTTCTCCAAGAGGATGTTCTGATGAGAAAGTGGGAGTCTACAGAGGATGGTAAAACTGTTCGTTTGGCTGATACCGTTACTTCCCTTGGTTCTTGTAATACTAGGTCTGTGCATGAGGACAAATGTTCCTGGTCCCGATGATTGCATACTGCAGGGTAGATTGAAAAATTCAGAGACACTGGATATTTTGGATAGCGCTTTTACTCAGCTACCTGTTGATGGGCGGAAAGAGCTGGTTGGTCTGATTCGGAAAATTCCAGGTTTGTTTTCTGTGACACCTACACGTTGTGACGGCCCTGAATGTTTCTGAACCGTCTCAGTGCTTCTCCTTCCAATAGGGCGCTTTCCCTTTAATTCTCAATTAATTAGTGCTTCTTCCAATAGGGCGCTTCCCCTTTAATTCCCAATTAAATAGCCAGCATCAGCTGTGCAAAAGAGGAGTTGTGATGGAAACATGAATGAGGATGTGTTCGACCCTCAGTTCTGAAGCGTCTCTCTTCCGTTTGTTGTGCTGCTTTAAAAGTGTGCTTTGTGTAGCCTAATAGAAAATCTACCCAAGGTCGGCTCCACTCTTGCATCTGTGGACTACACCTCTCCGTTGGTTTTCGTGGCCTTTCTCCGCTGGAGATCTGTCGGCGGATTGGCTTCTCTGACTGACCGACGGACTACAACCTTTTTTTGTATACGGTATTTCATTTGTTTTGGTGTGATGTATACTGTGATGATTTAGGTAGTTAGTTGTAGTTGAGGATTTATTGAAATGTGTGGTAAAATATTTGTTCTTTTCATTGTATGATTGACACAGGGTTTACGCTACACTGTATGAACGGACAACCATTGCGTGACTAAGGTCACTTGAGTTCCCTGAACTTGTTTACCGGGCTGGACTCTTTTTAGGCCCGAGGTACAGGACATTTCTGGAGGAACCAGAGCTGTTTAAAGCTCATTATTGTTATATTGTTGTGTGTGTGATCATTTAGGTTGTTAATACAACCACGCAAAAGAATACAGTTGTTTTGAAGTTATTTCCATTGTTTTAAGGGTTTATGAAAAGTGTATTTCCATCCTGACTTTTACATGAGTCCTTTGTATTGGTGTAGACTTGACGGACCAGATGGGACTCATTCCCTATCAAACTAAAAGGAGAAACTAATATTTTCTCTGGTAGGCACAACCTACCTGGCACCCCTATAAATTATAACCTCAAGTCAAAACCGTTACATAAAAAATGGCACCCCAGATGGGACCTCAACATTGAGAAATAACCAAAGCAAATCTTTTGTGTGGAATTAAAACAATGGATTCACCCCAAGAAAATGTGCTCATCCATATCATACCTGTCAATGGGAATACACAGGGCCAGTCTGACCATCGAGCCGACAATACAAATCATAATGTCAATGGAGTTGATTTGGGCCAGAGCCCTGGGAATCTGAAGGCTCGGTCTGGACCACAGGCCACAGGAGGTCTAACCAGCTACTCCCTTATTGACATGGATCTGTGTGGAAGTACTGAGCTAGCCTTCCCTCTGACGCCCAACCTTCCTCCATTGTCTGGTTTATCTCCAGAGGTTGTAGTCTTACAACTTCAAGGTGACATCCTTGATATTCGTCGGACTCAACAACATCTCCAAACTCTAATCCACCATAAATTCAAATGTCTGAGTGAAGAGCAACAACAGAGTGCCATGGAATTCAGAAACTCACTGAGCACTCTAACCCACACACTGACAGAGCTCAGTGAGAGTGGAAGACGGGATGTTACTGGTGCCATGGACAGGCAGTTTGACTACCAACAAACCCAACTCACTGCCACTCTCCAGTGGCGCTTGCAACATCATCACACTGAGGTTCTCAAGGACGTTAATTCAGTTTTTTCTCCTCTGGTTAACACTGTAGACCACTTGCAGAAAGAGCTTTCTAATTGTGTTAAAATGTTGGCTGACGTGTCTGTTGACATGGCCTCCATTAGGCACAACTCCTTGCACAGAGCTTCTCTGGTGTCCACTTCTGTTCAGACCACTGAGGGCCAAGCTGGCACCTCAGAACAGCTAAGACAAGGCCATGCATCCTGGTGTTCATTTTCATGGTCCGATAACTCCCTCACCCTCTACTTCCTCAATCCCTCCTAGCTCTTTTGTTCATGGTGATTTGAGTAGACGTCATGTGGGGGCGATGCCCATTAAATTGCAATTTCCCACCTTTGGGAAAAAAGATGACAGTCCTGATCCGCTAATGTATCTGGAAAGATGTCGTGACTTTCTTGCCCTCAATCCCCTGGCTGACGAAGAACTCCTTGCCACATTGAGGAATGTGTTGCATGGTACAGCTCGAGACTGGTGGGATGTGGCACGTCTCACCACTACCTCCTGGGCTGACTTTGAGGCCAAGTTTTCCTCTGCATTTCTGTCTGAGGACTACACAGATGAGCTGGCAGACAGAGTCTTTAATCGAGTGCAAAGAGAGAAGGAGAGTATCCGTGACTTTGCATACGGTTACCACTCCCTGTGCAGAAGGTGGAAACCTGGTATTGAGGAGGAAGAGGTCATTAAATTGATCTTGAAGAACATCAACCCACTACTAGCCAGTCAACTCAGAGAAAGAGTCACCACTGTTGATGGACTGGTTCGCCTGGGACAGCAGTTCGAGAAGGACAGAGAATGCCAACAGCAATATGAACAGAGAAAGAAACAGACACCCAAACCGTTACCCAAGCCAGACCATCAACAACAGCCACAGTCTCCAGCCAAAACCCCTCCCATGTTCTGTTGGAGATGTAGCCAAAAGGGACATTCTTCAGCTACATGTCCAAGACCATATCAAGTAAACCCTTCCAGAAACCACAAATCACAACAGGCAAACACACCTAACTCCCTTCGCAGGAACGACCATCCTACTCTGGGTGCTTTGACCAGAGATGAAACCCCAAGTGTCACTGCCTACGCCGCCCCATCGACATCCCCTTCCTTTCAGTTAATACCGCACCAATTGGTGTTACCCCTGTCCATAGGTCCATGGACAGGAAGAGCCATCCTGGACACCGGGTCATCCTACACACTGCTCAATGAGAAACTGTGGAAGGAGGTTAAAGGTCTACACTACAACTTGAAGCCGTGGACAGAAGGTCCACTCTATCTGGCTGATGGTGAGGCTAAACGACCACTTGGATGGAGTGAGGTAGAGTTCCACCTGTGTAACCACTCCTATATGATTCCTTCTGTTATCCTACAAACCAAGAACCTTGCTTTTCCTGTTGTGTTGGGAATTGATTTCATGTACTTCAGTGGTGTCCAGATTGATATCGCACACAATTGCTACTGGTTTCCATACAATCCGAGCAAGAAGCATTTCTTCCAGTCAGAAGCTACAAAGTTACATGATTGGGGTCCAAATGTGGCAGTCTTCTCTGCCATTGCTCCGGTACCACTAACCCTCGATAATCCTTCTGATGATCTCCTTTTACAGGCTGTGAGAAGAGCTCAGCTGGAACAGCCAGAGGAGTTAAGGCTGTTGGAACAGCTGCAGAATAACGCTGATGTATGTACTTCAAAGCTGGGACGTACCGGGCTCCTGAAGCACAAAATATTCCTTACACAGGAAATGCCGATCAAGCAGAAGCCATATCGTTTGTCCCCAGCAAAGCTAATCATCCAAAAAGGACTCATTAATGACAAAATATAATTGAACGTTCATCCTCTCCCTGGGCTGCTCCTGTTGTCCTCATCCCAAAAAAGACCGGTGGTCTTAGATTTTGTGTGGACTATAGGAAGACCAACAAGGTTTCCCAGACTGATGCCTATCCTCTTCCCACCATCCAAGAGATCCTGGAGTCATTGTCTGGCGCGGTTGTGTTCACTACCCTTGACCTCAATAGTGGCTATTGGCAGGTTGAGATGGACCAGGAAAGCAAGGACAAGACTGCTTTTGTCTGTGCTGAGGGCTTGTTTTCCTTTAAGGTGATGCCTTTTGGATTAAAGAATGCACCTGCCACTTTCCAAAGACTCATGGAGATTGCGTTAGGTGAGCTCAAAGGGAAGATCTGTTTCGTCTACCTGGACGATATAATTATCTACTCCCAGACCAGAGAACAACATTTTCAAGATCTTCAAGCAGTGTTGGACAAGCTAAGGGAAGCTGGTCTGACATTGAACATGAAGAAGAGCAACTTCTGCCAAACCTCCCTGAAGTTCCTTGGCCATATTGTGTCTTTTGACGGCACTCATGTGGATCCCGAAAAGACCAAGGCGGTACAAGATTTCCCTGTCCCAACCACACTCAAGGCCCTTCAACGGTTCCTTGGGATGGCTGGATGGTACCATCGGTTTGTGTTGAACTTCTCCCAGGTGGCAGAACCCCTCAACGCATTGAAGCGAAAAGGTGCGAAATTCCGATGGACGGCAGAGTGCCAGACCTCTTTTGAAACCCTGAAACGACACCTCGTCACACCTCCCATTTTGGGTCATCCCAACTTTGATTGCCCTTTTGTTGTTTACACTGATGCAAGTGATGTTGGACTTGGTGCTGTTCTAGTCCAACAGACTGGACTTGGCATTGAAGAAGTGCTAGCGTTCGCCAGTCGAACATTGAATGGAGCAGAACGGAACTACTCCACAACCGAGCAAGAGTGCCTCGCAGTTGTCTGGGCTTTGGAAAAGTGGAGGTACTACCTGGAGGGAAGACACTTCACTGTGGTCACTGACCATTCCTCCCTTGTGTGGGTGTTCAAGACCAACAAACCAAGCACCAGACTTATCAGATGGGCTCTACGGTTGCAAGAGTTCACCTTTGCAGTAGAATACAGGAAAGGAAAATACAACACTGTTCCAGATTACATTACAATTACATTTAAGTCATTTAGCAGACGCTCTTATCCAGAGCGACTTACAAAATGGTGCATTCACCTTATGATATCCAGTGGAACAACCACTTTACAATAGTGCATCTAAATATTTTAAGGGGGGGGGGGGGTTAGAAGGATTACTTTATCCTATCCTAGGTATTCCTTAACCTCTATGGGCTAGGTGGGACGCTAGCGTGCCACCCGTGGTGCACTCCATCAACAGCAGGTGCATTTCAAGAGCGGCAAATTTGAATCCAAATAAATGTCAAAATTCAAATTTTTCAAAAATACAACTATTTTACACCCTTTGAAAGATAAACATCTCCTTAATCTAACCACGTTTTACGATTTCAAAAAGGTTTTACGGCGAAAGCATAAATTTAGAGTATGTTAGGACAGTACATTTACAAGAGTTGTGTGTAATGTTTTGTCAATTCAAAGACAGGGTCACCAAAACCATAAAACCAGCTAAAATGATGCACTAACCTTTTACAATCTCCATCAGATGACACTCCTAGGACATTATGTTAGACAATGCATGCATTTTTAGTTCTATCAAGTTCATATTTATATCCAAAAACAGCGTTTTACTATGGCATTGATGTTGAGGAAATCGTTTCCCTCCAATAACCGGCAGTCAAGTCAGCGTCACAAATTAAATAATTAAAATTAGAAAACATTGGTAAAATATTATATTGTCATTTAAAGAATTATAGATTTACATCTCTTGAACGCAATCAACTTGCCAGATTTAAAAATAACCTTACTGGGAAATCACACTTTGCAATAATCTGAGCACTGCGCCCAGAAAAATACGCGTTGCGATACAGACTAGACGTCATGTTGGGGAGATCTAAAATCGAAAATACTATGTAAATAATCCATTACCTTTGATTCTCTTCATCAGATGTCACTTCCAGGTATCACAGGTCCATAACGAATGTAGTTTTGTTCAAAAAAGCTCATCATTTATGTCCAAAAATCTCCGTCTTGTTAGCACATGATCTAAGCCAGCCGGACTTCTCGTCATGAACGAGGGGAAAAAATATATTTCCGTTCGTTCAAACATGTCAAACGTTGTATAGCATAAATCATTAGGGCCTTTTTTAACCAGAACATGAATAATATTCAAGGTGGACGAATGCATACTCTTTTATAACGTATTGGAACGAGGGTAGCCAACATGAACTCGCGCGCCAGGTGTCTAATGGGACATCATCGTTCCATGGCTCTTGTTCGGTCAGATCTCCCTCCAGAAGACTCAAAACACTTTGTAAAGGCTGGTGACATCTAGTGGAAGCAATAGGAAGTGCCAAAATATTCCTCAGCCCCTGTGTTTTTCAATGGGATAGGTTTAAAGGTAATACAACACATCAGGTATCCACTTCCTGTCAGAAAATGTCTCAGGGTTTTGCCTGCCAAATGAGTTCTGTTATAAAAAAATTGAATTTTGACATTTATTTGGATTCAAATTTGCCGCTCTTGAAATGCACCTGCTGTTGATGGAGTGCACCACGGGTGGCACGCTAGCGTCCCACCTAGCCCATAGAGGTTAAGGTTAGGCGTGGGGTTTGGGGAGAGGTTAAGGTTAGGCGTGGGGTTTGGGGAGAGGTTAAGGTTAGGCGTGGGGTTTGGGGAGATGTTAACCTGTTGGGGCTCGGGGGCAGTATTGAGACATTTTGAAAAAAATATGTGCCCATTTTTAACTGCCTCCTACACCAACTCAGAAGCTAGGATATGCATATTATTAACACATTCGGATAGAAAACACTCTGAATTTTCTAAAACAGTTTGAATGGTGTCTGTAAGTATAACAAAACTCATATTGCAGGCAAAAACCTGTGAAAAATAGATCCCAAAAAATTTGGATTTTGTGACTGTACTATTTAGTGTCATTGTTTTATAGATACCATAGTGAGAAAGGATTCATTTCGCAACACCTACGGCTTCCACTAGATGTCAACGATCTTTATAAAGTTGTTTGAAGCGTCTATGATAAACAGAGAGCAAATTAGAATCCAAGGAAGTTGACATGTCATCACTTCATTTTTTTGCGCCTGCGCATAAATCTGAGAGACGTGAGTTTGTCATCATTTTTTATCTAGACATAGGATAGGTTGTGTGAAAATATTACTGATGTTTAACGTTAAAAATGGACCAAAAGATTAATGCTAAACAACATTTGACATGTTTGAACGAACATAAATAGATCATTTACTAGTTTTTTTTAGCTTTTCGGCGTGATTTTACCAGCCCCACACCACGTTTTGTGGGAGCATAATGAACGCTAAGTACTTGGTGTTATTTGGACATAAATTATGAACTTTGTCAAAAGAAACCACATTTGTTCCGGACCTGGAATGCCTTCCGGACCTGGGATCCTGCCTTCTGATGGAGATAATCAAAGGTAAGGGGGTATTTACAATGTTATTATCGATTTTAGATGATGCTAACTGTATAGCATAGCCTGTTGTTCTTAGCATAGCACCCCGTTTATTGCAAAATGTGATTTCCCAGTAAAGTTATTTTGAGATCTGGCCATTCGGTAGCAATTACGAGATGATAATATATTATTCTTTGAATGACAATATTATAATTTACCAATGTTTTCGAATAGTAATTTTGTTATGTTCACCGGAAGCATTTCAGAGAAGAAAAAAATCTGAATTTCACGCTACTGTAAAATGCTGTTTTTGGATATAAATATGAACTTGATGGAACAAAAAATGCATGTATTGTATAACATAATGTCCTAGGAGTGTCATCTGATGGAGATTGACAAAAGTTAGTGCATAATTCAAGCTGGTTTCTGCTTTTGGTGATGCCTGACCTTGAATTGAAAATGGATGTTTGTACTTTTGTGGCTATGTACTGTCCTAACATAATCTAACTTTATGCTTTTGCCGTAAAGCCTCTTTGAAAATCGAACAATGTGGTTAGATTAAGGAGATGTTTATCATTTAAATTGTGTAAAATAGTTGATTGTTTGAGAAATTGAAATTATTAGATTTTTGATGTTTTGAATTTCCAGCCTTGTTAGCAATCATTTTTACATTTTTTTTTTTTTACATTTTAGTCATTTAGCAGACGCTCTTATCCAGAGCGACTTACAGTAGTGAATGCATACATTTCATACAATTTCATACATTTTTTTCTGTGCTGGCCCCCCGTGGGAATCGAACCCACAACCCTGGTGTTGCAAACACCATGCTCTACCAACTGAGCTACAGGCTCGGGGTTCATTGCTAACCTGTAGCCCCAACAGGTTAAGGTTAGGAGTAGGATTGAGGTTGAGATTAAGAGAGGTGGATGGTTTGATGTGGTCTGTGAGGGTTGGATGAATGGGAGAGAGGGCTGCCAATGTGTTGTTTTTAATGGTTCTTAAAAATCGTTTTGAATATCCTCTTCTTCTGAGTGCATTGAATAGTGTATTTATTGCATAATCCAGGTCTTGCTTGCAAGATGATATCCTGTAGAACCGTATGATTTGTGATTTTATTATTCCCTTAAATGTATGTTTAGGATGGTAACTGTGTTTATGAAGTAAAGCATGTGTGTCTGTTGGTTTGAAGTAGACTCTAGTGTGTAGTGTTTTCTGTGGTTGATTGTTATTACTGAAAAACACTGTTGTGTCTAAGAAGTTGACTTCTTGCGGATGAATTGTGTATTTAACCTTAATTGATGAATGATGGCTGTTGAGAATGTTCATAAAGTCTGTGAATAATTGGATGTCGTGGGGCCAGGCTCCTATTATGTCGTCTAAAAACCGGTAATAAAAAGTGGGTTGATATGAACACTTGGCCAGTGCCTCTCTCTCCCATTCAGCCATGTATATGTTGGCGTAAGCAGGTGCGAATTTTTTGCCCATAGCTGTTCCCTCCACCTGCAGGTAATAGTGATCGTTAAATAAAAAGTGATTGCTAGTAAGGCTGATTTCTAATAGTTGTAATATTTCTTTGTCCGGTCTGGGTATCTCTTAAAGATTTATGGGGGGGTGTGTGACGACCCTCCCACTCTGTCTGCCGTATTCTCTCTGTTCTTGTTTCCTTGTTAGGATGCCGGTGGGCGGAGTTGGAAGGGTCGTCAGCTAAATGGGAAGCACGTGGGCCCAGCTGTGTCCCAGGATAAAGAGACCTCTTCCACAGTTATTGAGAAGACTCTCTCCATGCAGACACTTTGTTGATTTTGGTTGTGTAGTTTTGTGGCTTTTTGGTTATTTCCTTTGGCACCTTTCAAGACCCTGCATTATTACATTCAGGTATGCAAAACACTCACTTACACTACTGATTACTGATTACACACACGCCATTGTTAATTATTTAGTTATTTTAGTTAATAAATATATATTTTGATACTCCTTGTCTCCACGTTGTCTCCCTTTTGTTGCGAACTCAGAGCCGGTTCGTAACAAGTGGGGGCTCATCCGGGATCTTGAACTTGTGTTTGGGAGAAAACGTGGCGGTATGTTAACCTCTCTAGGCTAGGCGGGACGAATTCGTCCCACCTACGTAACAGCCACTGCTATCCTGTGGCGCGATTTTCAAAACCTTAAAAATCCTATTACTTCAATTTCTCAAACATATGACTATTTTACAGCCATTTAAAGACAAGACTCTCGTTAATCTAACCACACTGTCCGATTTCAAAAAGGCTTTACAACGAAAGCAAAACATTAGATTATGTCAGCAGAGTACCAAGCCAGAAATAATCAGACACCCATTTTTCAAGCCAGCATATAATGTCACCAAAACCCAGAAGACAGCTAAATGCAGCACTCACCTTTGATGATCTTCATCAGATGACAACCCTAGGACATTATGTTATACAATACATGCATGTTTTGTTCAATCAAGTTCATATTTATATCAAAAAACTGCTTTTTACATTAGCATGTGACGTTCAGAACTAGCATACCCCCCGCAAACTTCCGGGGAATTCGCTAACATTTTACTAAATTACTCACGATAAACGTTCACAAAAAGCATAACAATTATTTTAAGAATTATAGATACAGACCTCCTCTATGCACTCGATATGTCCGATTTTAAAATAGCTTTTTGGTGAAAGCACATTTTGCAATATTCTAAGTACATAGCCCAGGCATCACGGGCTCGCTATTTAGAGACCGGGCAAGTTTAGCACTCACCATAATCATATTTACTATTATAAAAGTTTGATTACCTTTTGTTGTCTTCGTCAGAATGCACACCCAGGACTGCTACTTCAATAACAAATGTTGGTTTGGTCCAAAATAATCCATCGTTATATCCGAATAGCGGCGTTTTGTTCGTGCGTTCCAGACACTATCCGAAATAGTAAAGAAGTGTCGCGCGCATGGCGCAATTCGTGACAATAAAATTCTAAATATTCCATTACCGTACTTTGAAGCATGTCAACCGCTGTTTAAAATCAATTTTTACGACATTTTTCTCGTAGAAAAGCGATAATATTCCGACAGGGAATCTCCTTTTCGGCAAACAGAGGAAAAAATCCCAAAGGCGGGGGCGGTCGGGGTCACGCGCATAAGCCCAGTGTCCCTTGATCGGCCACTTGAGAAAGGCGATAATGTGTTTCAGCCTGGGGCTGGAATGACGACATTCTGTTTTTTCCCGGGCTCTGAGAGCCTATGGAAGACGTGGGAAGTGTCACGTTAGAGCAGAGATCCTTAGTAAATGATAGAGATGGAAAAGAAGTTCAAGAAATGGTCAGACAGGCCACTTCCTGTAAAGGAATCTCTCAGGTTTTGACCTGCCATTTGAGTTCTGTTATACTCAGACACCATTCAAACAGTTTTAGAAAATTTAGGGTGTTTTCTATCCATATGTAATAAGTATATGCATATTCTAGTTACTGGGTAGGAGTGGTAACCAGATTAAATCGGGTATGTTTTTTATCCAGCCGTGTCAATACTGCCCCCTAGCCCTAACAGGTTAACGTTAAATCTAGGCCTACGGCGTTAGCTGCGTCTGTTCCACATCACTTTACTCCTGACACATTGTCTCAGGCCCAGGGGCATGTGAAAGTCCATATTGACCCAGGCTATTTACCTTTCATTACGGAGGGTTTTGTGTCTATGTTAGGAAGTAAGAACCTAGTGCCAGTGAAGATCCTACGAGACACAGGTGCCTCGGAATCGTTTGTGTTGGAATCTGTGTTACCTTTCTCTGCTGAGACTGATTCTGGGAATAGTGTTCTAATTAGGGGAATAGGTTTGAACAATCTGTCAGTTCCATTGCATAAACTGATATTGGATTGTGGACTGGTGAAAGGTGACGTTGTTGTGGGGGTGCGTCCTTCGTTGCCTATTGAGGGTATCGACGTTATCCTTGGGAATAACTTGGCTGGTGAGCGTGTGTGGCCTGTCGTGTTTCCATCTCTAGTGGTTTCCACTAAACCGTCAATTGTAGGGATTCCTGATGAGAGTGCGCAGAGTTTCCCAGCGGTGTTCTCTGCGGGTGCAGTGACGCGGTCTATGAGCCATGGTGACCCGGTCCCTGCTCCGGTAAATGAGAATACCACAAAGAAGTCTCTCACTGTTTTCCCTGTTATCCCGTTATCTGTATTCCGCTCCGATCTAATCAATGCGCCACGGACTGACCCCACATTAGAAGAGTTGCGTGACCAAATTGTGCCTGTGGAACAGTTGGGAGATGTCGCACATGGTTATTTTCTCCAAGAGGATGTTCTGATGAGAAAGTGGGAGTCTACAGAGGATGGTAAAACTGTTCGTTTGGCTGATACCGTTACTTCCCTTGGTTCTTGTAATACTAGGTCTGTGCATGAGGACAAATGTTCCTGGTCCCGATGATTGCATACTGCAGGGTAGATTGAAAAATTCAGAGACACTGGATATTTTGGATAGCGCTTTTACTCAGCTACCTGTTGATGGGCGGAAAGAGCTGGTTGGTCTGATTCGGAAAATTCCAGGTTTGTTTTCTGTGACACCTACACGTTGTGACGGCCCTGAATGTTTCTGAACCGTCTCAGTGCTTCTCCTTCCAATAGGGCGCTTTCCCTTTAATTCTCAATTAATTAGTGCTTCTTCCAATAGGGCGCTTCCCCTTTAATTCCCAATTAAATAGCCAGCATCAGCTGTGCAAAAGAGGAGTTGTGATGGAAACATGAATGAGGATGTGTTCGACCCTCAGTTCTGAAGCGTCTCTCTTCCGTTTGTTGTGCTGCTTTAAAAGTGTGCTTTGTGTAGCCTAATAGAAAATCTACCCAAGGTCGGCTCCACTCTTGCATCTGTGGACTACACCTCTCCGTTGGTTTTCGTGGCCTTTCTCCGCTGGAGATCTGTCGGCGGATTGGCTTCTCTGACTGACCGACGGACTACAACCTTTTTTTGTATACGGTATTTCATTTGTTTTGGTGTGATGTATACTGTGATGATTTAGGTAGTTAGTTGTAGTTGAGGATTTATTGAAATGTGTGGTAAAATATTTGTTCTTTTCATTGTATGATTGACACAGGGTTTACGCTACACTGTATGAACGGACAACCATTGCGTGACTAAGGTCACTTGAGTTCCCTGAACTTGTTTACCGGGCTGGACTCTTTTTAGGCCCGAGGTACAGGACATTTCTGGAGGAACCAGAGCTGTTTAAAGCTCATTATTGTTATATTGTTGTGTGTGTGTGTGTGTGATCATTTAGGTTGTTAATACAACCACGCAAAAGAATACAGTTGTTTTGAAGTTATTTCCATTGTTTTAAGGGTTTATGAAAAGTGTATTTCCATCCTGACTTTTACATGAGTCCTTTGTATTGGTGTAGACTTGACGGACCAGATGGGACTCATTCCCTATCAAACTAAAAGGAGAAACTAATATTTTCTCTGGTAGGCACAACCTACCTGGCACCCCTATAAATTATAACCTCAAGTCAAAACCGTTACAACGTACAAACTTGATAGAGCATAATATTGACATTGGAGATGCTGACCCCATTCGTCAGCGGTTCTATAGAGTCTCTGTAGAGAAACTGCGTTGTCTGGATGCTGAGGTCAGGTACATGCTGGAGAGTAAGATAGCAGAGCCTTCTTTCTCCAGTTGGGCTTCTCCCTGTATCTTGGTCAGTAAACCGGATGGAACGGACCACCGTAAGGTAAACGGAGTCACTAAGCCAGATTAATTTCCTCTTCCTCGGATGGAGGACTGCGTTGATCAAGTCGGCGCAGCTGTTTGTGCAAATTTGACCTGTTATTGTGCTATTGGCAGGTGCCACTGACGAGTAGGGCACATGACATTTTTGCCTTTATTACACCCTCTGGTCTGTACTCGTATTCGGTTATGAGTTTAGTGACTATGAATCGTTGGAGTCACTATGAATCGTTGGAGTCACTATGAATCGTTGGAGTCACTATGAATCGTTGGAGTCACTATGAATCATTGGAGTGACTATGAATCGTTGGGAAATGACAACCGTTGAGAAGTGACTATGAACCGTTGGAAGATGTTGTTTGCGTTTGTAGCTGATGTGGTCTCTTGTGCGCCCTGTTCCTGAATGTTATGTGACTGACCAAAGCTAGTTAAATAGGACATTCTCAGTAATGTAGCACACATGGTCTGTTCCAGTGTGACTAGAGCTATCATTTGACACCGTTTCAATAGAAAATTGAGCTTTTCTGCGATTTTTATGCACCCTCAGACAAATTTGACAAACAAAGCTAAATTGAATTTGATAAAAAAACGACCCAGTTTAGAGGGCTAAAAGCTAGTTAAATAGGACATTCTCAGTAATGTAGCACACATGGTCTGTTCCAGTGTGACTAGAGCTATCATTTGACATCGTTTCAATAGACAATGGAGCTTTTCTGCGATTTTTATGCACCCCCAGACAAATTTGACAAACAAAGCTAAATTGAATTTGATACAAAAACGACCCAGTTTAGAGGGCTAAAAGCTAGTTAAATAGGACATTCTCAGTAATGTAGCACACATGGTCTGTTCCAGTGTGACTAGAGCTATCATTTGACACCGTTTCAATAGACAATGGAGCTTTTCTGCGATTTTTATGCACCCTCAGACAAATTTGACAAACAAAGCTAAATTGAATTTACTACAAAAACGACCCAGTTTAGAGGGCTAAAAGCTAGTTAAATAGGACATTCTCAGTAATGTAGCACACATGGTCTGTTCCAGTGTGACTAGAGCTATCATTTGACACCGTTTCAATAGACAATGGAGCTTTTCTGCGATTTTTATGCACCCTCAGACAAATTTGACAAACAAAGCTAAATTGAATTTGATACAAAAACGACCCAGTTTAGAGGGCTAAAAGCTAGTTAAATAGGACATTCTCAGTAATGTAGCACACATGGTCTGTTCCAGTGTGACTAGAGCTATCATTTGACACCGTTTCAATAGACAATGGAGCTTTTCTGCTATTTTTATGCACCCTCAGACAAATTTGACATACAAAGCTAATTTGAATTTGATACAAAAATGACCCAGTTTAGAGGGCTAAAAGCTAGTTAAATAGGACATTCTCAGTAATGTAGCACACATGGTCTGTTCCAGTGTGACTAGAGCTATCATTTGACACCGTTTCAATAGACAATGGAGCTTTTCTGCGATTTTTATGCACCCTCAGACAAATTTGACAAACAAAGCTAAATTGAATTTGATAAAAAAAACGACCCAGTTTAGAGGGCTAAAAGCTAGTTAAATAGGACATTCTCAGTAATGTAGCACACATGGTCTGTTCCAGTGTGACTAGAGCTATCATTTGACATCGTTTCAATAGACAATGGAGCTTTTCTGCGATTTTTATGCACCCCCAGACAAATTTGACAAACAAAGCTAAATTGAATTTGATACAAAAACGACCCAGTTTAGAGGGCTAAAAGCTAGTTAACCTGTTAGGGCTAGGGGGCAGCATTGACACGGCTGGATAAAAAACATACCCGATTTAATCTGGTTACCACTCCTACTCAGTAACTACAATATGCATATACTTATTACATATGGATAGAAAACACCCTAAATTTTCTAAAACTGTTTGAATGGTGTCTGTGAGTATAACAGAACTCAAATGGCAGGTCAAAACCTGAGAGATTCCTTTACAGGAAGTGGCCTGTCTGACCATTTCTGGAACTTCTTTGCCATCTCTATCATTTACTAAGGATCTCTGCTCTAACGTGACACTTCCCACGTCTTCCATAGGCTCTCAGAGCCCGGGAAAAAAGAGAATGTCGTCATTCCAGCCCCAGGCTGAAACACATTATCGCCTTTCTCAAGTGGCCCATCAAGAGACACTAGCTTATGCGCGTGACCCCGACCGCCCCCGCCTTTGGGATTTTTTCCTCTGTTTGCCGAAAAGGAGATTCCCTGTCGGAATATTATCGCTTTTCTACGAGAAAAATGACGTAAAAATTGATTTTAAACAGCGGTTGACATGCTTCGACGTACGGCAATGGAATACTTTGAATTTTATTGTCAGGAATTGCGCCAAGCGCGCGACACTTCTTTACTATTTCGGATAGTGTCTGGAACGCACGAACAAAACGCCGCTATTCGGATATAACGATGGATTATTTTGGACCAAACCAACATTTGTTATTGAAGTAGACGTCCTGGGTGTGCATTCTGACGAAGACAACAAAAGGTAATGACATTTTTATAATAGTAAATATGATTATGGTGAGTGCTAAACTTGCCGGGTGTCTAAATAGCGAGCCCGTGATGCCTGGGCTATGTACTTAGAATATTGCAAAATGTGCTTTCACCAAAAAGCTATTTTAAAATCGGACATATCGAGTGCATAGAGGAGGTCTGTATCTATAATTCTTAAAATAATTGTTATGCTTTTTGTGAACGTTTATCGTGAGTAATTTAGTAAAATGTTAGCGAATTCCCCGTAAGTTTGCGGGGGGTATGCTAGTTCTGAACGTCACATGCTAATGTAAAAAGCTGGTTTTTGATATAAATATGAACTTGATTGAACAAAACATGCATGTATTGTATAACATAATGTCCTAGGGTTGTCATCTGATGAAGATCATCAAAGGTGAGTGCTGCATTTAGCTGTCTTCTGGGTTTTGGTGACATTATATGCTGGCTTGAAAAATGGGTGTCTGATTATTTCTGGCTTGGTACTCTGCTGACATAATCTAATGTTTTGCTTTCGTTGTAAAGCCTTTTTGAAATCGGACAGTGTGGTTAGATTAACGAGAGTCTTATCTTTAAATGGCTGTAAAATAGTCATATGTTTGAGAAATTGAAGTAATAGGATTTTTAAGATTTTGAAAATCGCGCCACAGGCTGCAAGTGGCTGTTACGTAGGTGGGACGAATTCGTCCCGCCTAGCCTAGAGAGGATAAGTATATGCATATTCTAGTTACTGAGTAGGAGTGGTAACCAGATTAAATCGGGTATGTTTTTTATCCAGCCGTGTCAATGCTGCCCCCTAGCCCTAACAGGTTAAATAGGACATTCTCAGTAATGTAGCACACATGGTCTGTTCCAGTGTGACTAGAGCAATCATTTGACACCGTTTCAATAGACAATGGAGCTTTTCTGCGATTTTTATGCACCCTCAGACAAATTTGACAAACAAAGCTAAATTGAATTTGATACAAAAACGACCCAGTTTAGAGGGCTAAAAGCTAGTTAAATAGGACATTCTCAGTAATGTAGCACACATGGTCTGTTCCAGTGTGACTAGAGCTATCATTTGACACCGTTTCAATAGACAATGGAGCTTTTCTGCGATTTTTATGCACCCTCAGACAAATTTGACAAACAAAGCTAAATTGAATTTGATACAAAAACGACCCAGTTTAGAGGGCTAAAAGCTAGTTAAATAGGACATTCTCAGTAATGTAGCACACATGGTCTGTTCCAGTGTGACTAGAGCTATCATTTGACACCGTTTCAATAGACAATGGAGCTTTTCTGCGATTTTTATGCACCCCCAGACAAATTTGACAAACAAAGCTAAATTGAATTTACTACAAAAACGACCCAGTTTAGAGGGCTAAAAGCTAGTTAAATAGGACATTCTCAGTAATGTAGCACACATGGTCTGTTCCAGTGTGACTAGAGCAATCATTTGACACCGTTTCAATAGACAATGGAGCTTTTCTGCGATTTTTATGCACCCCCAGACAAATTTGACAAACAAAGCTAAATTGAATTTACTACAAAAACGACCCAGTTTAGAGGGCTAAAAGCTAGTTAAATAGGACTTTCTCACTAATGTAGCACACATGGTCTGTTCCAGTGTGACTAGAGCTATCATTTGACACCGTTTCAATAGACAATGGAGCTTTTCTGCGATTTTTATGCACCCTCAGACAAATTTGACAAACAAAGCTAAATTGAATTTGATACAAAAACGACCCAGTTTAGAGGGCTAAAAGCTAGTTAAATAGGACATTCTCAGTAATGTAGCACACATGGTCTGTTCCAGTGTGACTAGAGCTATCATTTGACACCGTTTCAATAGACAATGGAGCTTTTCTGCTATTTTTATTCACCCCCAGACAAATTTGACAAACAAAGCTAAATTGAATTTGATACAAAAACGACCCAGTTTAGAGGGCTAAAAGCTAGTTAAATAGGACATTCTCAGTAATGTAGCACACATGGTCTGTTCCAGTGTGACTAGAGCTATCATTTGACACCGTTTCAATAGACAATGGAGCTTTTCTGCGATTTTTATGCACCCCCAGACAAATTTGACAAACAAAGCTAAATTGAATTTGACTACAAAAACGACCCAGTTTAGAGGGCTAAAAGCTAGTTAAATAGGACATTCTCAGTAATGTAGCACACATGGTCTGTTCCAGTGTGACTAGAGCTATCATTTGACACCGTTTCAATAGACAATGGAGCTTTTCTGCGATTTTTATGCACCCCCAGACAAATTTGACAAACAAAGCTAAATTGAATTTGACTACAAAAACGACCCAGTTTAGAGGGCTAAAAGCTAGTTAAATAGGACATTCTCAGTAATGTAGCACACATGGTCTGTTCCAGTGTGACTAGAGCTATCATTTGACACCGTTTCAATAGACAATGGAGCTTTTCTGCGATTTTTATGCACCCCCAGACAAATTTGACAAAGCTAAATTGAATTTACTACAAAAACGACCCAGTTTAGAGGGCTAAAAGCTAGTTAAATAGGACATTCTCAGTAATGTAGCACACATGGTCTGTTCCAGTGTGACTAGAGCTATCATTTGACACCGTTTCAATAGACAATGGAGCTTTTCTGCGATTTTTATGCACCCTCAGACAAATTTGACAAACAAAGCTAATTTGAATTTGATACAAAAACAACCCAGTTTAGAGGGCTAAAAGCTAGTTAAATAGGACATTCTCAGTAATGTAGCACACATGGTCTGTTCCAGTGTGACTAGAGCTATCATTTGACACCGTTTCAATAGACAATGGAGCTTTTCTGCGATTTTTATGCACCCCCAGACAAATTTGACAAACAAAGCTAAATTGAATTTGATACAAAAACGACCCAGTTTAGAGGGCTAAAAGCTAGTTAAATAGGACATTCTCAGTAATGTAGCACACATGGTCTGTTCCAGTGTGACTAGAGCTATCATTTGACACCGTTTCAATAGACAATGGAGCTTTTCTGCGATTTTTATGCAACCTCAAACAAATTTGACAAACAAAGCTAAATTGAATTTGATACAAAAACAACCCAGTTTAGAGGGCTAAAAGCTAGTTAAATAGGACATTCTCAGTAATGTAGCACACATGGTCTGTTCCAGTGTGACTAGAGCTATCATTTGACACCGTTTCAATAGACAATGGAGCTTTTCTGCGATTTTTATGCACCCCCAGACAAATTTGACAAACAAAGCTAAATTGAATTTGATACAAAACCGACCCAGTTTAGAGGGCTAAAAGCTAGTTAAATAGGACATTCTCAGTAATGTAGCACACATGGTCTGTTCCAGTGTGACTAGAGCTATCATTTGACACCGTTTCAATAGACAATGGAGCTTTTCTGCGATTTTTATGCACCCTCAGACAAATTTGACAAACAAAGCTAAATTGAATTTACTACAAAAACGACCCAGTTTAGAGGGCTAAAAGCTAGTTAAATAGGACATTCTCAGTAATGTAGCACACATGGTCTGTTCCAGTGTGACTAGAGCTATCATTTGACACCGTTTCAATAGACAATGGAGCTTTTCTGCGATTTTTATGCACCCCCAGACAAATTTGACATACAAAGCTAATTTGAATTTGATACAAAAACGACCCAGTTTAGAGGGCTAAAAGCTAGTTAAATAGGACATTCTCAGTAATGTAGCACACATGGTCTGTTCCAGTGTGACTAGAGCTATCATTTGACACCGTTTCAATAGACAATGGAGCTTTTCTGCGATTTTTATGCACCCTCAGACAAATTTGACAAACAAAGCTAAATTGAATTTGATACAAAAACGACCCAGTTTAGAGGGCTAAAAGCTAGTTAAATAGGACATTCTCAGTAATGTAGCACACATGGTCTGTTCCAGTGTGACTAGAGCTATCATTTGACACCGTTTCAATAGACAATGGAGCTTTTCTGCGATTTTTATGCACCCCCAGACAAATTTGACAAACAAAGCTAAATTGAATTTGATACAAAAACGACCCAGTTTAGAGGGCTAAAAGCTAGTTAAATAGGACATTCTCAGTAATGTAGCACACATGGTCTGTTCCAGTGTGACTAGAGCTATCATTTGACACCGTTTCAATAGACAATGGAGCTTTTCTGCGATTTTTATGCACCCTCAGACAAATTTGACAAACAAAGCTAAATTGAATTTGATACAAAAACGACCCAGTTTAGAGGGCTAAAAGCTAGTTAAATAGGACATTCTCAGTAATGTAGCACACATGGTCTGTTCCAGTGTGACTAGAGCTATCATTTGACACCGTTTCAATAGACAATGGAGCTTTTCTGCGATTTTTATGCACCCCCAGACAAATTTGACAAACAAAGCTAAATTGAATTTACTACAAAAACGACCCAGTTTAGAGGGCTAAAAGCTAGTTAAATAGGACATTCTCAGTAATGTAGCACACATGGTCTGTTCCAGTGTGACTAGAGCTATCATTTGACACCGTTTCAATAGACAATGGAGCTTTTCTGCGATTTTTATGCACCCTCAGACAAATTTGACAAACAAAGCTAAATTGAATTTACTACAAAAACGACCCAGTTTAGAGGGCTAAAAGCTAGTTAAATAGGACATTCTCAGTAATGTAGCACACATGGTCTGTTCCAGTGTGACTAGAGCTATCATTTGACACCGTTTCAATAGACAATGGAGCTTTTCTGCGATTTTTATGCACCCCCAGACAAATTTGACAAACAAAGCTAAATTGAATTTGATACAAAAACGACCCAGTTTAGAGGGCTAAAAGCTAGTTAAATAGGACATTCTCAGTAATGTAGCACACATGGTCTGTTCCAGTGTGACTAGAGCTATCATTTGACACCGTTTCAATAGACAATGGAGCTTTTCTGCGATTTTTATGCACCCCCAGACAAATTTGACAAAGCTAAATTGAATTTACTACAAAAACGACCCAGTTTAGAGGGCTAAAAGCTAGTTAAATAGGACATTCTCAGTAATTTAGCACACATGGTCTGTTCCAGTGTGACTAGAGCATTCATTTGACACCGTTTCAATAGACAATGGAGCTTTTCTGCGATTTTTATGCACCCTCAGACAAATTTGACAAACAATGCTAAATTGAATTTGATACAAAAACGACCCAGTTTAGAGGGCTAAAAGCTAGTTAAATAGGACATTCTCAGTAATGTAGCACACATGGTCTGTTCCAGTGTGACTAGAGCTATCATTTGACACCGTTTCAATAGACAATGGAGCTTTTCTGCGATTTTTATGCACCCCCAGACAAATTATTCAAACAAAGCTAAATTGAATTTACTACAAAAACGACCCAGTTTAGAGGGCTAAAAGCTAGTTAAATAGGACATTCTCAGTAATGTAGCACACATGGTCTGTTCCAGTGTGACTAGAGCTATCATTTGACACCGTTTCAATAGACAATGGAGCTTTTCTGCGATTTTTATGCACCCCCAGACAAATTTGACAAAGCTAAATTGAATTTACTACAAAAACGACCCAGTTTAGAGGGCTAAAAGCTAGTTAAATAGGACATTCTCAGTAATGTAGCACACATGGTCTGTTCCAGTGTGACTAGAGCTATCATTTGACACCGTTTCAATAGACAATGGAGCTTTTCTGCGATTTTTATGCACCCTCAGACAAATTTGACAAACAAAGCTAAATTGAATTTGATACAAAAACGACCCAGTTTAGAGGGCTAAAAGCTAGTTAAATAGGACATTCTCAGTAATGTAGCACACATGGTCTGTTCCAGTGTGACTAGAGCTATCATTTGACACCGTTTCAATAGACAATGGAGCTTTTCTGCTATTTTTATGCACCCTCAGACAAATTTGACATACAAAGCTAATTTGAATTTGATACAAAAACGACCCAGTTTAGAGGGCTAAAAGCTAGTTAAATAGGACATTCTCAGTAATGTAGCACACATGGTCTGTTCCAGTGTGACTAGAGCTATCATTTGACATCGTTTCAATAGACAATGGAGCTTTTCTGCGATTTTTATGCACCCCCAGACAAATTTGACAAACAAAGCTAAATTGAATTTACTACAAAACGACCCAGTTTAGAGGGCTAAAAGCTAGTTAAATAGGACATTCTCACTAATGTAGCACACATGGTCTGTTCCAGTGTGACTAGAGCTATCATTTGACACCGTTTCAATAGACAATGGAGCTTTTCTGCGATTTTTATGCACCCCCAGACAAATTTGACAAAGCTAAATTGAATTTACTACAAAAACGACCCAGTTTAGAGGGCTAAAAGCTAGTTAAATAGGACATTCTCAGTAATGTAGCACACATGGTCTGTTCCAGTGTGACTAGAGCTATCATTTGACACCGTTTCAATAGACAATGGAGCTTTTCTGCGATTTTTATGCATCCCCAGACAAATTTGACAAACAAAGCTAAATTGAATTTGATACAAAAACGACCCAGTTTAGAGGGCTAAAAGCTAGTTAAATAGGACATTCTCAGTAATGTAGCACACATGGTCTGTTCCAGTGTGACTAGAGCTATCATTTGACACCGTTTCAATAGACAATGGAGCTTTTCTGCGATTTTTATGCACCCCCAGACAAATTTGACAAAGCTAAATTGAATTTACTACAAAAACGACCCAGTTTAGAGGGCTAAAAGCTAGTTAAATAGGACATTCTCAGTAATTTAGCACACATGGTCTGTTCCAGTGTGACTAGAGCATTCATTTGACACCGTTTCAATAGACAATGGAGCTTTTCTGCGATTTTTATGCACCCTCAGACAAATTTGACAAACAATGCTAAATTGAATTTGATACAAAAACGACCCAGTTTAGAGGGCTAAAAGCTAGTTAAATAGGACATTCTCAGTAATGTAGCACACATGGTCTGTTCCAGTGTGACTAGAGCTATCATTTGACACCGTTTCAATAGACAATGGAGCTTTTCTGCGATTTTTATGCACCCCCAGACAAATTATTCAAACAAAGCTAAATTGAATTTACTACAAAAACGACCCAGTTTAGAGGGCTAAAAGCTAGTTAAATAGGACATTCTCACTAATGTAGCACACATGGTCTGTTCCAGTGTGACTAGAGCTATCATTTGACACCGTTTCAATAGACAATGGAGCTTTTCTGCGATTTTTATGCACCCCCAGACAAATTTGACAAAGCTAAATTGAATTTACTACAAAAACGACCCAGTTTAGAGGGCTAAAAGCTAGTTAAATAGGACATTCTCAGTAATGTAGCACACATGGTCTGTTCCAGTGTGACTAGAGCTATCATTTGACACCGTTTCAATAGACAATGGAGCTTTTCTGCGATTTTTATGCACCCTCAGACAAATTTGACAAACAAAGCTAAATTGAATTTGATACAAAAACGACCCAGTTTAGAGGGCTAAAAGCTAGTTAAATAGGACATTCTCAGTAATGTAGCACACATGGTCTGTTCCAGTGTGACTAGAGCTATCATTTGACACCGTTTCAATAGACAATGGAGCTTTTCTGCTATTTTTATGCACCCTCAGACAAATTTGACATACAAAGCTAATTTGAATTTGATACAAAAACGACCCAGTTTAGAGGGCTAAAAGCTAGTTAAATAGGACATTCTCAGTAATGTAGCACACATGGTCTGTTCCAGTGTGACTAGAGCTATCATTTGACATCGTTTCAATAGACAATGGAGCTTTTCTGCGATTTTTATGCACCCCCAGACAAATTTGACAAACAAAGCTAAATTGAATTTGATACAAAAACGACCCAGTTTAGAGGGCTAAAAGCTAGTTAACCTGTTAGGGCTAGGGGGCAGCATTGACACGGCTGGATAAAAAACATACCCGATTTAATCTGGTTACCACTCCTACTCAGTAACTACAATATGCATATACTTATTACATATGGATAGAAAACACCCTAAATTTTCTAAAACTGTTTGAATGGTGTCTGTGAGTATAACAGAACTCAAATGGCAGGTCAAAACCTGAGAGATTCCTTTACAGGAAGTGGCCTGTCTGACCATTTCTGGAACTTCTTTGCCATCTCTATCATTTACTAAGGATCTCTGCTCTAACGTGACACTTCCCACGTCTTCCATAGGCTCTCAGAGCCCGGGAAAAAAGAGAATGTCGTCATTCCAGCCCCAGGCTGAAACACATTATCGCCTTTCTCAAGTGGCCCATCAAGAGACACTAGCTTATGCGCGTGACCCCGACCGCCCCCGCCTTTGGGATTTTTTCCTCTGTTTGCCGAAAAGGAGATTCCCTGTCGGAATATTATCGCTTTTCTACGAGAAAAATGACGTAAAAATTGATTTTAAACAGCGGTTGACATGCTTCGACGTACGGCAATGGAATACTTTGAATTTAATTGTCAGGAATTGCGCCAAGCGCGCGACACTTCTTTACTATTTCGGATAGTGTCTGGAACGCACGAACAAAACGCCGCTATTCGGATATAACGATGGATTATTTTGGACCAAACCAACATTTGTTATTGAAGTAGACGTCCTGGGTGTGCATTCTGACGAAGACAACAAAAGGTAATGACATTTTTATAATAGTAAATATGATTATGGTGAGTGCTAAACTTGCCGGGTGTCTAAATAGCGAGCCCGTGATGCCTGGGCTATGTACTTAGAATATTGCAAAATGTGCTTTCACCAAAAAGCTATTTTAAAATCGGACATATCGAGTGCATAGAGGAGGTCTGTATCTATAATTCTTAAAATAATTGTTATGCTTTTTGTGAACGTTTATCGTGAGTAATTTAGTAAAATGTTAGCGAATTCCCCGTAAGTTTGCGGGGGGTATGCTAGTTCTGAACGTCACATGCTAATGTAAAAAGCTGGTTTTTGATATAAATATGAACTTGATTGAACAAAACATGCATGTATTGTATAACATAATGTCCTAGGGTTGTCATCTGATGAAGATCATCAAAGGTGAGTGCTGCATTTAGCTGTCTTCTGGGTTTTGGTGACATTATATGCTGGCTTGAAAAATGGGTGTCTGATTATTTCTGGCTTGGTACTCTGCTGACATAATCTAATGTTTTGCTTTCGTTGTAAAGCCTTTTTGAAATCGGACAGTGTGGTTAGATTAACGAGAGTCTTATCTTTAAATGGCTGTAAAATAGTCATATGTTTGAGAAATTGAAGTAATAGGATTTTTAAGATTTTGAAAATCGCGCCACAGGCTGCAAGTGGCTGTTACGTAGGTGGGACGAATTCGTCCCGCCTAGCCTAGAGAGGATAAGTATATGCATATTCTAGTTACTGAGTAGGAGTGGTAACCAGATTAAATCGGGTATGTTTTTTATCCAGCCGTGTCAATGCTGCCCCCTAGCCCTAACAGGTTAAATAGGACATTCTCAGTAATGTAGCACACATGGTCTGTTCCAGTGTGACTAGAGCTATCATTTGACACCGTTTCAATAGACAATGGAGCTTTTCTGCATTTTTTATGCACCCTCAGACAAATTTGACAAACAAAGCTAAATTGAATTTACTACAAAAACGACCCAGTTTAGAGGGCTAAAAGCTAGTTAAATAGGACATTCTCAGTAATGTAGCACACATGGTCTGTTCCAGTGTGACTAGAGCTATCATTTGACACCGTTTCAATAGACAATGGAGCTTTTCTGCATTTTTTATGCACCCCAAGACAAATTTGACAAACAAAGCTAAATTGAATTTACTACAAACGACCCAGTTTAGAGGGCTAAAAGCTAGTTAAATAGGACATTCTCAGTAATGTAGCACACATGGTCTGTTCCAGTGTGACTAGAGCTGTCATTTGACACCGTTTCAATAGACAATGGAGCTTTTCTGCGATTTTTATGCACCCTCAGACAAATTTGACAAACAAAGCTAAATTGAATTTGATACAAAAACGACCCAGTTTAGAGGGCTAAAAGCTAGTTAAATTGGACATTCTCAGTAATGTAGCACACATGGTCTGTTCCAGTTTGACTAGAGCTATCATTTGACACCGTTTCAATAGACAATGGAGCTTTTCTGCTATTTTTATGCACCCCCAGACAAATTTGACAAAGCTAAATTGAATTTACTACAAAAACGACCCAGTTTAGAGGGCTAAAAGCTAGTTAAATAGGACATTCTCAGTAATGTAGCACACATGGTCTGTTCCAGTGTGACTAGAGCTATCATTTGACACCGTTTCAATAGACAATGGAGCTTTTATGCGATTTTTATGCACCCCCAGACAAATTTGACAAACAAAGCTAAATTGAATTTACTACAAAAACGACCCAGTTTAGAGGGCTAAAAGCTAGTTAAATAGGACATTCTCAGTAATGTAGCACACATGGTCTGTTCCAGTGTGACTAGAGCTATCATTTGACACCGTTTCAATAGACAATGGAGCTTTTCTGCGATTTTTATGCACCCCTAGACAAATTTGACAAACAAAGCTAAATTGAATTTACTACAAAAACGACCCAGTTTAGTGGGCTAAAAGCTAGTTAAATTGGACATTCTCAGTAATGTAGCACACGTGGTCTGTTCCAGTTTGACTAGAGCTATCATTTGACACCGTTTCAATAGACAATGGAGCTTTTCTGCGATTTTTATGCACCCCCAGACAAATTTGACAAAGCTAAATTGAATTTACTACAAAAACGACCCAGTTTAGAGGGCTAAAAGCTAGTTAAATAGGACATTCTCAGTAATGTAGCACACATGGTCTGTTCCAGTGTGACTAGAGCTATCATTTGACACCGTTTCAATAGACAATGGAGCTTTTCTGCGATTTTTATGCACCCCCAGACAAATTTGACAAAGCTAAATTGAATTTACTACAAAAACGACCCAGTTTAGAGGGCTAAAAGCTAGTTAAATAGGACATTCTCAGTAATGTAGCACACATGGTCTGTTCCAGTGTGACTAGAGCTATCATTTGACACCGTTTCAATAGACAATGGAGCTTTTCTGCGATTTTTATGCACCCCCAGACAAATTTGACAAACAAAGCTAAATTGAATTTACTACAAAAACGACCCAGTTTAGAGGGCTAAAAGCTAGTTAAATAGGACATTCTCAGTAATGTAGCACACATGGTCTGTTCCAGTGTGACTAGAGCTATCTTTTGACACCGTTTCAATAGACAATGGAGATTTTCTGCGATTTTTATGCACCCTCAGACAAATTTGACAAACAAAGCTAAATTGAATTTACTACAAAAACGACCCAGTTTAGAGGGCTAAAAGCTAGTTAAATAGGACATTCTCAGTAATGTAGCACACATGGTCTGTTCCAGTGTGACTAGAGCTATCATTTGACACCGTTTCAATAGACAATGGAGCTTTTCTGCGATTTTTATGCACCCCCAGACAAATTAGACAAACAAAGCTAAATTGAATTTACTACAAAAACGACCCAGTTTAGAGGGCTAAAAGCTAGTTAAATAGGACATTCTCACTAATGTAGCACACATGGTCTGTTCCAGTGTGACTAGAGCTATCATTTGACATCGTTTCAATAGACAATGGAGCTTTTCTGCGATTTTTATGCACCCTCAGACAAATTTGACAAACAAAGCTAAATTGAATTTACTACAAAAACGACCCAGTTTAGAGGGCTAAAAGCTAGTTAAATAGGACATTCTCAGTAATGTAGCACACATGGTCTGTTCCAGTGTGACTAGAGCTATCATTTGACACCGTTTCAATAGACAATGGAGCTTTTCTGCGATTTTTATGCACCCCTAGACAAATTTGACAAACAGCTAAATTGAATTTACTACAAAAACGACCCAGTTTAGTGGGCTAAAAGCTAGTTAAATTGGACATTCTCAGTAATGTAGCACACATGGTCTGTTCCAGTTTGACTAGAGCTATCATTTGACACCGTTTCAATAGACAATGGAGCTTTTCTGCGATTTTTATGCACCCCCAGACAAATTTGACAAACAAAGCTAAATTGAATTTACTACAAAAACGACCCAGTTTAGAGGGCTAAAAGCTAGTTAAATAGGACATTCTCAGTAATGTAGCACACATGGTCTGTTCCAGTGTGACTAGAGCTATCATTTGACACCGTTTCAATAGACAATGGAGCTTTTCTGCATTTTTTATGCACCCCAAGACAAATTTGACAAACAAAGCTAAATTGAATTTACTACAAACGACCCAGTTTAGAGGGCTAAAAGCTAGTTAAATAGGACATTCTCAGTAATGTAGCACACATGGTCTGTTCCAGTGTGACTAGAGCTGTCATTTGACACCGTTTCAATAGACAATGGAGCTTTTCTGCGATTTTTATGCACCCTCAGACAAATTTGACAAACAAAGCTAAATTGAATTTGATACAAAAACGACCCAGTTTAGAGGGCTAAAAGCTAGTTAAATTGGACATTCTCAGTAATGTAGCACACATGGTCTGTTCCAGTTTGACTAGAGCTATCATTTGACACCGTTTCAATAGACAATGGAGCTTTTCTGCGATTTTTATGCACCCCCAGACAAATTTGACAAAGCTAAATTGAATTTACTACAAAAACGACCCAGTTTAGAGGGCTAAAAGCTAGTTAAATAGGACATTCTCAGTAATGTAGCACACATGGTCTGTTCCAGTGTGACTAGAGCTATCATTTGACACCGTTTCAATAGACAATGGAGCTTTTCTGCGATTTTTATGCACCCCCAGACAAATTTGACAAACAAAGCTAAATTGAATTTACTACAAAAACGACCCAGTTTAGAGGGCTAAAAGCTAGTTAAATAGGACATTCTCAGTAATGTAGCACACATGGTCTGTTCCAGTGTGACTAGAGCTATCATTTGACACCGTTTCAATAGACAATGGAGCTTTTCTGCGATTTTTATGCACCCCCAGACAAATTTGACAAACAAAGCTAAATTGAATTTGACTACAAAAACGACCCAGTTTAGAGGGCTAAAAGCTAGTTAAATAGGACATTCTCAGTAATGTAGCACACATTGTCTGTTCCAGTGTGACTAGAGCTATCATTTGACACCATTTCAATAGACAATGGAGCTTTTCTGCGATTTTTATGCACCCCCAGACAAATTTGACAAAGCTAAATTGAATTTACTACAAAAACGACCCAGTTTAGAGGGCTAAAAGCTAGTTAAATAGGACATTCTCACTAATGTAGCACACATGGTCTGTTCCAGTGTGACTAGAGCTATCATTTGACACCGTTTCAATAGACAATGGAGCTTTTCTGCGATTTTTATGCATCCCCAGACAAATTTGACAAACAAAGCTAAATTGAATTTGATACAAAAACGACCCAGTTTAGAGGGCTAAAAGCTAGTTAAATAGGACATTCTCAGTAATGTAGCACACATTGTCTGTTCCAGTTTGACTAGAGCTATCATTTGACACCGTTTCAATAGACAATGGAGCTTTTCTGCGATTTTTATGCACCCCCAGACAAATTTGACAAACAAAGCTAAATTGAATTTACTACAAAAACGACCCAGTTTAGAGGGCTAAAAGCTAGTTAAATAGGACATTCTCAGTAATGTAGCACACATGGTCTGTTCCAGTGTGACTAGAGCTATCATTTGACACCGTTTCAATAGACAATGGAGCTTTTCTGCGATTTTTATGCAACCTCAAACAAATTTGAAAAACAAAGCTAAATTGAATTTGATACAAAAACAACCCAGTTTAGAGGGCTAAAAGCTAGTTAAATAGGACATTCTCAGTAATGTAGCACACATGGTCTGTTCCAGTGTGACTAGAGCTATCATTTGACACCGTTGTTACGTTCCCCAGTTTCTGTTGTGGTTTGTGTATTATCATGTATGTATTTCAGGAGATGGATTCCTGAAGTTCTCAACGAGCAGCTGATTGGGCAATCAACATTGATTGTTTGGAGAGCTGACCCCGCCCCCTCATCAGGACGCAGCTGTCTCCAATTACTAACTTCTTCTGAAGCTATATAAGCCCCAGTTCTGTTGCTCAGAAGAGTTGATGATTGCTGAGAGACAAGGCTAATGGCTGAGGGTTATAGCATGTTGGTTGTTTCCAAGAATTTTGGTATGTACTGTGTCCGTTGTTGCTGAGGGAGCTGATTGGTTGTGTGTGTCAATAGGATGCAGTGTTTTGATTATTGACTTACATTTGTGTAATTCTGTTTCATTTGTTCCCAGGGGGGGAAGGGGAAGGCACCTAGGGAGTGTTTAGGCAAGAGGCCCGCGGGCATACATATACCCGTAGTAGTTTGCTGTCTATGCACACTAGGAAAGACCTGGGCGGACCATCCCCTGTATTTTGGTTAGTGCACCAGGTGGTGCTAGATAGGTAAGTAGTGGGTAGTCAGGTAAGGTAGGAGAGGGGGCTTTGATATTTACTTTCTTTGCTTTGGTTCCGTCCAGCCCCTTTTTCCCAAACCTTACCACGTGAAGGAATAAATTCCCTGTTAACAGTATTCTCTGCCTATTCGTCATACTTGTTCACACCTACACTTCCCTACCTTATTCACAACAAGGAGAGTTGAGTTGTAGCAGGGTGTTGCGTTCCCTCTTTCTAGAGGCGTGCGTAACAACCGTTTCAATAGACAATGGAGCTTTTCTGCGATTTTTATGCACCCCCAGACAAATTTGACAAACAAAGCTAAATTGAATTTACTACAAAAACGACCCAGTTTAGAGGGCTAAAAGCTAGTTAAATAGGACATTCTCAGTAATGTAGCACACATGGTCTGTTCCAGTGTGACTAGAGCTATCATTTGACACCGTTTCAATAGACAATGGAGCTTTTCTGCGATTTTTATGCACCCCTAGACAAATTTGACAAACAAAGCTAAATTGAATTTACTACAAAAACGACCCAGTTTAGAGGGCTAAAAGCTAGTTAAATAGGACATTCTCAGTAATGTAGCACACATGGTCTGTTCCAGTGTAACTAGAGCTATCATTTGACACCGTTTCAATAGACAATGGAGCTGTTCTGCGATTTTTATGCACCCTCAGACAAATTTGACAAACAAAGCTAAATTGAATTTGATACAAAAACGACCCAGTTTAGAGGGCTAAAAGCTAGTTAAATAGGACATTCTCAGTAATGTAGCACACATGGTCTGTTCCAGTGTGACTAGAGCTATCATTTGACACCGTTTCAATAGACAATGGAGCTTTTCTGCATTTTTTCTGCACCCCAAGACAAATTTGACAAACAAAGCTAAATTGAATTTACTACAAAAACGACCCAGTTTAGAGGGCTAAAAGCTAGTTAAATAGGACATTCTCAGTAATGTAGCACACATGGTCTGTTCCAGTGTGACTAGAGCTATCATTTGACACCGTTTCAATAGACAATGGAGCTTTTCTGCATTTTTTATGCACCCCCAGACAAATTTGACAAACAAAGCTAAATTGAATTTACTACAAAAACGACCCAGTTTAGAGGGCTAAAAGCTAGTTAAATAGGACATTCTCAGTAATGTAGCACACATGGTCTGTTCCAGTGTGACTAGAGCTATCATTTGACACCGTTTCAATAGACAATGGAGCTTTTCTGCGATTTTTATGCACCCCAAGACAAATTTGCCAAACAAAGCTAAATTGAATTTACTACAAAAACGACCCAGTTTAGAGGGCTAAAAGCTAGTTAAATAGGACATTCTCAGTAATGTAGCACACATGGTCTGTTCCAGTGTGACTAGAGCTATCATTTGACACCGTTTCAATAGACAATGGAGCTTTTCTGCATTTTTTCTGCACCCCCAGACAAATTTGACAAACAAAGCTAAATTGAATTTACTACAAAACGACCCAGTTTAGAGGGCTAAAAGCTAGTTAAATAGGACATTCTCACTAATGTAGCGCACATGGTCTGTTCCAGTGTGACTAGAGCTATCATTTGACACCGTTTCAATAGACAATGGAGCTTTTCTGCGATTTTTATGCACCCTCAGACAAATTTGACAAACAAAGCTAAATTGAATTTGATACAAAAACGACCCAGTTTAGAGGGCTAAAAGCTAGTTAAATAGGACATTCTCACTAATGTAGCACACATGGTCTGTTCCAGTGTGACGAGAGCTATCTTTTGACACCGTTTCAATAGACAATGGAGCTTTTCTGCGATTTTTATGCACCCCCAGACAAATTTGACAAACAAAGCTAAATTGAATTTACTACAAAAACGACCCAGTTTAGAGGGCTAAAAGCTAGTTAAATAGGACATTCTCACTAATGTAGCACACATGGTCTGTTCCAGTGTGACTAGAGCTATCATTTGACACCGTTTCAATAGACAATGGAGCTTTTCTGCGATTTTTATGCATCCCCAGACAAATTTGACAAACAAAGCTAAATTGAATTTGATACAAAAACGACCCAGTTTAGAGGGCTAAAAGCTAGTTAAATAGGACATTCTCAGTAATGTAGCACACATGGTCTGTTCCAGTGTGACTAGAGCTATCATTTGACACCGTTTCAATAGACAATGGAGCTTTTCTGCGATTTTTATGCACCCCCAGACAAATTTGACAAACAAAGCTAAATTGAATTTGATACAAAAACGACCCAGTTTAGAGGGCTAAAAGCTAGTTAAATAGGACATTCTCAGTAATGTAGCACACATGGTCTGTTCCAGTGTGACTAGAGCTATCATTTGACACCGTTTCAATAGACAATGGAGCTTTTCTGCGATTTTTATGCACCCTCAGACAAATTTGACAAACAAAGCTAAATTGAATTTGATACAAAAACGACCCAGTTTAGAGGGCTAAAAGCTAGTTAAATAGGACATTCTCAGTAATGTAGCACACATGGTCTGTTCCAGTGTGACTAGAGCTATCATTTGACACCGTTTCAATAGACAATGGAGCTTTTCTGCGATTTTTATGCACCCCAAGACAAATTTGACAAACAAAGCTAAATTGAATTTACTACAAAAACGACCCAGTTTAGAGGGCTAAAAGCTAGTTAAATAGGACATTCTCAGTAATGTAGCACACATGGTCTGTTCCAGTGTGACTAGAGCTATCATTTGACACCGTTTCAATAGACAATGGAGCTTTTCTGCGATTTTTATGCACCCCCAGACAAATTTGACAAACAAAGCTAAATTGAATTTGACTACAAAAACGACCCAGTTTAGAGGGCTAAAAGCTAGTTAAATAGGACATTCTCAGTAATGTAGCACACATGGTCTGTTCCAGTGTGACTAGAGCTATCATTTGACACCGTTTCAATAGACAATGGAGCTTTTCTGCGATTTTTATGCACCCCCAGACAAATTTGACAAAGCTAAATTGAATTTACTACAAAAACGACCCAGTTTAGAGGGCTAAAAGCTAGTTAAATAGGACATTCTCAGTAATGTAGCACACATGGTCTGTTCCAGTGTGACTAGAGCTATCATTTGACACCGTTTCAATAGACAATGGAGCTTTTCTGCGATTTTTATGCACCCTCAGACAAATTTGACAAACAAAGCTAAATTGAATTTGATACAAAAACGACCCAGTTTAGAGGGCTAAAAGCTAGTTAAATAGGACATTCTCAGTAATGTAGCACACATGGTCTGTTCCAGTGTGACTAGAGCTATCATTTGACACCGTTTCAATAGACAATGGAGCTTTTCTGCGATTTTTATGCACCCCCAGACAAATTTGACAAACAAAGCTAAATTGAATTTACTACAAAAACGACCCAGTTTAGAGGGCTAAAAGCTAGTTAAATAGGACATTCTCAGTAATGTAGCACACATGGTCTGTTCCAGTGTGACTAGAGCTATCATTTGACACCGTTTCAATAGACAATGGAGCTTTTCTGCGATTTTTATGCACCCCCAGACAAATTTGACAAACAAAGCTAAATTGAATTTGATACAAAAACGACCCAGTTTAGAGGGCTAAAAGCTAGTTAAATAGGACATTCTCAGTAATGTAGCACACATGGTCTGTTCCAGTGTGACTAGAGCTATCATTTGACACCGTTTCAATAGACAATGGAGCTTTTCTGCGATTTTTATGCACCCCCAGACAAATTTGACAAACAAAGCTAAATTGAATTTGATACAAAAACGACCCAGTTTAGAGGGCTAAAAGCTAGTTAAATAGGACATTCTCAGTAATGTAGCACACATGGTCTGTTCCAGTGTGACTAGAGCTATCATTTGACACCGTTTCAATAGACAATGGAGCTTTTCTGCGATTTTTATGCACCCTCAGACAAATTTGACAAACAAAGCTAAATTGAATTTGATACAAAAACGACCCAGTTTAGAGGGCTAAAAGCTAGTTAAATAGGACATTCTCAGTAATGTAGCACACATGGTCTGTTCCAGTGTGACTAGAGCTATCATTTGACACCGTTTCAATAGACAATGGAGCTTTTCTGCGATTTTTATGCACCCCAAGACAAATTTGACAAACAAAGCTAAATTGAATTTACTACAAAAACGACCCAGTTTAGAGGGCTAAAAGCTAGTTAAATAGGACATTCTCACTAATGTAGCACACATGGTCTGTTCCAGTGTGACTAGAGCTATCATTTGACACCGTTTCAATAGACAATGGAGCTTTTCTGCGATTTTTTATGCACCCCCAGACAAATTTGACAAACAAAGCTAAATTGAATTTGACTACAAAAACGACCCAGTTTAGAGGGCTAAAAGCTAGTTAAATAGGACATTCTCAGTAATGTAGCACACATGGTCTGTTCCAGTGTGACTAGAGCTATCATTTGACACCGTTTCAATAGACAATGGAGCTTTTCTGCGATTTTTATGCACCCCCAGACAAATTTGACAACAAAGCTAAATTGAATTTACTACAAAAACGACCCAGTTTAGAGGGCTAAAAGCTAGTTAAATAGGACATTCTCAGTAATGTAGCACACATGGTCTGTTCCAGTGTGACTAGAGCTATCATTTGACACCGTTTCAATAGACAATGGAGCTTTTCTGCGATTTTTATGCACCCTCAGACAAATTTGACAAACAAAGCTAAATTGAATTTGATACAAAAACGACCCAGTTTAGAGGGCTAAAAGCTAGTTAAATAGGACATTCTCAGTAATGTAGCACACATGGTCTGTTCCAGTGTGACTAGAGCTATCATTTGACACCGTTTCAATAGACAATGGAGCTTTTCTGCGATTTTTATGCACCCCCAGACAAATTTGACAAACAAAGCTAAATTGAATTTGATACAAAAACGACCCAGTTTAGAGGGCTAAAAGCTAGTTAAATAGGACATTCTCAGTAATGTAGCACACATGGTCTGTTCCAGTGTGACTAGAGCTATCATTTGACACCGTTTCAATAGACAATGGAGCTTTTCTGCGATTTTTATGCACCCTCAGACAAATTTGACAAACAAAGCTAAATTGAATTTACTACAAAAACGACCCAGTTTAGAGGGCTAAAAGCTAGTTAAATAGGACATTCTCAGTAATGTAGCACACATGGTCTGTTCCAGTGTGACTAGAGCTATCATTTGACACAGTTTCAATAGACAATGGAGCTTTTCTGCGATTTTTATGCACCCTCAGACAAATTTGACAAACAAAGCTAAATTGAATTTACTACAAAAACGACCCAGTTTAGAGGGCTAAAAGCTAGTTAAATAGGACATTCTCAGTAATGTAGCACACATGGTCTGTTCCAGTGTGACTAGAGCTATCATTTGACACCGTTTCAATAGACAATGGAGCTTTTCTGCGATTTTTATGCACCCCTAGACAAATTTGACAAACAAAGCTAAATTGAATTTACTACAAAAACGACCCAGTTTAGAGGGCTAAAAGCTAGTTAAATAGGACATTCTCAGTAATGTAGCACACATGGTCTGTTCCAGTGTGACTAGAGCTATCATTTGACACCGTTTCAATAGACAATGGAGCTTTTCTGCGATTTTTATGCACCCCCAGACAAATTTGACAAACAAAGCTAAATTGAATTTGATACAAAAACGACCCAGTTTAGAGGGCTAAAAGCTAGTTAAATAGGACATTCTCAGTAATGTAGCACACATGGTCTGTTCCAGTGTGACTAGAGCTATCATTTGACACCGTTTCAATAGACAATGGAGCTTTTCTGCAATTTTTATGCACCCCCCAGACAAATTTGACAAACAAATCTAAATTGAATTTGATACAAAAACGACCCAGTTTAGAGGGCTAAAAGCTAGTTAAATAGGACATTCTTAGTAATGTAGCACACATGGTCTGTTCCAGTGTGACTAGAGCTATCATTTGACACCGTTTCAATAGACAATGGAGCTTTTCTGCGATTTTTATGCACCCCCAGACAAATTTGACAAACAAAGCTAAATTGAATTTGATACAAAAACGACCCAGTTTAGAGGGCTAAAAGCTAGTTAAATAGGACATTCTCAGTAATGTAGCACACATGGTCTGTTCCAGTGTGACTAGAGCTATCATTTGACACCGTTTCAATAGACAATGGAGCTTTTCTGCGATTTTTATGCAACCTCAAACAAATTTGACAAACAAAGCTAAATTGAATTTGATACAAAAACAACCCAGTTTAGAGGGCTAAAAGCTAGTTAAATAGGACATTCTCAGTAATGTAGCACACATGGTCTGTTCCAGTGTGACTAGAGCTATCATTTGACACCGTTTCAATAGACAATGGAGCTTTTCTGCGATTTTTATGCAACCTCTAACAAATTTGACAAACAAAGCTAAATTGAATTTGATATAAAAACAACCCAGTTTAGAGGGCTAAAAGCTAGTTAAATAGGACATTCTCAGTAATGTAGCACACATGGTCTGTTCCAGTGTGACTAGAGCTATCATTTGACACCGTTTCAATAGACAATGGAGCTTTTCTGCGATTTTTATGCACCCCCAGACAAATTTGACAAACAAAGCTAAATTGAATTTGATACAAAAACAACCCAGTTTAGAGGGCTAAAAGCTAGTTAAATAGGACATTCTCAGTAATGTAGCACACATGGTCTGTTCCAGTGTGACTAGAGCTATCATTTGACACCGTTTCAATAGACAATGGAGCTTTTCTGCGATTTTTATGCACCCTCAGACAAATTTGACAAACAAAGCTAAATTGAATTTGATACAAAAACGACCCAGTTTAGAGGGCTAAAAGCTAGTTAAATAGGACATTCTCAGTAATGTAGCACACATGGTCTGTTCCAGTGTGACTAGAGCTATCATTTGACACCTTTTCAATAGACAATGGAGCTTTTCTGCGATTTTTATGCACCCCCAGACAAATTTGACAAAGCTAAATTGAATTTACTACAAAAACGACCCAGTTTAGAGGGCTAAAAGCTAGTTAAATAGGACATTCTCAGTAATGTAGCACACATGGTCTGTTCCAGTGTGACTAGAGCTATCATTTGACACCGTTTCAATAGACAATGGAGCTTTTCTGCGATTTTTATGCACCCTCAGACAAATTTGACAAACAGATAATTTGAATTTGATACAAAAACGACCCAGTTTAGAGGGCTAAAAGCTAGTTAAATAGGACATTCTCAGTAATGTAGCACACGTGGTCTGTTCCAGTGTGACTAGAGCTATCATTTGACACCGTTTCAATAGACAATGGAGCTTTTCTGCGATTTTTATGCACCCTCAGACAAATTTGACAAACAAAGCTAAATTGAATTTGATACAAAAACGACCCAGTTTAGAGGGCTAAAAGCTAGTTAAATAGGACATTCTCAGTAATGTAGCACACATGGTCTGTTCCAGTGTGACTAGAGCTATCATTTGACACCGTTTCAATAGACAATGGAGCTTTTCTGCGATTTTTATGCACCCCCAGACAAATTTGACAAACAAAGCTAAATTGAATTTGATACAAAAACGACCCAGTTTAGAGGGCTAAAAGCTAGTTAAATAGGACATTCTCAGTAATGTAGCACACATGGTCTGTTCCAGTGTGACTAGAGCTATCATTTGACACCGTTTCAATAGACAATGGAGCTTTTCTGCGATTTTTATGCACCCCCAGACAAATTTGACAAAGCTAAATTGAATTTACTACAAAAACGACCCAGTTTAGAGGGCTAAAAGCTAGTTAAATAGGACATTCTCAGTAATGTAGCACACATGGTCTGTTCCAGTGTGACTAGAGCTATCATTTGACACCGTTTCAATAGACAATGCAGCTTTTCTGCGATTTTTATGCACCCTCAGACAAATTTGACAAACAAAGTTAAATTGAATTTGACACAAAAACAACCCAGTTTAGAGGGCTAAAAGCTAGTTAAATAGGACATTCTCAGTAATGTAGCACACATGGTCTGTTCCAGTGTGACTAGAGCGATCATTTGACACCGTTTCAATAGACAATGGAGCTTTTCTGCGATTTTTATGCACCCCCAGACAAATTTGACAAACAAAGCTAAATTGAATTTACTACAAAAACGACCCAGTTTAGAGGGCTAAAAGCTAGTTAAATAGGACATTCTCAGTAATGTAGCACACATGGTCTGTTCCAGTGTGACTAGAGCTATCATTTGACACCGTTTCAATAGACAATGGAGCTTTTCTGCGATTTTTATGCACCCCCAGACAAATTTGACAAAGCTAAATTGAATTTACTACAAAAACGACCCAGTTTAGAGGGCTAAAAGCTAGTTAAATAGGACATTCTCAGTAATGTAGCACACATGGTCTGTTCCAGTGTGACTAGAGCTATCATTTGACACCGTTTCAATAGACAATGCAGCTTTTCTGCGATTTTTATGCACCCTCAGACAAATTTGACAAACAAAGTTAAATTGAATTTGATACAAAAACGACCCAGTTTAGAGGGCTAAAAGCTAGTTAAATAGGACATTCTCAGTAATGTAGCACACATGGTCTGTTCCAGTGTGACTAGAGCTATAATTTGACACCGTTTCAATAGACAATGGAGCTTTTCTGCGATTTTTATGCACCCCCAGACAAATTTGACAAACAAAGCTAAATTGAATTTGATACAAAAACGACCCAGTTTAGAGGGCTAAAAGCTAGTTAAATAGGACATTCTCAGTAATGTAGCACACATGGTCTGTTCCAGTGTGACTAGAGCTATCATTTGACACCGTTTCAATAGACAATGGAGCTTTTCTGCGATTTTTATGCACCCTCAGACAAATTTGACAAAAAAAGGTAATTTGAATTTGATACAAAAACGACCCAGTTTAGAGGGCTAAAAGCTAGTTAAATAGGACATTCTCAGTAATGTAGCACACATGGTCTGTTCCAGTGTGACTAGAGCTATCATTTGACACCGTTTCAATAGACAATGGAGCTTTTCTGCGATTTTTATGCACCCCCAGACAAATTTGACAAACAAAGCTAAATTGAATTTGATACAAAAACGACCCAGTTTAGAGGGCTAAAAGCTAGTTAAATAGGACATTCTCAGTAATGTAGCACACGTGGTCTGTTCCAGTGTGACTAGAGCTATCATTTGACACCGTTTCAATAGACAATGGAGCTTTTCTGCGATTTTTATGCACCCTCAGACAAATTTGACAAACAAAGCTAAATTGAATTTGATACAAAAACGACCCAGTTTAGAGGGCTAAAAGCTAGTTAAATAGGACATTCTCAGTAATGTAGCACACATGGTCTGTTCCAGTGTGACTAGAGCTATCATTTGACACCGTTTCAATAGACAATGGAGCTTTTCTGCGATTTTTATGCACCCCCAGACAAATTTGACAAACAAAGCTAAATTGAATTTGATACAAAAACGACCCAGTTTAGAGGGCTAAAAGCTAGTTAAATAGGACATTCTCAGTAATGTAGCACACATGGTCTGTTCCAGTGTGACTAGAGCTATCATTTGACACCGTTTCAATAGACAATGGAGCTTTTCTGCGATTTTTATGCACCCCCAGACAAATTTGACAAAGCTAAATTGAATTTACTACAAAAACGACCCAGTTTAGAGGGCTAAAAGCTAGTTAAATAGGACATTCTCAGTAATGTAGCACACATGGTCTGTTCCAGTGTGACTAGAGCTATCATTTGACACCGTTTCAATAGACAATGCAGCTTTTCTGCGATTTTTTTATGCACCCTCAGACAAATTTGACAAAGTTAAATTGAATTTGACACAAAAACAACCCAGTTTAGAGGGCTAAAAGCTAGTTAAATAGGACATTCTCAGTAATGTAGCACACATGGTCTGTTCCAGTGTGACTAGAGCGATCATTTGACACCGTTTCAATAGACAATGGAGCTTTTCTGCGATTTTTATGCACCCCCAGACAAATTTGACAAACAAAGCTAAATTGAATTTACTACAAAAACGACCCAGTTTAGAGGGCTAAAAGCTAGTTAAATAGGACATTCTCAGTAATGTAGCACACATGGTCTGTTCCAGTGTGACTAGAGCTATCATTTGACACCGTTTCAATAGACAATGGAGCTTTTCTGCGATTTTTATGCACCCCCAGACAAATTTGACAAACAAAGCTAAATTGAATTTGATACAAAAACGACCCAGTTTAGAGGGCTAAAAGCTAGTTAAATAGGACATTCTCAGTAATGTAGCACACATGGTCTGTTCCAGTGTGACTAGAGCTATCATTTGACACCGTTTCAATAGACAATGGAGCTTTTCTGCGATTTTTTTATGCACCCCCAGACAAATTTGACAAACAAAGCTAAATTGAATTTGATACAAAAACGACCCAGTTTAGAGGGCTAAAAGCTAGTTAAATAGGACATTCTCAGTAATGTAGCACACATGGTCTGTTCCAGTGTGACTAAAGCTTTCATTTGACACCGTTTCAATAGACAATGGTGCTTTTCTGCGATTTTTATGCACCCCCAGACAAATTTGACAAACAAAGCTAAATTGAATTTGATACAAAAACGACCCAGTTTAGAGGGCTAAAAGCTAGTTAAATAGGACATTCTCACTAATGTAGCACACATGGTCTGTTCCAGTGTGACTAGAGCTATCATTTGACACCGTTTCAATAGACAATGGAGCTTTTCTGCGATTTTTATGCACCCCCAGACAAATTTGACAAAGCTAAATTGAATTTACTACAAAAACGACCCAGTTTAGAGGGCTAAAAGCTAGTTAAATAGGACATTCTCAGTAATGTAGCACACATGGTCTGTTCCAGTGTGACTAGACCTATCATTTGACACCGTTTCAATAGACAATGCAGCTTTTCTGCGATTTTTATGCACCCTCAGACAAATTTGACAAACAAAGCTAAATTGAATTTGACACAAAAACAACCCAGTTTAGAGGGCTAAAAGCTAGTTAAATAGGACATTCTCAGTAATGTAGCACACATGGTCTGTTCCAGTGTGACTAGAGCTATCATTTGACACCGTTTCAATAGACAATGGAGCTTTTCTGCATTTTTTCTGCACCCCCAGACAAATTTGACAAACAAAGCTAAATTGAATTTACTACAAAAACGACCCAGTTTAGAGGGCTAAAAGCTAGTTAAATAGGACATTCTCACTAATGTAGCACACATGGTCTGTTCCAATGTGACTAGAGCTATCATTTGACACCGTTTCAATAGACAATGGAGCTTTTCTGCATTTTTTATGCACCCCCAGACAAATTTGACAAACAAAGCTAAATTGAATTTACTACAAAAACGACCCAGTTTAGAGGGCTAAAAGCTAGTTAAATAGGACATTCTCAGTAATGTAGCACACATGGTCTGTTCCAGTTTGACTAGAGCTATCATTTGACACCGTTTCAATAGACAATGGAGCTTTTCTACGATTTTTATGCACCCCCAGACAAATTTAAACAGAGCTAAATTGAATTTACTACAAAAACGACCCAGTTTAGAGGGCTAAAAGCTAGTTAAATAGGACATTCTCAGTAATGTAGCACACATGGTCTGATCCAGTGTGACTAGAGCTATCATTTGACACCGTTTCAATAGACAATGGAGCTTTTCTGCGATTTTTATGCACCCTCAGACAAATTTGACAAACAAAGCAAAAATTGAATTTGATACAAAAACGACCCAGTTTAGCGGGCTAAAAGCTAGTTAAATAGGACATTCTCAGTAATGTAGCACACATGGTCTGTTCCAGTGTGACTAGAGCAATCATTTGACACCGTTTCAATAGACAATGGAGCTTTAATGCGATTTTTATGCACCCCCAGACAAATTTGACAAACAAAGCTAAATTGAATTTACTACAAAAACGACCCAGTTTAGAGGGCTAAAAGCTAGTTAAATAGGACATTCTCAGTAATGTAGCACACATGGTCTGTTCCAGTGTGACTAGAGCTATCATTTGACACCGTTTCAATAGACAATGGAGCTTTTCTGCGATTTTTATGCACCCCCAGACAAATTTGACAAACAAAGCTAAATTGAATTTACTACAAAAACGACCCAGTTTAGAGGGCTAAAAGCTAGTTAAATAGGACATTATCAGTAATGTAGCACACATGGTCTGTTCCAATGTGACTAGAGCTATCATTTGACACCGTTTCAATAGACAATGGAGCTTTTCTGCATTTTTTATGCACCCCCAGACAAATTTGACAAACAAAGCTAAATTGAATTTACTACAAAAACGACCCAGTTTAGAGGGCTAAAAGCTAGTTAAATAGGACATTCTCAGTAATGTAGCACACATGGTCTGTTCCAGTTTGACTAGAGCTATCATTTGACACCGTTTCAATAGACAATGGAGCTTTTCTGCGATTTTTATGCACCCCCAGACAAATTTGACAAACAAAGCTAAATTGAATTTACTACAAAAACGACCCAGTTTAGAGGGCTAAAAGCTAGTTAAATAGGACATTCTCACTAATGTAGCACACATGGTCTGATCCAGTGTGACTAGAGCTATCATTTGACACCGTTTCAATAGACAATGGAGCTTTTCTGCGATTTTTATGCACCCTCAGACAAATTTGACAAACAAAGCTAAATTGAATTTGATACAAAAACGACCCAGTTTAGAGGGCTAAAAGCTAGTTAAATAGGACATTCTCAGTAATGTAGCACACATGGTCTGTTCCAGTGTGACTAGAGCAATCATTTGACACCGTTTCAATAGACAATGGAGCTTTTCTGCGATTTTTATGCACCCCCAGACAAATTTGACAAACAAAGCTAAATTGAATTTACTACAAAAACGACCCAGTTTAGAGGGCTAAAAGCTAGTTAAATAGGACATTCTCAGTAATGTAGCACACATGGTCTGTTCCAGTGTGACTAGAGCTATCATTTGACACCGTTTCAATAGACAATGGAGCTTTTCTGCGATTTTTATGCACCCCCAGACAAATTTGACAAACAAAGCTAAATTGAATTTACTACAAAAACGACCCAGTTTAGAGGGCTAAAAGCTAGTTAAATAGGACATTCTCACTAATGTAGCACACATGGTCTGTTCCAATGTGACTAGAGCTATCATTTGACACCGTTTCAATAGACAATGGAGCTTTTCTGCATTTTTTATGCACCCCCAGACAAATTTGACAAACAAAGCTAAATTGAATTTACTACAAAAACGACCCAGTTTAGAGGGCTAAAAGCTAGTTAAATAGGACATTCTCAGTAATGTAGCACACATGGTCTGTTCCAGTTTGACTAGAGCTATCATTTGACACCGTTTCAATAGACAATGGAGCTTTTCTACGATTTTTATGCACCCCCAGACAAATTTGACAAAGCTAAATTGAATTTACTACAAAAACGACCCAGTTTAGAGGGCTAAAAGCTAGTTAAATAGGACATTCTCACTAATGTAGCACACATGGTCTGATCCAGTGTGACTAGAGCTATCATTTGACAGCGTTTCAATAGACAATGGAGCTTTTCTGCGATTTTTATGCACCCTCAGACAAATTTGACAAACAAAGCTAAATTGAATTTGATACAAAAACGACCCAGTTTAGAGGGCTAAAAGCTAGTTAAATAGGACATTCTCAGTAATGTAGCACACATGGTCTGTTCCAGTGTGACTAGAGCAATCATTTGACACCGTTTCAATAGACAATGGAGCTTTTCTGCGATTTTTATGCACCCCCAGACAAATTTGACAAAGCTAAATTGAATTTACTACAAAAACGACCCAGTTTAGAGGGCTAAAAGCTAGTTAAATAGGACATTCTCAGTAATGTAGCACACATGGTCTGTTCCAGTTTGACTAGAGCTATCATTTGACACCGTTTCAATAGACAATGGAGCTTTTCTGCGATTTTTATGCACCCTCAGACAAATTTGACAAACAAAGCTAAATTGAATTTGATACAAAAACAACCCAGTTTAGAGGGCTAGAAGCTAGTTAAATAGGACATTCTCAGTAATGTAGCACACATGGTCTGTTCCAGTGTGACTAGAGCAATCATTTGACACCGTTTCAATAGACAATGGAGCTTTTCTGCGATTTTTATGCACCCCCAGACAAATTTGACAAACAAAGCTAAATTGAATTTACTACAAAAACGACCCAGTTTAGAGGGCTAAAAGCTAGTTAAATAGGACATTCTCAGTAATGTAGCACACATGGTCTGTTCCAGTGTGACTAGAGCTATCATTTGACACCGTTTCAATAGACAATGGAGCTTTTCTGCGATTTTTATGCACCCTCAGACAAATTTGACAAACAAAGCTAAATTGAATTTGATACAAAAACGACCCAGTTTAGAGGGCTAAAAGCTAGTTAACCTGTTGGGTCTAGGGGGCAGCATTTGCACGTCTGGATAAAAAAAATGTACCCGATTTAATCTGGTTACTAATCCTACCCAGTAACTAGAATATGCATATACTTATTATATATGGATAGAAAACACTCTAAAGTTTCCAAAACTGTTTGAATGGTGTCTGTGAGTATAACAGAACTCATTTGGCAGGCAAAACCCTGAGACATTTTCTGACAGGAAGTGGATACCTGATGTGTTGTATTGACTTTAAAGCTATCCCATTGAAAAACACAGGGGTTTAGGAATATTTTGGCACTTCCTATTGCTTCCACTAGATGTCACCAGCCTTTACAAAGTGTTTTGAGTCTTCTGGAGGGAGATCTGACCGAACAAGAGCCATGGAACGGTGATGTCCCATTAGACACCTGGCGCGCTACTTCATGTTGGGTACCCTCGTTCCAATACGTTATAAAAGGCTATGCATTCGTCCACCTTGAATATTATTCATGTTCTGGTTAAAAAAGGCCCTAATGATTTATGCTATACAACGTTTGACATGTTTGAACGAACGGAAATATATTTTTTCCCCTCGTTCATGACGAGAAGTCCGGCTGGCTTACATCATGTGCTAACGAGACGGAGATTTTTGGACATAAATGATGAGCTTTTTTGAACAAAACTACATTCGTTATGGACCTGTGATACCTGGAAGTGACATCTGATGAAGAGAATCAAAGGTAATGGATTATTTACATAGTATTTTCGATTTTAGATCTCCCCAACATGACGTCTAGTCTGTATCGCAACGCGTATTTTTCTGGGCACAGTGCTCAGATTATTGCAAAGTGTGATTTCCCAGTAAGGTTATTTTTAAATCTGGCAAGTTGATTGCGTTCAAAAGATGTAAATCTATAATTCTTTAAATGACAATATAATATTTTACCAATGTTTTCTAATTTTAATTATTTAATTTGTGACGCTGACTTGACTGCCGGTTATTGGAGGGAAACGATTTCCTCAACATCAATGCCATAGTAAAACGCTGTTTTTGTATATAAATATGAACTTGATAGAACTAAAAATGCATGCATTGTCTAACATAATGTCCTAGGAGTGTCATCTGATGGAGATTGTAAAAGGTTAGTGTATCATTTTAGCTGGTTTTATGGTTTTGGTGACCCTGTCTTTGACTTGACAAAACATTACACACAACTCTTGTAAATGTACTGTCCTAACATACTCTAAATTTATGCTTTCGCCGTAAAACCTTTTTGAAATCGTAAAACGTGGTTAGATTAAGGAGATGTTTATCTTTCAAATGGTGTAACATAGTTGTATTTTTGAAAAATTTGAATTTTGACATTTATTTGGATTCAAATTTGCCGCTCTTGAAATGCACCTGCTGTTGATGGAGTGCACCACAGGTGGCACGCTAGCGTCCCACCTAGCCCCAAGAGGTTAAATAGGACATTCTCAGTAATGTAGCACACATGGTCTGTTCCAGTGTGACTAGAGCAATCATTTGACACTGTTTCAATAGACAATGGAGCTTTTCTGCGATTTTTATGCACCCCCAGACAAATTTGACAAACAAAGCTAAATTGAATTTACTACAAAAACGACCCAGTTTAGAGGGCTAAAAGCTAGTTAAATAGGACATTCTCAGTAATGTAGCACACATTGTCTGTTCCAGTGTGACTAGAGCTATCATTTGCCACCGTTTCAATAGACAATGGAGCTTTTCTGCGATTTTTATGCACCCCCAGACAAATTTGACAAACAAAGCTAAATTGAATTTACTACAAAAACGACCCAGTTTAGAGGGCTAAAAGCTAGTTAAATAGGACATTCTCACTAATGTAGCACACATGGTCTGTTCCAATGTGACTAGAGCTATCATTTGACACCGTTTCAATAGACAATGGAGCTTTTCTGCATTTTTTATGCACCCCCAGACAAATTTGACAAACAAAGCTAAATTGAATTTACTACAAAAACGACCCAGTTTAGAGGGCTAAAAGCTAGTTAAATAGGACATTCTCAGTAATGTAGCACACATGGTCTGTTCCAGTTTGACTAGAGCTATCATTTGACACCGTTTCAATAGACAATGGAGCTTTTCTACGATTTTTATGCACCCCCAGACAAATTTGACAAAGCTAAATTGAATTTACTACAAAAACGACCCAGTTTAGAGGGCTAAAAGCTAGTTAAATAGGACATTCTCACTAATGTAGCACACATGGTCTGATCCAGTGTGACTAGAGCTATCATTTGACACCGTTTCAATAGACAATGGAGCTTTTCTGCGATTTTTATGCACCCTCAGACAAATTTGACAAACAAAGCTAAATTGAATTTGATACAAAAACGACCCAGTTTAGAGGGCTAAAAGCTAGTTAAATAGGACATTCTCAGTAATGTAGCACACATGGTCTGTTCCAGTGTGACTAGAGCAATCATTTGACACCGTTTCAATAGACAATGGAGCTTTTCTGCACCCCCAGACAAATTTGACAAACAAAGCTAAATTGAATTTACTACAAAAACGACCCAGTTTAGAGGGCTAAAAGCTAGTTAAATAGGACATTCTCAGTAATGTAGCACACATGGTCTGTTCCAGTGTGACTAGAGCTATCATTTGACACCGTTTCAATAGACAATGGAGCTTTTCTGCGATTTTTATGCACCCCCAGACAAATTTGACAAACAAAGCTAAATTGAATTTACTACAAAAACGACCCAGTTTAGAGGGCTAAAAGCTAGTTAAATAGGACATTCTCACTAATGTACCACACATGGTCTGTTCCAATGTGACTAGAGCTATCATTTGACACCATTTCAATAGACAATGGAGCTTTTCTGCATTTTTTATGCACCCCCAGACAAATTTGACAAACAAAGCTAAATTGAATTTACTACAAAAACGACCCAGTTTAGAGGGCTAAAAGCTAGTTAAATAGGACATTCTCAGTAATGTAGCACACATGGTCTGTTCCAGTTTGACTAGAGCTATCATTTGACACCGTTTCAATAGACAATGGAGCTTTTCTACGATTTTTATGCACCCCCAGACAAATTTGACAAAGCTAAATTGAATTTACTACAAAAACGACCCAGTTTAGAGGGCTAAAAGCTAGTTAAATAGGACATTCTCACTAATGTAGCACACATGGTCTGATCCAGTGTGACTAGAGCTATCATTTGACACCGTTTCAATGGACAATGGAGCTTTTCTGCGATTTTTATGCACCCTCAGACAAATTTGACAAACAAAGCTAAATTGAATTTGATACAAAAACGACCCAGTTTAGAGGGCTAAAAGCTAGTTAAATAGGACATTCTCAGTAATGTAGCACACATGGTCTGTTCCAGTGTGACTAGAGCAATCATTTGACACCGTTTCAATAGACAATGGAGCTTTTCTGCGATTTTTATGCACCCCCAGACAAATTTGACAAACAAAGCTAAATTGAATTTACTACAAAAACGACCCAGTTTAGAGGGCTAAAAGCTAGTTAAATAGGACATTCTCAGTAATGTAGCACACATGGTCTGTTCCAGTTTGACTAGAGCTATCATTTGACACCGTTTCAATAGACAATGGAGCTTTTCTACGATTTTTATGCACCCCCAGACAAATTTGACAAAGCTAAATTGAATTTACTACAAAAACGACCCAGTTTAGAGGGCTAAAAGCTAGTTAAATAGGACATTCTCAGTAATGTAGCACACATGGTCTGTTCCAGTTTGACTAGAGCTATCATTTGACACCGTTTCAATAGACAATGGAGCTTTTCTGCGATTTTTATGCACCCCCAGACAAATTTGACAAAGCTAAATTGAATTTACTACAAAAACGACCCAGTTTAGAGGGCTAAAAGCTAGTTAAATAGGACATTCTCAGTAATGTAGCACACATGGTCTGTTCCAGTTTGACTAGAGCTATCATTTGACACCGTTTCAATAGACAATGGAGCTTTTCTGCGATTTTCATGCACCCTCAGACAAATTTGACAAACAAAGCTAAATTGAATTTGATACAAAAACAACCCAGTTTAGAGGGCTAGAAGCTAGTTAAATAGGACATTCTCAGTAATGTAGCACACATGGTCTGTTCCAGTGTGACTAGAGCAATCATTTGACACCGTTTCAATAGACAATGGAGCTTTTCTGCGATTTTTATGCACCCCCAGACAAATTTGACAAACAAAGCTAAATTGAATTTGATACAAAAACGACCCAGTTTAGAGGGCTAAAAGCTAGTTAAATAGGACATTCTCAGTAATGTAGCACACATGGTCTGTTCCAGTGTGACTAGAGCTATCATTTGACACCGTTTCAATAGACAATGGAGCTTTTCTGCGATTTTTATGCACCCCCAGACAAATTTGACAAACAAAGCTAAATTGAATTTACTACAAAAACGACCCAGTTTAGAGGGCTAAAAGCTAGTTAAATAGGACATTCTCAGTAATGTAGCACACATGGTCTGTTCCAGTGTGACGAGAGCTATCATTTGACACCGTTTCAATAGACAATGGAGCTTTTCTGCGATTTTTATGCACCCCCAGACAAATTTGACAAACAAAGCTAAATTGAATTTACTACAAAAACGACCCAGTTTAGAGGGCTAAAAGCTAGTTAAATAGGACATTCTCACTAATGTAGCACACATGGTCTGTTCCAATGTGACTAGAGCTATCATTTGACACCGTTTCAATAGACAATGGAGCTTTTCTGCATTTTTTATGCACCCCCAGACAAATTTGACAAACAAAGCTAAATTGAATTTACTACAAAAACGACCCAGTTTAGAGGGCTAAAAGCTAGTTAAATAGGACATTCTCAGTAATGTAGCACACATGGTCTGTTCCAGTTTGACTAGAGCTATCATTTGACACCGTTTCAATAGACAATGGAGCTTTTCTGCGATTTTTATGCACCCCCAGACAAATTTGACAAAGCTAAATTGAATTTACTACAAAAACGACCCAGTTTAGAGGGCTAAAAGCTAGTTAAATAGGACATTCTCAGTAATGTAGCACACATGGTCTGATCCAGTGTGACTAGAGCTATCATTTGACACCGTTTCAATAGACAATGGAGCTTTTCTGCGATTTTTATGCACCCTCAGACAAATTTGACAAACAAAGCTAAATTGAATTTGATACAAAAACGACCCAGTTTAGAGGGCTAAAAGCTAGTTAAATAGGACATTCTCAGTAATGTAGCACACATGGTCTGTTCCAGTGTGACTAGAGCAATCATTTGACACCGTTTCAATAGACAATGGAGCTTTTCTGCGATTTTTATGCACCCCCAGAAAAATTTGACAAACAAAGCTAAATTGAATTTACTACAAAAACGACCCAGTTTAGAGGGCTAAAAGCTAGTTAAATAGGACATTCTCAGTAATGTAGCACACATGGTCTGTTCCAGTGTGACTAGAGCAATCATTTGACACCGTTTCAATAGACAATGGAGCTTTTCTGAGATTTTTATGCACCCCCAGACAAATTTGACAAACAAAGGTAAATTGAATTTACTACAAAAACGACCCAGTTTAGAGGGCTAAAAGCTAGTTAAATAGGACATTCTCAGTAATGTAGCACACATGGTCTGTTCCAGTGTGACTAGAGCTATCATTTGACACCGTTTCAATAGACAATGGAGCTTTTCTGCGATTTTTATGCACCCTCAGACAAATTTGACAAACAAAGCTAAATTGAATTTGATACAAAAACGACCCAGTTTAGAGGGCTAAAAGCTAGTTAAATAGGACATTCTCAGTAATGTAGCACACATGGTCTGTTCCAGTGTGACTAGAGCTATCATTTGACACCGTTTCAATAGACAATGGAGCTTTTCTGCGATTTTTATGCACCCCCAGACAAATTTGACAAACAAAGCTAAATTGAATTTACTACAAAAACGACCCAGTTTAGAGGGCTAAAAGCTAGTTAAATAGGACATTCTCAGTAATGTAGCACACATGGTCTGTTCCAGTGTGACTAGAGCTATCATTTGACACCGTTTCAATAGACAATGGAGCTTTTCTGCGATTTTTATGCACCCCCAGACAAATTTGACAAACAAAGCTAAATTGAATTTACTACAAAAACGACCCAGTTTAGAGGGCTAAAAGCTAGTTAAATAGGACATTCTCAGTAATGTAGCACACATGGTCTGTTCCAGTGTGACTAGAGCTATCATTTGACACCGTTTCAATAGACAATGGAGCTTTTCTGCGATTTTTATGCACCCTCAGACAAATTTGACAAACAAAGCTAAATTGAATTTGATACAAAAACGACCCAGTTTAGAGGGCTAAAAGCTAGTTAAATAGGACATTCTCAGTAATGTAGCACACATGGTCTGTTCCAGTGTGACTAGAGCTATCATTTGACACCGTTTCAATAGACAATGGAGCTTTTCTGCGATTTTTATGCACCCCCAGACAAATTTGACAAACAAAGCTAAATTGAATTTACTACAAAAACGACCCAGTTTAGAGGGCTAAAAGCTAGTTAAATAGGACATTCTCAGTAATGTAGCACACATGGTCTGTTCCAGTGTGACTAGAGCTATCATTTGACACCGTTTCAATAGACAATGGAGCTTTTCTGCGATTTTTATGCACCCCCAGACAAATTTGACAAACAAAGGTAAATTGAATTTACTACAAAAACGACCCAGTTTAGAGGGCTAAAAGCTAGTTAAATAGGACATTCTCAGTAATGTAGCACACATGGTCTGTTCCAGTGTGACTAGAGCTATCATTTGACACCGTTTCAATAGACAATGGAGCTTTTCTGCGATTTTTTATGCACCCCCAGACAAATTTGACAAACAAAGCTAAATTGAATTTACTACAAAAACGACCCAGTTTAGAGGGCTAAAAGCTAGTTAAATAGGACATTCTCAGTAATGTAGCACACATGGTCTGTTCCAGTGTGACTAGAGCTATCATTTGACACCGTTTCAATAGACAATGGAGCTTTTCTGCGATTTTTATGCACCCCCAGACAAATTTGACAAACAAAGCTAAATTGAATTTACTACAAAAACGACCCAGTTTAGAGGGCTAAAAGCTAGTTAAATAGGACATTCTCAGTAATGTAGCACACATGGTCTGTTCCAGTGTGACTAGAGCTATCATTTGACACCGTTTCAATAGACAATGGAGCTTTTCTGCGATTTTTATGCACCCCCAGACAAATTTGACAAACAAAGCTAAATTGAATTTACTACAAAAACGACCCAGTTTAGAGGGCTAAAAGCTAGTTAAATAGGACATTCTCAGTAATGTAGCACACATGGTCTGTTCCAGTGTGACTAGAGCTATCATTTGACACCGTTTCAATAGACAATGGAGCTTTTCTGCGATTTTTTATGCACCCCCAGACAAATTTGACAAACAAAGCTAAATTGAATTTACTACAAAAACGACCCAGTTTAGAGGGCTAAAAGCTAGTTAAATAGGACATTCTCAGTAATGTAGCACACATGGTCTGTTCCAGTGTGACTAGAGCAATCATTTGACACCGTTTCAATAGACAATGGAGCTTTTCTGCGATTTTTATGCACCCCCAGACAAATTTGACAAACAAAGCTAAATTGAATTTACTACAAAAACGACCCAGTTTAGAGGGCTAAAAGCTAGTTAAATAGGACATTCTCAGTAATGTAGCACACATGGTCTGTTCCAGTTTGACTAGAGCTATCATTTGACACCGTTTCAATAGACAATGGAGCTTTTCTGCGATTTTTATGCACCCCCAGACAAATTTGACAAAGCTAAATTGAATTTACTACAAAAACGACCCAGTTTAGAGGGCTAAAAGCTAGTTAAATAGGACATTCTCAGTAATGTAGCACACATGGTCTGTTCCAGTGTGACTAGAGCTATCATTTGACACCGTTTCAATAGACAATGGAGCTTTTCTGCGATTTTTATGCACCCCCAGACAAATTTGACAAACAAAGCTAAATTGAATTTGACTACAAAAACGACCCAGTTTAGAGGGCTAAAAGCTAGTTAAATAGGACATTCTCAGTAATGTAGCACACATGGTCTGTTCCAGTGTGACTAGAGCTATCATTTGACACCGTTTCAATAGACAATGGAGCTTTTCTGCGATTTTTTATGCACCCCCAGACAAATTTGACAAACAAAGCTAAATTGAATTTACTACAAAAACGACCCAGTTTAGAGGGCTAAAAGCTAGTTAAATAGGACATTCTCAGTAATGTAGCACACATGGTCTGTTCCAGTGTGACTAGAGCAATCATTTGACACCGTTTCAATAGACAATGGAGCTTTTCTGAGATTTTTATGCACCCCCAGACAAATTTGACAAACAAAGGTAAATTGAATTTACTACAAAAACGACCCAGTTTAGAGGGCTAAAAGCTAGTTAAATAGGACATTCTCAGTAATGTAGCACACATGGTCTGTTCCAGTGTGACTAGAGCTATCATTTGACACCGTTTCAATAGACAATGGAGCTTTTCTGCGATTTTTATGCACCCTCAGACAAATTTGACAAACAAAGCTAAATTGAATTTGATACAAAAACGACCCAGTTTTTAGGGCTAAAAGCTAGTTAAATAGGACATTCTCAGTAATGTAGCACACATGGTCTGTTCCAGTGTGACTAGAGCTATCATTTGACACCGTTTCAATAGACAATGGAGCTTTTCTGCGATTTTTATGCACCCCCAGACAAATTTGACAAACAAAGCTAAATTGAATTTACTACAAAAACGACCCAGTTTAGAGGGCTAAAAGCTAGTTAAATAGGACATTCTCAGTAATGTAGCACTCATGGTCTGTTCCAGTGTGACTAGAGCTATCATTTGACACCGTTTCAATAGACAATGGAGCTTTTCTGCGATTTTTATGCACCCCCAGACAAATTTGACAAACAAAGGTAAATTGAATTTACTACAAAAACGACCCAGTTTAGAGGGCTAAAAGCTAGTTAAATAGGACATTCTCAGTAATGTAGCACACATGGTCTGTTCCAGTGTGACTAGAGCTATCATTTGACACCGTTTCAATAGACAATGGAGCTTTTCTGCGATTTTTTATGCACCCCCAGACAAATTTGACAAACAAAGCTAAATTGAATTTACTACAAAAACGACCAAGTTTAGAGGGCTAAAAGCTAGTTAAATAGGACATTCTCAGTAATGTAGCACACATGGTCTGTTCCAGTGTGACTAGAGCTATCATTTGACACCGTTTCAATAGACAATGGAGCTTTTCTGCATTTTTTATGCACCCCCAGACAAATTTGACAAACAAAGCTAAATTGAATTTACTACAAAAACGACCCAGTTTAGAGGGCTAAAAGCTAGTTAAATAGGACATTCTCAGTAATGTAGCACACATGGTCTGTTCCAGTTTGACTAGAGCTATCATTTGACACCGTTTCAATAGACAATGGAGCTTTTCTGCGATTTTTATGCACCCCCAGACAAATTTGACAAAGCTAAATTGAATTTACTACAAAAACGACCCAGTTTAGAGGGCTAAAAGCTAGTTAAATAGGACATTCTCAGTAATGTAGCACACATGGTCTGTTCCAGTGTGACTAGAGCTATCATTTGACACCGTTTCAATAGACAATGGAGCTTTTCTGCATTTTTTATGCACCCCCAGACAAATTTGACAAACAAAGCTAAATTGAATTTACTACAAAAACGACCCAGTTTAGAGGGCTAAAAGCTAGTTAAATAGGACATTCTCAGTAATGTAGCACACATGGTCTGTTCCAGTGTGACTAGAGCAATCATTTGACACCGTTTCAATAGACAATGGAGCTTTTCTGCGATTTTTATGCACCCCCAGACAAATTTGACAAACAAAGCTAAATTGAATTTACTACAAAAACGACCCAGTTTAGAGGGCTAAAAGCTAGTTAAATAGGACATTCTCAGTAATGTAGCACACATGGTCTGTTCCAGTTTGACTAGAGCTATCATTTGACACCGTTTCAATAGACAATGGAGCTTTTCTGCGATTTTTATGCACCCCCAGACAAATTTGACAAAGCTAAATTGAATTTACTACAAAAACGACCCAGTTTAGAGGGCTAAAAGCTAGTTAAATAGGACATTCTCAGTAATGTAGCACACATGGTCTGTTCCAGTGTGACTAGAGCTATCATTTGACACCGTTTCAATAGACAATGGAGCTTTTCTGCGATTTTTATGCACCCTCAGACAAATTTGACAAACAAAGCTAAATTGAATTTGATACAAAAACGACCCAGTTTAGAGGGCTAAAAGCTAGTTAAATAGGACATTCTCAGTAATGTAGCACACATGGTCTGTTCCAGTTTGACTAGAGCTATCATTTGACACCGTTTCAATAGACAATGGAGCTTTTCTGCGATTTTTATGCACCCCCAGACAAATTTGACAAAGCTAAATTGAATTTACTACAAAAACGACCCAGTTTAGAGGGCTAAAAGCTAGTTAAATAGGACATTCTCAGTAATGTAGCACACATGGTCTGTTCCAGTGTGACTAGAGCTATCATTTGACACCGTTTCAATAGACAATGGAGCTTTTCTGCGATTTTTATGCACCCTCAGACAAATTTGACAAACAAAGCTAAATTGAATTTGATACAAAAACAACCCAGTTTAGAGGGCTAAAAGCTAGTTAAATAGGACATTCTCAGTAATGTAGCACACATGGTCTGTTCCAGTGTGACTAGAGCTATCATTTGACACCGTTTCAATAGACAATGGAGCTTTTCTGCATTTTTTATGCACCCCCAGACAAATTTGACAAACAAAGCTAAATTGAATTTACTACAAAAACGACCCAGTTTAGAGGGCTAAAAGCTAGTTAAATAGGACATTCTCAGTAATGTAGCACACATGGTCTGTTCCAGTGTGACTAGAGCAATCATTTGACACCGTTTCAATAGACAATGGAGCTTTTCTGCGATTTTTATGCACCCCCAGACAAATTTGACAAACAAAGCTAAATTGAATTTACTACAAAAACGACCCAGTTTAGAGGGCTAAAAGCTAGTTAAATAGGACATTCTCAGTAATGTAGCACACATGGTCTGTTCCAGTTTGACTAGAGCTATCATTTGACACCGTTTCAATAGACAATGGAGCTTTTCTGCGATTTTTATGCACCCTCAGACAAATTTGACAAACAAAGCTAAATTGAATTTGATACAAAAACGACCCAGTTTAGAGGGCTAAAAGCTAGTTAAATAGGATATTCTCAGTAATGTAGCACACATGGTCTGTTCCAGTGTGACTAGAGCTATCATTTGACACCGTTTCAATAGACAATGGAGCTTTTCTGCGATTTTTATGCACCCCCAGACAAATTTGACAAACAAAGCTAAATTGAATTTACTACAAAAACGACCCAGTTTAGAGGGCTAAAAGCTAGTTAAATAGGACATTCTCAGTAATGTAGCACACATGGTCTGTTCCAGTGTGACTAGAGCTATCATTTGACACCGTTTCAATAGACAATGGAGCTTTTCTGCGATTTTTATGCACCCCCAGACAAATTTGACAAACAAAGCTAAATTGAATTTACTACAAAAACGACCAAGTTTAGAGGGCTAAAAGCTAGTTAAATAGGACATTCTCAGTAATGTAGCACACATGGTCTGTTCCAGTGTGACTAGAGCTATCATTTGACACCGTTTCAATAGACAATGGAGCTTTTCTGCGATTTTTATGCACCCCCAGACAAATTTGACAAACAAAGGTAAATTGAATTTACTACAAAAACGACCCAGTTTAGAGGGCTAAAAGCTAGTTAAATAGGACATTCTCAGTAATGTAGCACACATGGTCTGTTCCAGTGTGACTAGAGCTATCATTTGACACCGTTTCAATAGACAATGGAGCTTTTCTGCGATTTTTATGCACCCTCAGACAAATTTGACAAACAAAGCTAAATTGAATTTGATACAAAAACAACCCAGTTTAGAGGGCTAAAAGCTAGTTAAATAGGACATTCTCAGTAATGTAGCACACATGGTCTGTTCCAGTGTGACTAGAGCTATCATTTGACACCGTTTCAATAGACAATGGAGCTTTTCTGCGATTTTTATGCACCCCCAGACAAATTTGACAAACATAGCTAAATTGAATTTACTACAAAAACGACCAAGTTTAGAGGGCTAAAAGCTAGTTAAATAGGACATTCTCAGTAATGTAGCACACATGGTCTGTTCCAGTGTGACTAGAGCTATCATTTGACACCGTTTCAATAGACAATGGAGCTTTTCTGCGATTTTTATGCACCCCCAGACAAATTTGACAAACATAGCTAAATTGAATTTACTACAAAAACGACCAAGTTTAGAGGGCTAAAAGCTAGTTAAATAGGACATTCTCAGTAATGTAGCACACATGGTCTGTTCCAGTGTGACTAGAGCTATCATTTGACACCGTTTCAATAGACAATGGAGCTTTTCTGCGATTTTTATGCACCCTCAGACAAATTTGACAAACAAAGCTAAATTGAATTTGATACAAAAACAACCCAGTTTAGAGGGCTAAAAGCTAGTTAAATAGGACATTCTCAGTAATGTAGCACACATGGTCTGTTCCAGTGTGACTAGAGCTATCATTTGACACCGTTTCAATAGACAATGGAGCTTTTCTGCGATTTTTATGCACCCCCAGACAAATTTGACAAACATAGCTAAATTGAATTTACTACAAAAACGACCAAGTTTAGAGGGCTAAAAGCTAGTTAAATAGGACATTCTCAGTAATGTAGCACACATGGTCTGTTCCAGTGTGACTAGAGCTATCATTTGACACCGTTTCAATAGACAATGGAGCTTTTCTGCGATTTTTATGCACCCCCAGACAAATTTGACAAACATAGCTAAATTGAATTTACTACAAAAACGACCAAGTTTAGAGGGCTAAAAGCTAGTTAAATAGGACATTCTCAGTAATGTAGCACACATGGTCTGTTCCAGTGTGACTAGAGCTACCATTTGACACCGTTTCAATAGACAATGGAGCTTTTCTGCGATTTTTATGCACCCCCAGACAAATTTGACAAACAAAGCTAAATTGAATTTACTACAAAAACGACCCAGTTTAGAGGGCTAAGAGCTAGTTAAATAGGACATTCTCAGTAATGTAGCACACATGGTCTGTTCCAGTGTGACTAGAGCTATCATTTGACACCGTTTCAATAGACAATGGAGCTTTTCTGCGATTTTTATGCACCCTCAGACAAATTTGACAAACAAAGCTAAATTGAATTTGATACAAAAACGACCCAGTTTAGAGGGCTAAAAGCTAGTTAAATAGGACATTCTCAGTAATGTAGCACACATGGTCTGTTCCAGTGTGACTAGAGCTATCATTTGACACCGTTTCAATAGACAATGGAACTTTTCTGCATTTTTTATGCACCCCCTGACAAATTTGACAAACAAAGCTAAATTGAATTTACTACAAAAACGACCCAGTTTAGAGGGCTAAAAGCTAGTTAAATAGGACATTCTCAGTAATGTAGCACACATGGTCTGTTCCAGTTTGACTAGAGCTATCATTTGACACCGTTTCAATAGACAATGGAGCTTTTCTGCATTTTTTATGCACACCCAGACAAATTTGACAAACAAAGCTAAATTGAATTTGATACAAAAACGACCCACTTTAGAGGGCTAAAAGCTAGTTAAATAGGACATTCTCAGTAATGTAGCACACATGGTCTGTTCCAGTGTGACTAGAGCTATCATTTGACACCGTTTCAATAGACAATGGAGCTTTTCTGTGATTTTTATGCACCCTCAGACAAATTTGACAAACAAAGCTAATTTGAATTTGATACAAAAACGACCCAGTTTTGAGGGCTAAAAGCTAGTTAAATAGGACATTCTCAGTATATGTAGCACACATGGTCTGTTCCAGTGTGACTAGAGCTATCATTTGACACCGTTTCAATAGACAATGGAGCTTTTCTGCGATTTTTATGCACCCTCAGACAAATTTGACAAACAAAGCTAAATTGAATTTGATACAAAAACGACCCAGTTTAGAGGGCTAAAAGCTAGTTAAATAGGACATTCTCAGTAATGTAGCACACATGGTCTGTTCCAGTGTGACTAGAGCTATCATTTGACACCGTTTCAATAGACAATGGAGCTTTTCTGCGATTTTTATGCACCCTCAGACAAATTTTACAAACAAAGCTAAATTGAATTTGACACAAAAACAACCCAGTTTAGAGGGCTAAAAGCTAGTTAAATAGGACATTCTCAGTAATGTAGCACACATGGTCTGTTCCAGTGTGACTAGAGCTATCATTTGACACCGTTTCAATAGACAATGGAGCTTTTCTGCATTTTTTATGCACCCCCAGACAAATTTGACAAACAAAGCTAAATTGAATTTACTACAAAAACGACCCAGTTTAGAGGGCTAAAAGCTAGTTAAATAGGACATTCTCAGTAATGTAGCACACATGGTCTGTTCCAGTGTGACTAGAGCTATCATTTGACACCGTTTCAATAGACAATGGAGCTTTTCTGCGATTTTTATGCACCCTCAGACCAATTTGACAAACAAAGCTAATTTGAATTTGATACAAAAACGACCCAGTTTAGAGGGCTAAAAGCTAGTTAAATAGGACATTCTCAGTAATGTAGCACACATGGTCTGTTCCAGTGTGACTAGAGCTATCATTTGACACCGTTTCAATAGACAATGGAGCTTTTCTGCGATTTTTATGCACCCCCAGACAAATTTGACAAACAAAGCTAAATTGAATTTACTACAAAAACGACCCAGTTTAGAGGGCTAAGAGCTAGTTAAATAGGACATTCTCAGTAATGTAGCACACATGGTCTGTTCCAGTGTGACTAGAGCTATCATTTGACACCGTTTCAATAGACAATGGAGCTTTTCTGCAATTTTTATGCACCCTCAGACAAATTTGACAAACAAAGCTAAATTGAATTTGATACAAAAACGACCCAGTTTAGAGGGCTAAAAGCTAGTTAAATAGGACATTCTCAGTAATGTAGCACACATGGTCTGTTCCAGTGTGACTAGAGCTATCATTTGACACCGTTTCAATAGACAATGGAGCTTTTCTGTGATTTTTATGCACCCTCAGACAAATTTGACAAACAAAGCTAATTTGAATTTGATACAAAAACGACCCAGTTTTGAGGGCAAAAAGCTAGTTAAATAGGACATTCTCAGTATATGTAGCACACATGGTCTGTTCCAGTGTGACTAGAGCTATCATTTGACACCGTTTCAATAGACAATGGAGCTTTTCTGCGATTTTTATGCACCCTCAGACAAATTTGACAAACAAAGCTAAATTGAATTTGATACAAAAACGACCCAGTTTAGAGGGCTAAAAGCTAGTTAAATAGGACATTCTCAGTAATGTAGCACACATGGTCTGTTCCAGTGTGACTAGAGCTATCATTTGACACCGTTTCAATAGACAATGGAGCTTTTCTGCGATTTTTATGCACCCTCAGACAAATTTTACAAACAAAGCTAAATTGAATTTTACACAAAAACAACCCAGTTTAGAGGGCTAAAAGCTAGTTAAATAGGACATTCTCAGTAATGTAGCACACATGGTCTGTTCCAGTGTGACTAGAGCTATCATTTGACACCGTTTCAATAGACAATGGAGCTTTTATGCGATTTTTATGCACCCCCAGACTAATTTGACAAACAAAGCTAAATTGAATTTACTACAAAAACGACCCAGTTTAGAGGGCTAAAAGCTAGTTAAATAGGACATTCTCAGTAATGTAGCACACATGGTCTGTTCCAGTTTGACTAGAGCTATCATTTGACACCGTTTCAATAGACAATGGAGCTTTTCTGCATTTTTTATGCACACCCAGACAAATTTGACAAACAAAGCTAAATTGAATTTGATACAAAAACGACCCACTTTAGAGGGCTAAAAGCTAGTTAAATAGGACATTCTCAGTAATGTAGCACACATGGTCTGTTCCAGTGTGACTAGAGCTATCATTTGACACCGTTTCAATAGACAATGGAGCTTTTCTGTGATTTTTATGCACCCTCAGACAAATTTGACAAACAAAGCTAATTTGAATTTGATACAAAAACGACCCAGTTTTGAGGGCTAAAAGCTAGTTAAATAGGACATTCTCAGTATATGTAGCACACATGGTCTGTTCCAGTGTGACTAGAGCTATCATTTGACACCGTTTCAATAGACAATGGAGCTTTTCTGCGATTTTTATGCACCCTCAGACAAATTTGACAAACAAAGCTAAATTGAATTTGATACAAAAACGACCCAGTTTAGAGGGCTAAAAGCTAGTTAAATAGGACATTCTCAGTAATGTAGCACACATGGTCTGTTCCAGTGTGACTAGAGCTATCATTTGACACCGTTTCAATAGACAATGGAGCTTTTCTGCGATTTTTATGCACCCTCAGACAAATTTTACAAACAAAGCTAAATTGAATTTGACACAAAAACAACCCAGTTTAGAGGGCTAAAAGCTAGTTAAATAGGACATTCTCAGTAATGTAGCACACATGGTCTGTTCCAGTGTGACTAGAGCTATCATTTGACACCGTTTCAATAGACAATGGAGCTTTTCTGCATTTTTTATGCACCCCCAGACAAATTTGACAAACAAAGCTAAATTGAATTTACTACAAAAACGACCCAGTTTAGAGGGCTAAAAGCTAGTTAAATAGGACATTCTCAGTAATGTAGCACACATGGTCTGTTCCAGTGTGACTAGAGCTATCATTTGACACCGTTTCAATAGACAATGGAGCTTTTATGCGATTTTTATGCACCCCCAGACTAATTTGACAAACAAAGCTAAATTGAATTTACTACAAAAACGACCCAGTTTAGAGGGCTAAAAGCTAGTTAAATAGGACATTCTCAGTAATGTAGCACACATGGTCTGTTCCAGTTTGACTAGAGCTATCATTTGACACCGTTTCAATAGACAATGGAGCTTTTCTGCATTTTTTATGCACACCCAGACAAATTTGACAAACAAAGCTAAATTGAATTTGATACAAAAACGACCCACTTTAGAGGGCTAAAAGCTAGTTAAATAGGACATTCTCAGTAATGTAGCACACATGGTCTGTTCCAGTGTGACTAGAGCTATCATTTGACACCGTTTCAATAGACAATGGAGCTTTTCTGTGATTTTTATGCACCCTCAGACAAATTTGACAAACAAAGCTAATTTGAATTTGATACAAAAACGACCCAGTTTTGAGGGCTAAAAGCTAGTTAAATAGGACATTCTCAGTATATGTAGCACACATGGTCTGTTCCAGTGTGACTAGAGCTATCATTTGACACCGTTTCAATAGACAATGGAGCTTTTCTGCGATTTTTATGCACCCTCAGACAAATTTGACAAACAAAGCTAAATTGAATTTGATACAAAAACGACCCAGTTTAGAGGGCTAAAAGCTAGTTAAATAGGACATTCTCAGTAATGTAGCACACATGGTCTGTTCCAGTGTGACTAGAGCTATCATTTGACACCGTTTCAATAGACAATGGAGCTTTTCTGCGATTTTTATGCACCCTCAGACAAATTTTACAAACAAAGCTAAATTGAATTTGACACAAAAACAACCCAGTTTAGAGGGCTAAAAGCTAGTTAAATAGGACATTCTCAGTAATGTAGCACACATGGTCTGTTCCAGTGTGACTAGAGCTATCATTTGACACCGTTTCAATAGACAATGGAGCTTTTCTGCATTTTTTATGCACCCCCAGACAAATTTGACAAACAAAGCTAAATTGAATTTACTACAAAAACGACCCAGTTTAGAGGGCTAAAAGCTAGTTAAATAGGACATTCTCAGTAATGTAGCACACATGGTCTGTTCCAGTGTGACTAGAGCTATCATTTGACACCGTTTCAATAGACAATGGAGCTTTTCTGCGATTTTTATGCACCCTCAGACCAATTTGACAAACAAAGCTAATTTGAATTTGATACAAAAACGACCCAGTTTAGAGGGCTAAAAGCTAGTTAAATAGGACATTCTCAGTAATGTAGCACACATGGTCTGTTCCAGTGTGACTAGAGCTATCATTTGACACCGTTTCAATAGACAATGGAGCTTTTCTGCGATTTTTATGCACCCCCAGACAAATTTGACAAACAAAGCTAAATTGAATTTACTACAAAAACGACCCAGTTTAGAGGGCTAAGAGCTAGTTAAATAGGACATTCTCAGTAATGTAGCACACATGGTCTGTTCCAGTGTGACTAGAGCTATCATTTGACAATGGAGCTTTTCTGCGATTTTTATGCACCCTCAGACAAATTTGACAAACAAAGCTAAATTGAATTTGATACAAAAACGACCCAGTTTAGAGGGCTAAAAGCTAGTTAAATAGGACATTCTCAGTAATGTAGCACACATGGTCTGTTCCAGTGTGACTAGAGCTATCATTTGACACCGTTTCAATAGACAATGGAACTTTTCTGCATTTTTTATGCACCCCCTGACAAATTTGACAAACAAAGCTAAATTGAATTTACTACAAAAACGACCCAGTTTAGAGGGCTAAAAGCTAGTTAAATAGGACATTCTCAGTATATGTAGCACACATGGTCTGTTCCAGTGTGACTAGAGCTATCATTTGACACCGTTTCAATAGACAATGGAGCTTTTCTGCGATTTTTATGCACCCTCAGACAAATTTGACAAACAAAGCTAAATTGAATTTGATACAAAAACGACCCAGTTTAGAGGGCTAAAAGCTAGTTAAATAGGACATTCTCAGTAATGTAGCACACATGGTCTGTTCCAGTGTGACTAGAGCTATCATTTGACACCGTTTCAATAGACAATGGAGCTTTTCTGCGATTTTTATGCACCCTCAGACAAATTTTACAAACAAAGCTAAATTGAATTTTACACAAAAACAACCCAGTTTAGAGGGCTAAAAGCTAGTTAAATAGGACATTCTCAGTAATGTAGCACACATGGTCTGTTCCAGTGTGACTAGAGCTATCATTTGACACCGTTTCAATAGACAATGGAGCTTTTATGCAATTTTTATGCACCCCCAGACTAATTTGACAAACAAAGCTAAATTGAATTTACTACAAAAACGACCCAGTTTAGAGGGCTAAAAGCTAGTTAAATAGGACATTCTCAGTAATGTAGCACACATGGTCTGTTCCAGTTTGACTAGAGCTATCATTTGACACCGTTTCAATAGACAATGGAGCTTTTCTGCATTTTTTATGCACACCCAGACAAATTTGACAAACAAAGCTAAATTGAATTTGATACAAAAACGACCCACTTTAGAGGGCTAAAAGCTAGTTAAATAGGACATTCTCAGTAATGTAGCACACATGGTCTGTTCCAGTGTGACTAGAGCTATCATTTGACACCGTTTCAATAGACAATGGAGCTTTTCTGTGATTTTTATGCACCCTCAGACAAATTTGACAAACAAAGCTAATTTGAATTTGATACAAAAACGACCCAGTTTTGAGGGCTAAAAGCTAGTTAAATAGGACATTCTCAGTAATGTAGCACACATGGTCTGTTCCAGTGTGACTAGAGCTATCATTTGACACCGTTTCAATAGACAATGGAGCTTTTCTGCGATTTTTATGCACCCTCAGACAAATTTGACAAACAAAGCTAAATTGAATTTGATACAAAAACGACCCAGTTTAGAGGGCTAAAAGCTAGTTAAATAGGACATTCTCAGTAATGTAGCACACATGGTCTGTTCCAGTGTGACTAGAGCTATCATTTGACACCGTTTCAATAGACAATGGAGCTTTTCTGCGATTTTTATGCACCCTCAGACAAATTTGACAAACAAAGCTAAATTGAATTTGATACAAAAACGACCCAGTTTAGAGGGCTAAAAGCTAGTTAAATAGGACATTCTCAGTAATGTAGCACACATGGTCTGTTCCAGTGTGACTAGAGCTATCATTTGACACCGTTTCAATAGACAATGGAGCTTTTCTGCGATTTTTATGCACCCTCAGACAAATTTTACAAACAAAGCTAAATTGAATTTGACACAAAAACAACCCAGTTTAGAGGGCTAAAAGCTAGTTAAATAGGACATTCTCAGTAATGTAGCACACATGGTCTGTTCCAGTGTGACTAGAGCTATCATTTGACACCGTTTCAATAGACAATGGAGCTTTTCTGCATTTTTTATGCACCCCCAGACAAATTTGACAAACAAAGCTAAATTGAATTTACTACAAAAACGACCCAGTTTAGAGGGCTAAAAGCTAGTTAAATAGGACATTCTCAGTAATGTAGCACACATGGTCTGTTCCAGTGTGACTAGAGCTATCATTTGACACCGTTTCAATAGACAATGGAGCTTTTCTGCATTTTTTATGCACACCCAGACAAATTTGACAAACAAAGCTAAATTGAATTTGATACAAAAACGACCCACTTTAGAGGGCTAAAAGCTAGTTAAATAGGACATTCTCAGTAATGTAGCACACATGGTCTGTTCCAGTGTGACTAGAGCTATCATTTGACACCGTTTCAATAGACAATGGAGCTTTTCTGTGATTTTTATGCACCCTCAGACAAATTTGACAAACAAAGCTAATTTGAATTTGATACAAAAACGACCCAGTTTTGAGGGCTAAAAGCTAGTTAAATAGGACATTCTCAGTATATGTAGCACACATGGTCTGTTCCAGTGTGACTAGAGCTATCATTTGACACCGTTTCAATAGACAATGGAGCTTTTCTGCGATTTTTATGCACCCTCAGACAAATTTGACAAACAAAGCTAAATTGAATTTGATACAAAAACGACCCAGTTTAGAGGGCTAAAAGCTAGTTAAATAGGACATTCTCAGTAATGTAGCACACATGGTCTGTTCCAGTGTGACTAGAGCTATCATTTGACACCGTTTTAATAGACAATGGAGCTTTTCTGCGATTTTTATGCACCCTCAGACAAATTTTACAAACAAAGCTAAATTTAATTTTACACAAAAACAACCCAGTTTAGAGGGCTAAAAGCTAGTTAAATAGGACATTCTCAGTAATGTAGCACACATGGTCTGTTCCAGTGTGACTAGAGCTATCATTTGACACCGTTTCAATAGACAATGGAGCTTTTATGCGATTTTTATGCACCCCCAGACTAATTTGACAAACAAAGCTAAATTGAATTTACTACAAAAACGACCCAGTTTAGAGGGCTAAAAGCTAGTTAAATAGGACATTCTCAGTAATGTAGCACACATGGTCTGTTCCAGTTTGACTAGAGCTATCATTTGACACCGTTTCAATAGACAATGGAGCTTTTCTGCATTTTTTATGCACACCCAGACAAATTTGACAAACAAAGCTAAATTGAATTTGATACAAAAACGACCCACTTTAGAGGGCTAAAAGCTAGTTAAATAGGACATTCTCAGTAATGTAGCACACATGGTCTGTTCCAGTGTGACTAGAGCTATCATTTGACACCGTTTCAATAGACAATGGAGCTTTTCTGTGATTTTTATGCACCCTCAGACAAATTTGACAAACAAAGCTAATTTGAATTTGATACAAAAACGACCCAGTTTTGAGGGCTAAAAGCTAGTTAAATAGGACATTCTCAGTATATGTAGCACACATGGTCTGTTCCAGTGTGACTAGAGCTATCATTTGACACCGTTTCAATAGACAATGGAGCTTTTCTGCGATTTTTATGCACCCTCAGACAAATTTGACAAACAAAGCTAAATTGAATTTGATACAAAAACGACCCAGTTTAGAGGGCTAAAAGCTAGTTAAATAGGACATTCTCAGTAATGTAGCACACATGGTCTGTTCCAGTGTGACTAGAGCTATCATTTGACACCGTTTCAATAGACAATGGAGCTTTTCTGCGATTTTTATGCACCCTCAGACAAATTTTACAAACAAAGCTAAATTGAATTTGACACAAAAACAACCCAGTTTAGAGGGCTAAAAGCTAGTTAAATAGGACATTCTCAGTAATGTAGCACACATGGTCTGTTCCAGTGTGACTAGAGCTATCATTTGACACCGTTTCAATAGACAATGGAGCTTTTCTGCATTTTTTATGCACCCCCAGACAAATTTGACAAACAAAGCTAAATTGAATTTACTACAAAAACGACCCAGTTTAGAGGGCTAAAAGCTAGTTAAATAGGACATTCTCAGTAATGTAGCACACATGGTCTGTTCCAGTGTGACTAGAGCTATCATTTGACACCGTTTCAATAGACAATGGAGCTTTTCTGCGATTTTTATGCACCCTCAGACCAATTTGACAAACAAAGCTAATTTGAATTTGATACAAAAACGACCCAGTTTAGAGGGCTAAAAGCTAGTTAAATAGGACATTCTCAGTAATGTAGCACACATGGTCTGTTCCAGTGTGACTAGAGCTATCATTTGACACCGTTTCAATAGACAATGGAGCTTTTCTGCGATTTTTATGCACCCCCAGACAAATTTGACAAACAAAGCTGAATTGAATTTGATACAAAAACGACCCAGTTTAGAGGGCTAAAAGCTAGTTAAATAGGACATTCTCACTAATGTAGCACACATGGTCTGTTCCAGTGTGACTAGAGCTATCATTTGACACCGTTTCAATAGACAATGGAGCTTTTCTGCGATTTTTATGCACCCTCAGACAAATTTTACAAACAAAGCCAAATTGAATTTGACACAAAAACAACCCAGTTTAGAGGGCTAAAAGCTAGTTAAATAGGACATTCTCAGTAATGTAGCACACATGGTCTGTTCCAGTGTGACTAGAGCTATCATTTGACACCGTTTCAATAGACAATGGAGCTTTTCTGTGATTTTTATGCACCCTCAGACAAATTTGACAAACAAAGCTAATTTGAATTTGATACAAAAACGACCCAGTTTTGAGGGCTAAAAGCTAGTTAAATAGGACATTCTCAGTATATGTAGCACACATGGTCTGTTTCAGTGTGACTAGAGCTATCATTTGACACCGTTTCAATAGACAATGGAGCTTTTCTGCGATTTTTATGCACCCTCAGACAAATTTGACAAACAAAGCTAAATTGAATTTGATACAAAAACGACCCAGTTTAGAGGGCTAAAAGCTAGTTAAATAGGACATTCTCAGTAATGTAGCACACATGGTCTGTTCCAGTGTGACTAGAGCTATCATTTGACACCGTTTCAATAGACAATGGAGCTTTTCTGCGATTTTTATGCACCCTCAGACAAATTTTACAAACAAAGCTAAATTGAATTTGACACAAAAACAACCCAGTTTAGAGGGCTAAAAGCTAGTTAAATAGGACATTCTCAGTAATGTAGCACACATGGTCTGTTCCAGTGTGACTAGAGCTATCATTTGACACCGTTTCAATAGACAATGGAGCTTTTCTGCGATTTTTATGCACCCTCAGACCAATTTGACAAACAAAGCTAATTTGAATTTGATACAAAAACGACCCAGTTTAGAGGGCTAAAAGCTAGTTAAATAGGACATTCTCAGTAATGTAGCACACATGGTCTGTTCCAGTGTGACTAGAGCTATCATTTGACACCGTTTCAATAGACAATGGAGCTTTTCTGCGATTTTTATGCACCCTCAGACAAATTTGACAAACAAAGCTAAATTGAATTTACTACAAAAACGACCCAGTTTAGAGGGCTAAAAGCTAGTTAAATAGGACATTCTCAGTAATGTAGCACACATGGTCTGTTCCAATGTGACTAGAGCTATCATTTGACACCGTTTCAATAGACAATGGAGCTTTTCTGCGATTTTTATGCACTCTCAGACAAATTTGACAAACAAAGCTAAATTGAATTTACTACAAAAACGACCCAGTTTAGAGGGCTAAAAGCTAGTTAAATAGGACATTCTCAGTAATGTAGCACACATGGTCTGTTCCAATGTGACTAGAGCTATCATTTGACACCGTTTCAATAGACAATGGAGCTTTTCTGCGATTTTTATGCACCCTCAGACAAATTTTACAAACAAAGCTAAATTGAATTTGACACAAAAACAACCCAGTTTAGAGGGCTAAAAGCTAGTTAAATAGGACATTCTCAGTAATGTAGCACACATGGTCTGTTCCAGTGTGACTAGAGCTATCATTTGACACCGTTTCAATAGACAATGGAGCTTTTCTGCATTTTTTATGCACCCCCAGACAAATTTGACAAACAAAGCTAAATTGAATTTACTACAAAAACGACCCAGTTTAGAGGGCTAAAAGCTAGTTAAATAGGACATTCTCACTAATGTAGCACACATGGTCTGTTCCAGTGTGACTAGAGCTATCATTTGACACCGTTTCAATAGACAATGGAGCTTTTCTGCGATTTTTATGCACCCTCAGACCAATTTGACAAACAAAGCTAATTTGAATTTGATACAAAAACGACCCAGTTTAGAGGGCTAAAAGCTAGTTAAATAGGACATTCTCAGTAATGTAGCACACATGGTCTGTTCCAGTGTGACTAGAGCTATCATTTGACACCGTTTCAATAGACAATGGAGCTTTTCTGCGATTTTTATGCACCCCCAGACAAATTTGACAAACAAAGCTGAATTGAATTTGATACAAAAACGACCCAGTTTAGAGGGCTAAAAGCTAGTTAAATAGGACATTCTCACTAATGTAGCACACATGGTCTGTTCCAGTGTGACTAGAGCTATCATTTGACACCGTTTCAATAGACAATGGAGCTTTTCTGCGATTTTTCTGCACCCCGAGACAAATTTGACAAACAAAGCTACATTGAATTTGATACAAAAACGACCCAGTTTAGAGGGCTAAAAGCTAGTTAAATAGGACATTCTCACTAATGTAGCACACATGGTCTGTTCCAGTGTGACTAGAGCTATCATTTGACACCGTTTCAATAGACAATGGAGCTTTTCTGCGATTTTTATGCACCCTCAGACAAATTTGACAAACAAAGCTAAATTGAATTTACTACAAAAACGACCCAGTTTAGAGGGCTAAAAGCTAGTTAAATAGGACATTCTCAGTAATGTAGCACACATGGTCTGTTCCAGTTTGACTAGAGCTATCATTTGACACCGTTTCAATAGACAATGGAGCTTTTCTGCGATTTTTATGCACCCTCAGACAAATTTGACAAACAAAGCTAAATTGAATTTGATACAAAAACGACCCAGTTTAGAGGGCTAAAAGCTAGTTAAATAGGACATTCTCAGTAATGTAGCACACATGGTCTGTTCCAGTGTGACTAGAGCTATCATTTGACACCGTTTCAATAGACAATGGAACTTTTCTGCATTTTTTATGCACCCCCTGACAAATTTGACAAACAAAGCTAAATTGAATTTACTACAAAAACGACCCAGTTTAGAGGGCTAAAAGCTAGTTAAATAGGACATTCTCAGTAATGTAGCACACATGGTCTGTTCCAGTTTGACTAGAGCTATCATTTGACACCGTTTCAATAGACAATGGAGCTTTTCTGCATTTTTTATGCACACCCAGACAAATTTGACAAACAAAGCTAAATTGAATTTGATACAAAAACGACCCACTTTAGAGGGCTAAAAGCTAGTTAAATAGGACATTCTCAGTAATGTAGCACACATGGTCTGTTCCAGTGTGACTAGAGCTATCATTTGACACCATTTCAATAGACAATGGAGCTTTTCTGTGATTTTTATGCACCCTCAGACAAATTTGACAAACAAAGCTAATTTGAATTTGATACAAAAACGACCCAGTTTTGAGGGCTAAAAGCTAGTTAAATAGGACATTCTCAGTATATGTAGCACACATGGTCTGTTCCAGTGTGACTAGAGCTATCATTTGACACCGTTTCAATAGACAATGGAGCTTTTCTGCGATTTTTATGCACCCTCAGACAAATTTGACAAACAAAGCTAAATTGAATTTGATACAAAAACGACCCAGTTTAGAGGGCTAAAAGCTAGTTAAATAGGACATTCTCAGTAATGTAGCACACATGGTCTGTTCCAGTGTGACTAGAGCTATCATTTGACACCGTTTCAATAGACAATGGAGCTTTTCTGCGATTTTTATGCACCCTCAGACAAATTTTACAAACAAAGCTAAATTGAATTTTACACAAAAACAACCCAGTTTAGAGGGCTAAAAGCTAGTTAAATAGGACATTCTCAGTAATGTAGCACACATGGTCTGTTCCAGTGTGACTAGAGCTATCATTTGACACCGTTTCAATAGACAATGGAGCTTTTCTGCGATTTTTATGCACCCCCAGACAAATTTGACAAACAAAGCTAAATTGAATTTACTACAAAAACGACCCAGTTTAGAGGGCTAAAAGCTAGTTAAATAGGACATTCTCAGTAATGTAGCACACATGGTCTGTTCCAGTTTGACTAGAGCTATCATTTGACACCGTTTCAATAGACAATGGAGCTTTTCTGCATTTTTTATGCACACCCAGACAAATTTGACAAACAAAGCTAAATTGAATTTGATACAAAAACGACCCAGTTTTGAGGGCTAAAAGCTAGTTAAATAGGACATTCTCAGTATATGTAGCACACATGGTCTGTTCCAGTGTGACTAGAGCTATCATTTGACACCGTTTCAATAGACAATGGAGCTTTTCTGCGATTTTTATGCACCCTCAGACAAATTTGACAAACAAAGCTAAATTGAATTTGATACAAAAACGACCCAGTTTAGAGGGCTAAAAGCTAGTTAAATAGGACATTCTCAGTTCCAGTGTGACTAGAGCTATCATTTGACACCGTTTCAATAGACAATGGAGCTTTTCTGCGATTTTTATGCACCCTCAGACAAATTTTACAAACAAAGCTAAATTGAATTTGACACAAAAACAACCCAGTTTAGAGGGCTAAAAGCTAGTTAAATAGGACATTCTCAGTAATGTAGCACACATGGTCTGTTCCAGTGTGACTAGAGCTATCATTTGACACCGTTTCAATAGACAATGGAGCTTTTCTGCATTTTTTCTGCACCCCCAGACAAATTTGACAAAGCTAAATTGAATTTACTACAAAAACGACCCAGTTTAGAGGGCTAAAAGCTAGTTAAATAGGACATTCTCAGTAATGTAGCACACATGGTCTGTTCCAGTGTGACTAGAGCTATCATTTGACACCGTTTCAATAGACAATGGAGCTTTTCTGCGATTTTTATGCACCCCCAGACAAATTTGACAAAGCTAAATTGAATTTACTGCAAAAACGACCCAGTTTAGAGGGCTAAAAGCTAGTTAAATAGGACATTCTCAGTAATGTAGCACACATGGTCTGTTCCAGTGTGACTAGAGCTATCATTTGACACCGTTTCAATAGACAATGGAACTTTTCTGCATTTTTTATGCACCCCCTGACAAATTTGACAAACAAAGCTAAATTGAATTTACTACAAAAACGACCCAGTTTAGAGGGCTAAAAGCTAGTTAAATAGGACATTCTCAGTAATGTAGCACACATGGTCTGTTCCAGTTTGACTAGAGCTATCATTTGACACCGTTTCAATAGACAATGGAGCTTTTCTGCATTTTTTATGCACACCCAGACAAATTTGACAAACAAAGCTAAATTGAATTTGATACAAAAACGACCCACTTTAGAGGGCTAAAAGCTAGTTAAATAGGACATTCTCAGTAATGTAGCACACATGGTCTGTTCCAGTGTGACTAGAGCTATCATTTGACACCGTTTCAATAGACAATGGAGCTTTTCTGTGATTTTTATGCACCCTCAGACAAATTTGACAAACAAAGCTAATTTGAATTTGATACAAAAACGACCCAGTTTTGAGGGCTAAAAGCTAGTTAAATAGGACATTCTCAGTATATGTAGCACACATGGTCTGTTCCAGTGTGACTAGAGCTATCATTTGACACCGTTTCAATAGACAATGGAGCTTTTCTGCGATTTTTATGCACCCTCAGACAAATTTGACAAACAAAGCTAAATTGAATTTGATACAAAAACGACCCAGTTTAGAGGGCTAAAAGCTAGTTAAATAGGACATTCTCAGTAATGTAGCACACATGGTCTGTTCCAGTGTGACTAGAGCTATCATTTGACACCGTTTCAATAGACAATGGAGCTTTTCTGCGATTTTTATGCACCCTCAGACAAATTTTACAAACAAAGCTAAATTGAATTTTACACAAAAACAACCCAGTTTAGAGGGCTAAAAGCTAGTTAAATAGGACATTCTCAGTAATGTAGCACACATGGTCTGTTCCAGTGTGACTAGAGCTATCATTTGACACCGTTTCAATAGACAATGGAGCTTTTCTGCGATTTTTATGCACCCCCAGACAAATTTGACAAACAAAGCTAAATTGAATTTACTACAAAAACGACCCAGTTTAGAGGGCTAAAAGCTAGTTAAATAGGACATTCTCAGTAATGTAGCACACATGGTCTGTTCCAGTTTGACTAGAGCTATCATTTGACACCGTTTCAATAGACAATGGAGCTTTTCTGCATTTTTTATGCACACCCAGACAAATTTGACAAACAAAGCTAAATTGAATTTGATACAAAAACGACCCAGTTTTGAGGGCTAAAAGCTAGTTAAATAGGACATTCTCAGTATATGTAGCACACATGGTCTGTTCCAGTGTGACTAGAGCTATCATTTGACACCGTTTCAATAGACAATGGAGCTTTTCTGCGATTTTTATGCACCCTCAGACAAATTTGACAAACAAAGCTAAATTGAATTTGATACAAAAACGACCCAGTTTAGAGGGCTAAAAGCTAGTTAAATAGGACATTCTCAGTTCCAGTGTGACTAGAGCTATCATTTGACACCGTTTCAATAGACAATGGAGCTTTTCTGCGATTTTTATGCACCCTCAGACAAATTTTACAAACAAAGCTAAATTGAATTTGACACAAAAACAACCCAGTTTAGAGGGCTAAAAGCTAGTTAAATAGGACATTCTCAGTAATGTAGCACACATGGTCTGTTCCAGTGTGACTAGAGCTATCATTTGACACCGTTTCAATAGACAATGGAGCTTTTCTGCATTTTTTCTGCACCCCCAGACAAATTTGACAAAGCTAAATTGAATTTACTACAAAAACGACCCAGTTTAGAGGGCTAAAAGCTAGTTAAATAGGACATTCTCAGTAATGTAGCACACATGGTCTGTTCCAGTGTGACTAGAGCTATCATTTGACACCGTTTCAATAGACAATGGAGCTTTTATGCGATTTTTATGCACCCCCAGACAAATTTGACAAAGCTAAATTGAATTTACTACAAAAACGACCCAGTTTAGAGGGCTAAAAGCTAGTTAAATAGGACATTCTCAGTAATGTAGCACACATGGTCTGTTCCAGTGTGACTAGAGCTATCATTTGACACCGTTTCAATAGACAATGGAGCTTTTCTGCGATTTTTATGCACCCTCAGACAAATTTGACAAACAAAGCTAAATTGAATTTACTACAAAAACGACCCAGTTTAGAGGGCTAAAAGCTAGTTAAATAGGACATTCTCAGTAATGTAGCACACATGGTCTGTTCCAGTGTGACTAGAGCTATCATTTGACACTGTTTCAATAGACAATGGAGCTTTTCTGCATTTTTTATGCACCCCCAGACAAATTTGACAAACAAAGCTAAATTGAATTTACTACAAAAACGACCCAGTTTAGAGGGCTAAAAGCTAGTTAAATAGGACATTCTCACTAATGTAGCACACATGGTCTGTTCCAGTGTGACTAGAGCTATCATTTGACACCGTTTCAATAGACAATGGAGCTTTTCTGCGATTTTTATGCACCCACAGACCAATTTGACAAACAAAGCTAATTTGAATTTGATACAAAAACGACCCAGTTTAGAGGGCTAAAAGCTAGTTAAATAGGACATTCTCAGTAATGTAGCACACATGGTCTGTTCCAGTGTGACTAGAGCTATCATTTGACACCGTTTCAATAGACAATGGAGCTTTTCTGCGATTTTTATGCACCCCCAGACAAATTTGACAAACAAAGCTGAATTGAATTTGATACAAAAACGACCCAGTTTAGAGGGCTAAAAGCTAGTTAAATAGGACATTCTCACTAATGTAGCACACATGGTCTGTTCCAGTGTGACTAGAGCTATCATTTGACACCGTTTCAATAGACAATGGAGCTTTTCTGCGATTTTTATGCACCCTCAGACAAATTTGACAAACAAAGCTAAATTGAATTTACTACAAAAACGACCCAGTTTAGAGGGCTAAAAGCTAGTTAAATAGGACATTCTCACTAATGTAGCACACATGGTCTGTTCCAATGTGACTAGAGCTATCATTTGACACCGTTTCAATAGACAATGGAGCTTTTCTGCGATTTTTATGCACTCTCAGACAAATTTGACAAACAAAGCTAAATTGAATTTACTACAAAAACGACCCAGTTTAGAGGGCTAAAAGCTAGTTAAATAGGACATTCTCAGTAATGTAGCACACATGGTCTGTTCCAGTCTGACTAGAGCTATCATTTGACACCGTTTCAATAGACAATGGAGCTTTTCTGCGATTTTTATGCACCCCCAGACAAATTTGACAAAGCTAAATTGAATTTACTACAAAAACGACCCAGTTTAGAGGGCTAAAAGCTAGTTAAATAGGACATTCTCAGTAATGTAGCACACATGGTCTGTTCCAGTGTGACTAGAGCTATCATTTGACACCGTTTCAATAGACAATGGAGCTTTTCTGCGATTTTTATGCACCCTCAGACAAATTTGACAAACAAAGCTAAATTGAATTTACTACAAAAACGACCCAGTTTAGAGGGCTAAAAGCTAGTTAAATAGGACATTCTCAGTAATGTAGCACACATGGTCTGTTCCAGTGTGACTAGAGCTATCATTTGACACCGTTTCAATAGACAATGGAGCTTTTCTGCATTTTTTATGCACCCCAGACAAATTTGACAAAGCTAAATTGAATTTACTACAAAAACGACCCAGTTTAGAGGGCTAAAAGCTAGTTAAATAGGACATTCTCAGTAATGTAGCACACATGGTCTGTTCCAGTGTGACTAGAGCTATCATTTGACACCGTTTCAATAGACAATGGAGCTTTTCTGCATTTTTTATGCACCCCCAGACAAATTTGACAAACAAAGCTAAATTGAATTTACTACAAAAACGACCCAGTTTAGAGGGCTAAAAGCTAGTTAAATAGGACATTCTCACTAATGTAGCACACATGGTCTGTTCCAGTGTGACTAGAGCTATCATTTGACACCGTTTCAATAGACAATGGAGCTTTTCTGCGATTTTTATGCACCCTCAGACCAATTTGACAAACAAAGCTAATTTGAATTTGATACAAAAACGACCCAGTTTAGAGGGCTAAAAGCTAGTTAAATAGGACATTCTCAGTAATGTAGCACACATGGTCTGTTCCAGTGTGACTAGAGCTATCATTTGACACCGTTTCAATAGACAATGGAGCTTTTCTGCGATTTTTATGCACCCCCAGACAAATTTGACAAACAAAGCTGAATTGAATTTGATACAAAAACGACCCAGTTTAGAGGGCTAAAAGCTAGTTAAATAGGACATTCTCACTAATGTAGCACACATGGTCTGTTCCAGTGTGACTAGAGCTATCATTTGACACCGTTTCAATAGACAATGGAGCTTTTCTGCGATTTTTATGCACCCTCAGACAAATTTGACAAACAAAGCTAAATTGAATTTACTACAAAAACGACCCAGTTTAGAGGGCTAAAAGCTAGTTAAATAGGACATTCTCACTAATGTAGCACACATGGTCTGTTCCAATGTGACTAGAGCTATCATTTGACACCGTTTCAATAGACAATGGAGCTTTTCTGCGATTTTTATGCACTCTCAGACAAATTTGACAAACAAAGCTAAATTGAATTTACTACAAAAACGACCCAGTTTAGAGGGCTAAAAGCTAGTTAAATAGGACATTCTCAGTAATGTAGCACACATGGTCTGTTCCAGTGTGACTAGAGCTATCATTTGACACCGTTTCAATAGACAATGGAGCTTTTCTGCGATTTTTATGCACCCCCAGACAAATTTGACAAAGCTAAATTGAATTTACTACAAAAACGACCCAGTTTAGAGGGCTAAAAGCTAGTTAAATAGGACATTCTCAGTAATGTAGCACACATGGTCTGTTCCAGTGTGACTAGAGCTATCATTTGACACCGTTTCAATAGACAATGGAGCTTTTCTGCGATTTTTATGCACCCTCAGACAAATTTGACAAACAAAGCTAAATTGAATTTACTACAAAAACGACCCAGTTTAGAGGGCTAAAAGCTAGTTAAATAGGACATTCTCAGTAATGTAGCACACATGGTCTGTTCCAGTGTGACTAGAGCTATCATTTGACACCGTTTCAATAGACAATGGAGCTTTTCTGCATTTTTTATGCACCCCCAGACAAATTTGACAAAGCTAAATTGAATTTACTACAAAAACGACCCAGTTTAGAGGGCTAAAAGCTAGTTAAATAGGACATTCTCAGTAATGTAGCACACATGGTCTGTTCCAGTGTGACTAGAGCTATCATTTGACACCGTTTCAATAGACAATGGAGCTTTTCTGCATTTTTTATGCACCCCCAGACAAATTTGACAAACAAAGCTAAATTGAATTTACTACAAAAACGACCCAGTTTAGAGGGCTAAAAGCTAGTTAAATAGGACATTCTCACTAATGTAGCACACATGGTCTGTTCCAGTGTGACTAGAGCTATCATTTGACACCGTTTCAATAGACAATGGAGCTTTTCTGCGATTTTTATGCACCCTCAGACCAATTTGACAAACAAAGCTAATTTGAATTTGATACAAAAACGACCCAGTTTAGAGGGCTAAAAGCTAGTTAAATAGGACATTCTCAGTAATGTAGCACACATGGTCTGTTCCAGTGTGACTAGAGCTATCATTTGACACCGTTTCAATAGACAATGGAGCTTTTCTGCGATTTTTATGCACCCCCAGACAAATTTGACAAACAAAGCTGAATTGAATTTGATACAAAAACGACCCAGTTTAGAGGGCTAAAAGCTAGTTAAATAGGACATTCTCACTAATGTAGCACACATGGTCTGTTCCAGTGTGACTAGAGCTATCATTTGACACCGTTTCAATAGACAATGGAGCTTTTCTGCGATTTTTCTGCACCCCGAGACAAATTTGACAAACAAAGCTAAATTGAATTTGATACAAAAACTACCCAGTTTAGAGGGCTAAAAGCTAGTTAAATAGGACATTCTCACTAATGTAGCACACATGGTCTGTTCCAGTGTGACTAGAGCTATCATTTGACACCGTTTCAATAGACAATGGAGCTTTTCTGCGATTTTTATGCACCCTCAGACAAATTTGACAAACAAAGCTAAATTGAATTTACTACAAAAACGACCCAGTTTAGAGGGCTAAAAGCTAGTTAAATAGGACATTCTCAGTAATGTAGCACACATGGTCTGTTCCAATGTGACTAGAGCTATCATTTGACACCGTTTCAATAGACAATGGAGCTTTTCTGCGATTTTTATGCACCCTCAGACAAATTTGACAAACAAAGCTAAATTGAATTTACTACAAAAACGACCCAGTTTAGAGGGCTAAAAGCTAGTTAAATAGGACATTCTCAGTAATGTAGCACACATGGTCTGTTCCAATGTGACTAGAGCTATCATTTGACACCGTTTCAATAGACAATGGAGCTTTTCTGCGATTTTTATGCACTCTCAGACAAATTTGACAAACAAAGCTAAAATGAATTTACTACAAAAACGACCCAGTTTAGAGGGCTAAAAGCTAGTTAAATAGGACATTCTCAGTAATGTAGCACACATGGTCTGTTCCAGTGTGACTAGAGCTATCATTTGACACCGTTTCAATAGACAATGGAGCTTTTCTGCGATTTTTATGCACCCCCAGACAAATTTGACAAAGCTAAATTGAATTTACTACAAAAACGACCCAGTTTAGAGGGCTAAAAGCTAGTTAAATAGGACATTCTCAGTAATGTAGCACACATGGTCTGTTCCAGTGTGACTAGAGCTATCATTTGACACCGTTTCAATAGACAATGGAGCTTTTCTGCGATTTTTATGCACCCTCAGACAAATTTGACAAACAAAGCTAAATTGAATTTACTACAAAAACGACCCAGTTTAGAGGGCTAAAAGCTAGTTAAATAGGACATTCTCAGTAATGTAGCACACATGGTCTGTTCCAGTGTGACTAGAGCTATCATTTGACACCGTTTCAATAGACAATGGAGCTTTTCTGCGATTTTTATGCACCCTCAGACAAATTTGACAAACAAAGCTAAATTGAATTTACTACAAAAACGACCCAGTTTAGAGGGCTAAAAGCTAGTTAAATAGGACATTCTCAGTAATGTAGCACACATGGTCTGTTCCAGTGTGACTAGAGCTATCATTTGACACCGTTTCAATAGACAATGGAGCTTTTCTGCATTTTTTATGCACCCCCAGACAAATTTGACAAACAAAGCTAAATTGAATTTACTACAAAAACGACCCAGTTTAGAAGGCTAAAAGCTAGTTAAATAGGACATTCTCAGTAATGTAGCACACATGGTCTGTTCCAGTTTGACTAGAGCTATCATTTGACACCGTTTCAATAGACAATGGAGCTTTTCTGCGATTTTTATGCACCCCCAGACAAATTTGACAAAGCTAAATTGAATTTACTACAAAAACGACCCAGTTTAGAGGGCTAAAAGCTAGTTAAATAGGACATTCTCAGTAATGTAGCACACATGGTCTGTTCCAGTGTGACTAGAGCTATCATTTGACACCGTGTCAATAGACAATGGAGCTTTTCTGCGATTTTTATGCACCCTCAGACAAATTTTACAAACAAAGCTAAATTGAATTTACTACAAAAACGACCCAGTTTAGAGGGCTAAAAGCTAGTTAAATAGGACATTCTCAGTAATGTAGCACACATGGTCTGTTCCAGTGTGACTAGAGCTATCATTTGACACCGTTTCAATAGACAATGGAGCTTTTCTGCGATTTTTATGCACTCCCAGACAAATTTGACAAACAAAGCTAAATTGAATTTGATACAAAAACGACCCAGTTTAGAGGGCTAAAAGCTAGTTAAATAGAACATTCTCAGTAATGTAGCACACATGGTCTGTTCCAGTGTGACTAGAGCTATCATTTGACACCGTTTCAATAGACAATGGAGCTTTTCTGCGCTTTTTATGCACCCTCAGACAAATTTGACAAACAAAGCTAAATTTAATTTGATACAAAAACGACCCAGTTTAGAGGGCTAAAAGCTAGTTAAATAGGACATTCTCAGTAATGTAGCACACATGGTCTGTTCCAGTGTGACTAGAGCTATCATTTGACACCGTTTCAATAGACAATGGAGCTTTTCTGCGATTTTTATGCACCCTCAGACAAATTTGACAAACAAAGCTAAATTGAATTTACTACAAAAACGACCCAGTTTAGAGGGCTAAAAGCTAGTTAAATAGGACATTCTCAGTAATGTAGCACACATGGTCTGTTCCAGTGTGACTAGAGCTATCATTTGACACCGTTTCAATAGACAATGGAGCTTTTCTGCATTTTTTATGCACCCCCAGACAAATTTGACAAACAAAGCTAAATTGAATTTACTACAAAAACGACCCAGTTTAGAAGGCTAAAAGCTAGTTAAATAGGACATTCTCAGTAATGTAGCACACATGGTCTGTTCCAGTTTGACTAGAGCTATCATTTGACACCGTTTCAATAGACAATGGAGCTTTTCTGCGATTTTTATGCACCCCCAGACAAATTTGACAAAGCTAAATTGAATTTACTACAAAAACGACCCAGTTTAGAGGGCTAAAAGCTAGTTAAATAGGACATTCTCAGTAATGTAGCACACATGGTCTGTTCCAGTGTGACTAGAGCTATCATTTGACACCGTGTCAATAGACAATGGAGCTTTTCTGCGATTTTTATGCACCCTCAGACAAATTTTACAAACAAAGCTAAATTGAATTTACTACAAAAACGACCCAGTTTAGAGGGCTAAAAGCTAGTTAAATAGGACATTCTCAGTAATGTAGCACACATGGTCTGTTCCAGTGTGACTAGAGCTATCATTTGACACCGTTTCAATAGACAATGGAGCTTTTCTGCGATTTTTATGCACTCCCAGACAAATTTGACAAACAAAGCTAAATTGAATTTGATACAAAAACGACCCAGTTTAGAGGGCTAAAAGCTAGTTAAATAGAACATTCTCAGTAATGTAGCACACATGGTCTGTTCCAGTGTGACTAGAGCTATCATTTGACACCGTTTCAATAGACAATGGAGCTTTTCTGCGCTTTTTATGCACCCTCAGACAAATTTGACAAACAAAGCTAAATTTAATTTGATACAAAAACGACCCAGTTTAGAGGGCTAAAAGCTAGTTAAATAGGACATTCTCAGTAATGTAGCACACATGGTCTGTTCCAGTGTGACTAGAGCTATCATTTGACACCGTTTCAATAGACAATGGAGCTTTTCTGCATTTTTTATGCACCCCCAGACAAATTTGACAAACAAAGCTAAATTGAATTTACTACAAAAACGACCCAGTTTAGAGGGCTAAAAGCTAGTTAAATAGGACATTCTCAGTAATGTAGCACACATGGTCTGTTCCAGTGTGACTAGAGCTATCATTTGACACCGTTTCAATAGACAATGGAGCTTTTCTGCGATTTTTATGCACTCCCAGACAAATTTGACAAACAAAGCTAAATTGAATTTGATACAAAAACGACCCAGTTTAAAGGGCTAAAAGCTAGTTAAATAGAACATTCTCAGTAATGTAGCACACATGGTCTGTTCCAGTGTGACTAGAGCTATCATTTGACACCGTTTCAATAGACAATGGAGCTTTTCTGCGCTTTTTCTGCACCCTCAGACAAATTTGACAAACAAAGCTAAATTTAATTTGATACAAAAACGACCCAGTTTAGAGGGCTAAAAGCTAGTTAAATAGGACATTCTCAGTAATGTAGCACACATGGTCTGTTCCAGTGTGACTAGAGCTATCATTTGACACCGTTTCAATAGACAATGGAGCTTTTCTGCATTTTTTATGCACCCCCAGACAAATTTGACAAACAAAGCTAAATTGAATTTACTACAAAAACGACCCAGTTTAGAGGGCTAATAGCTAGTTAAATTGGAAATTCTCAGTAATGTAGCACACATGGTCTGTTCCAGTTTGACTAGAGCTATCATTTGACACCGTTTCAATAGACAATGGAGCTTTTCTGCGATTTTTATGCACCCCCAGACAAATTTGACAAAGCTAAATTGAATTTACTACAAAAACGACCCAGTTTAGAGGGCTAAAAGCTAGTTAAATAGGACATTCTCAGTAATGTAGCACACATGGTCTGTTCCAGTGTGACTAGAGCTATCATTTGACACAGTTTCAATAGACAATGGAGCTTTTCTGCGATTTTTATGCACCCTCAGACAAATTTGACAAACAAAGCTAAATTGAATTTGATACAAAAACGACCCAGTTTAGAGGGCTAAAAGCTAGTTAAATAGAACATTCTCAGTAATGTAGCACACATGGTCTGTTCCAGTGTGACTAGAGCTATCATTTGACACCGTTTCAATAGACAATGGAGCTTTTCTGCGATTTTTATGCACCCTCAGACAAATTTGACAAACAAAGCTAAATTGAATTTGATACAAAAACGACCCAGTTTAGAGGGCTAAAAGCTAGTTAAATAGGACATTCTCAGTAATGTAGCACACATGGTCTGTTCCAGTGTGACTAGAGCTATCATTTGACACCGTTTCAATAGACAATGGAGCTTTTCTGCATTTTTTATGCACCCCCAGACAAATTTGACAAACAAAGCTAAATTGAATTTACTACAAAAACGACCCAGTTTAGAGGGCTAATAGCTAGTTAAATTGGACATTCTCAGTAATGTAGCACACATGGTCTGTTCCAGTTTGACTAGAGCTATCATTTGACACCGTTTCAATAGACAATGGAGCTTTTCTGCGATTTTTATGCACCCCCAGACAAATTTGACAAAGCTAAATTGAATTTACTACAAAAACGACCCAGTTTAGAGGGCTAAAAGCTAGTTAAATAGGACATTCTCAGTAATGTAGCACACATGGTCTGTTCCAGTGTGACTAGAGCTATCATTTGACACAGTTTCAATAGACAATGGAGCTTTTCTGCGATTTTTATGCACCCTCAGACAAATTTGACAAACAAAGCTAAATTGAATTTGATACAAAAACGACCCAGTTTAGAGGGCTAAAAGCTAGTTAAATAGAACATTCTCAGTAATGTAGCACACATGGTCTGTTCCAGTGTGACTAGAGCTATCATTTGACACCGTTTCAATAGACAATGGAGCTTTTCTGCGATTTTTATGCACCCTCAGACAAATTTGACAAACAAAGCTAAATTGAATTTGATACAAAAACGACCCAGTTTAGAGGGCTAAAAGCTAGTTAAATAGGACATTCTCAGTAATGTAGCACACATGGTCTGTTCCAGTGTGACTAGAGCTATCATTTGACACCGTTTCAATAGACAATGGAGCTTTTCTGCATTTTTTATGCACCCCCAGACAAATTTGACAAACAAAGCTAAATTGAATTTACTACAAAAACGACCCAGTTTAGAGGGCTAATAGCTAGTTAAATTGGACATTCTCAGTAATGTAGCACACATGGTCTGTTCCAGTTTGACTAGAGCTATCATTTGACACCGTTTCAATAGACAATGGAGCTTTTCTGCGATTTTTATGCACCCCCAGACAAATTTGACAAAGCTAAATTGAATTTACTACAAAAACGACCCAGTTTAGAGGGCTAAAAGCTAGTTAAATAGGACATTCTCAGTAATGTAGCACACATGGTCTTTTCCAGTGTGACTAGAGCTATCATTTGACACCGTTTCAATAGACAATGGAGCTTTTCTGCGATTTTTATGCACCCTCAGACAAATTTGACAAACAAAGCTAATTTGAATTTGATACAAAAACGACCCAGTTTAGAGGGCTAAAAGCTAGTTAAATAGGACATTCTCAGTAATGTAGCACACGTGGTCTGTTCCAGTGTGACTAGAGCTATCATTTGACACCGTTTCAATAGACAATGGAGCTTTTCTGCGATTTTTATGCACCCTCAGACAAATTTGACAAACAAAGCTAAATTGAATTTGATACAAAAACGACCCAGTTTAGAGGGCTAAAAGCTAGTTAAATAGGACATTCTCAGTAATGTAGCACACATGGTCTGTTCCAGTGTGACTAGAGCTATCATTTGACACCGTTTCAATAGACAATGGAGCTTTTCTGCATTTTTTATGCACCCCCAGACAAATTTGACAAACAAAGCTAAATTGAATTTACTACAAAAACGACCCAGTTTAGAGGGCTAATAGCTAGTTAAATTGGACATTCTCAGTAATGTAGCACACATGGTCTGTTCCAGTTTGACTAGAGCTATCATTTGACACCGTTTCAATAGACAATGGAGCTTTTCTGCGATTTTTATGCACCCCCAGACAAATTTGACAAACAAAGCTAAATTGAATTTACTACAAAAACGACCCAGTTTAGAGGGCTAAAAGCTAGTTAAATAGGACATTCTCAGTAATGTAGCACACATGGTCTGTTCCAGTGTGACTAGAGCTATCATTTGACACCGTTTCAATAGACAATGGAGCTTTTCTGCGATTTTTATGCACCCTCAGACAAATTTCACAAACAAAGCTAATTTGAATTTGATACAAAAACGACCCAGTTTAGAGGGCTAAAAGCTAGTTAAATAGGACATTCTCAGTAATGTAGCACACGTGGTCTGTTCCAGTGTGACTAGAGCTATCATTTGACACCGTTTCAATAGACAATGGAGCTTTTCTGCGATTATTATGCACCCTCAGACAAATTTGACAAACAAAGCTAAATTGAATTTGACACAAAAACGACCCAGTTTAGAGGGCTAAAAGCTAGTTAAATAGGACATTCTCACTAATGTAGCACACATGGTCTGTTCCAGTGTGACTAGAGCTATCATTTGACACCGTTTCAATAGACAATGGAGCTTTTCTTATGCACCCTCAGACAAATTTGACAAACAAAGCTAAATTGAATTTGATACAAAAACGACCCAGTTTAGAGGGCTAAAAGCTAGTTAAATAGGACATTCTCAGTAATGTAGCACACATGGTCTGTTCCAGTGTGACTAGAGCTATCATTTGACACCGTTTCAATAGACAATGGAGCTTTTCTGCGATTTTTATGCACCCCCAGACAAATTTGACAAACAAAGCTAAATTGAATTTGATACAAAAACGACCCAGTTTAGAAGGCTAAAAGCTAGTTAAATAGGACATTCTCAGTAATGTAGCACACATGGTCTGTTCCAGTGTGACTAGAGCTATCATTTGACACCGTTTCAATAGACAATGGAGCTTTTCTGCGATTTTTATGCACCCTCAGACAAATTTGACAAACAAAGCTAAATTGAATTTACTACAAAAACGACCCAGTTTAGAGGGCTAAAAGCTAGTTAAATAGGACATTCTCAGTAATGTAGCACACATGGTCTGTTCCAGTGTGACTAGAGCTATCATTTGACACCGTTTCAATAGACAATGGAGCTTTTCTGCGATTTTTTTTATGCACCCCCAGACAAATTTGACAAACAAAGCTAAATTGAATTTGACACAAAAACAACCCAGTTTAGAGGGCTAAAAGCTAGTTAAATAGGACATTCTCAGTAATGTAGCACACATGGTCTGTTCCAGTGTGACTAGAGCTATCATTTGACACCGTTTCAATAGACAATGGAGCTTTTCTGCGATTTTTATGCACCCCCAGACAAATTTGACAAAGCTAAATTGAATTTACTACAAAAACGACCCAGTTTAGAGGGCTAAAAGCTAGTTAAATAGGACATTCTCAGTAATGTAGCAAACATGGTCTGTTCCAGTGTGACTAGAGCTATCATTTGACACCGTTTCAATAGACAATGCAGCTTTTCTGCGATTTTTATGCACTCTCAGAAAAATTTGACAAACAAAGCTAAATTGAATTTGACACAAAAACAACCCAGTTTAGAGGGCTAAAAGCTAGTTAAATAGGACATTCTCAGTAATGTAGCACACATGGTCTGTTCCAGTGTGACTAGAGCTATCATTTGACACCGTTTCAATAGACAATGGAGCTTTTCTGCGATTTTTATGCACCCTCAGACAAATTTGACAAACAAAGCTAAATTGAATTTGATACAAAAACGACCCAGTTTAGAGGGCTAAAAGCTAGTTAAATAGGACATTCTCAGTAATGTAGCACACATGGTCTGTTCCAGTGTGACTAGAGCTATCATTTGACACCGTTTCAATAGACAATGGAGCTTTTCTGCGATTTTTATGCACCCCCAGACAAATTTGACAAACAAAGCTAAATTGAATTTGATACAAAAACGACCCAGTTTAGAAGGCTAAAAGCTAGTTAAATAGGACATTCTCAGTAATGTAGCACACATGGTCTGTTCCAGTGTGACTAGAGCTATCATTTGACACCGTTTCAATAGACAATGGAGCTTTTCTGCGATTTTTATGCACCCTCAGACAAATTTGACAAACAAAGCTAAATTGAATTTACTACAAAAACGACCCAGTTTAGAGGGCTAAAAGCTAGTTAAATAGGACATTCTCAGTAATGTAGCACACATGGTCTGTTCCAGTGTGACTAGAGCTATCATTTGACACCGTTTCAATAGACAATGGAGCTTTTCTGCGATTTTTTTTATGCACCCCAGACAAATTTGACAAACAAAGCTAAATTGAATTTGACACAAAAACAACCCAGTTTAGAGGGCTAAAAGCTAGTTAAATAGGACATTCTCAGTAATGTAGCACACATGGTCTGTTCCAGTGTGACTAGAGCTATCATTTGACACCGTTTCAATAGACAATTTAGCTTTTCTGCGATTTTTATGCACCCCCAGACAAATTTGACAAAGCTAAATTGAATTTACTACAAAAACGACCCAGTTTAGAGGGCTAAAAGCTAGTTAAATAGGACATTCTCAGTAATGTAGCACACATGGTCTGTTCCAGTGTGACTAGAGCTATCATTTGACACCGTTTCAATAGACAATGCAGCTTTTCTGCGATTTTTATGCACTCTCAGACAAATTTGACAAACAAAGCTAAATTGAATTTGACACAAAAACAACCCAGTTTAGAGGGCTAAAAGCTAGTTAAATAGGACATTCTCAGTAATGTAGCACACATGGTCTGTTCCAGTGTGACAAGAGCTATCATTTGACACCGTTTCAATAGACAATGGAGCTTTTCTGCATTTTTTATGCACCCCCAGACAAATTTGACAAACAAAGCTAAATTGAATTTACTACAAAAACGACCCAGTTTAGAGGGCTAAAAGCTAGTTAAATAGGACATTCTCAGTAATGTAGCACACATGGTCTGTTCCAGTGTGACTAGAGCTATCATTTGACACCGTTTCAATAGACAATGGAGCTTTTCTGAATTTTTATGCACCCCCAGACAAATTTGACAAACAAAGCTAAATTGAATTTACTACAAAAACGACCCAGTTTAGAGGGCTAATAGCTAGTTAAATTGGAAATTCTCAGTAATGTAGCACACATGGTCTGTTCCAGTGTGACTAGAGCTATCATTTGACACCGTTTCAATAGACAATGGAGCTTTTCTGCGCTTTTTATGCACCCTCAGACAAATTTGACAAACAAAGCTAAATTTAATTTGATACAAAAACGACCCAGTTTAGAGGGCTAAAAGCTAGTTAAATAGGACATTCTCAGTAATGTAGCACACATGGTCTGTTCCAGTGTGACTAGAGCTATCATTTGACACCGTTTCAATAGACAATGGAGCTTTTCTGCATTTTTTATGCACCCCCAGACAAATTTGACAAACAAAGCTAAATTGAATTTACTACAAAAACGACCCAGTTTAGAGGGCTAATAGCTAGTTAAATTGGACATTCTCAGTAATGTAGCACACATGGTCTGTTCCAGTTTGACTAGAGCTATCATTTGACACCGTTTCAATAGACAATGGAGCTTTTCTGCGATTTTTATGCACCCCCAGACAAATTTGACAAAGCTAAATTGAATTTACTACAAAAACGACCCAGTTTAGAGGGCTAAAAGCTAGTTAAATAGGACATTCTCAGTAATGTAGCACACATGGTCTGTTCCAGTGTGACTAGAGCTATCATTTGACACAGTTTCAATAGACAATGGAGCTTTTCTGCGATTTTTATGCACCCTCAGACAAATTTGACAAACAAAGCTAAATTGAATTTGATACAAAAACGACCCAGTTTAGAGGGCTAAAAGCTAGTTAAATAGAACATTCTCAGTAATGTAGCACACATGGTCTGTTCCAGTGTGACTAGAGCTATCATTTGACACCGTTTCAATAGACAATGGAGCTTTTCTGCGATTTTTATGCACCCTCAGACAAATTTGACAAACAAAGCTAAATTGAATTTGATACAAAAACGACCCAGTTTAGAGGGCTAAAAGCTAGTTAAATAGGACATTCTCAGTAATGTAGCACACATGGTCTGTTCCAGTGTGACTAGAGCTATCATTTGACACCGTTTCAATAGACAATGGAGCTTTTCTGCATTTTTTATGCACCCCCAGACAAATTTGACAAACAAAGCTAAATTGAATTTACTACAAAAACGACCCAGTTTAGAGGGCTAATAGCTAGTTAAATTGGACATTCTCAGTAATGTAGCACACATGGTCTGTTCCAGTTTGACTAGAGCTATCATTTGACACCGTTTCAATAGACAATGGAGCTTTTCTGCGATTTTTATGCACCCCCAGACAAATTTGACAAAGCTAAATTGAATTTACTACAAAAACGACCCAGTTTAGAGGGCTAAAAGCTAGTTAAATAGGACATTCTCAGTAATGTAGCACACATGGTCTTTTCCAGTGTGACTAGAGCTATCATTTGACACCGTTTCAATAGACAATGGAGCTTTTCTGCGATTTTTATGCACCCTCAGACAAATTTGACAAACAAAGCTAATTTGAATTTGATACAAAAACGACCCAGTTTAGAGGGCTAAAAGCTAGTTAAATAGGACATTCTCAGTAATGTAGCACACGTGGTCTGTTCCAGTGTGACTAGAGCTATCATTTGACACCGTTTCAATAGACAATGGAGCTTTTCTGCGATTTTTATGCACCCTCAGACAAATTTGACAAACAAAGCTAAATTGAATTTGATACAAAAACGACCCAGTTTAGAGGGCTAAAAGCTAGTTAAATAGGACATTCTCAGTAATGTAGCACACATGGTCTGTTCCAGTGTGACTAGAGCTATCATTTGACACCGTTTCAATAGACAATGGAGCTTTTCTGCATTTTTTATGCACCCCCAGACAAATTTGACAAACAAAGCTAAATTGAATTTACTACAAAAACGACCCAGTTTAGAGGGCTAATAGCTAGTTAAATTGGACATTCTCAGTAATGTAGCACACATGGTCTGTTCCAGTTTGACTAGAGCTATCATTTGACACCGTTTCAATAGACAATGGAGCTTTTCTGCGATTTTTATGCACCCCCAGACAAATTTGACAAACAAAGCTAAATTGAATTTACTACAAAAACGACCCAGTTTAGAGGGCTAAAAGCTAGTTAAATAGGACATTCTCAGTAATGTAGCACACATGGTCTGTTCCAGTGTGACTAGAGCTATCATTTGACACCGTTTCAATAGACAATGGAGCTTTTCTGCGATTTTTATGCACCCTCAGACAAATTTCACAAACAAAGCTAATTTGAATTTGATACAAAAACGACCCAGTTTAGAGGGCTAAAAGCTAGTTAAATAGGACATTCTCAGTAATGTAGCACACGTGGTCTGTTCCAGTGTGACTAGAGCTATCATTTGACACCGTTTCAATAGACAATGGAGCTTTTCTGCGATTATTATGCACCCTCAGACAAATTTGACAAACAAAGCTAAATTGAATTTGACACAAAAACGACCCAGTTTAGAGGGCTAAAAGCTAGTTAAATAGGACATTCTCACTAATGTAGCACACATGGTCTGTTCCAGTGTGACTAGAGCTATCATTTGACACCGTTTCAATAGACAATGGAGCTTTTCTTATGCACCCTCAGACAAATTTGACAAACAAAGCTAAATTGAATTTGATACAAAAACGACCCAGTTTAGAGGGCTAAAAGCTAGTTAAATAGGACATTCTCAGTAATGTAGCACACATGGTCTGTTCCAGTGTGACTAGAGCTATCATTTGACACCGTTTCAATAGACAATGGAGCTTTTCTGCGATTTTTATGCACCCCCAGACAAATTTGACAAACAAAGCTAAATTGAATTTGATACAAAAACGACCCAGTTTAGAAGGCTAAAAGCTAGTTAAATAGGACATTCTCAGTAATGTAGCACACATGGTCTGTTCCAGTGTGACTAGAGCTATCATTTGACACCGTTTCAATAGACAATGGAGCTTTTCTGCGATTTTTATGCACCCTCAGACAAATTTGACAAACAAAGCTAAATTGAATTTGATACAAAAACGACCCAGTTTAGAGGGCTAAAAGCTAGTTAAATAGGACATTCTCAGTAATGTAGCACACATGGTCTGTTCCAGTGTGACTAGAGCTATCATTTGACACCGTTTCAATAGACAATGGAGCTTTTCTGCGATTTTTATGCACCCCCAGACAAATTTGACAAACAAAGCTAAATTGAATTTGATACAAAAACGACCCAGTTTAGAAGGCTAAAAGCTAGTTAAATAGGACATTCTCAGTAATGTAGCACACATGGTCTGTTCCAGTGTGACTAGAGCTATCATTTGACACCGTTTCAATAGACAATGGAGCTTTTCTGCGATTTTTATGCACCCTCAGACAAATTTGACAAACAAAGCTAAATTGAATTTACTACAAAAACGACCCAGTTTAGAGGGCTAAAAGCTAGTTAAATAGGACATTCTCAGTAATGTAGCACACATGGTCTGTTCCAGTGTGACTAGAGCTATCATTTGACACCGTTTCAATAGACAATGGAGCTTTTCTGCGATTTTTTTTATGCACCCCCAGACAAATTTGACAAACAAAGCTAAATTGAATTTGACACAAAAACAACCCAGTTTAGAGGGCTAAAAGCTAGTTAAATAGGACATTCTCAGTAATGTAGCACACATGGTCTGTTCCAGTGTGACTAGAGCTATCATTTGACACCGTTTCAATAGACAATGGAGCTTTTCTGCGATTTTTATGCACCCCCAGACAAATTTGACAAAGCTAAATTGAATTTACTACAAAAACGACCCAGTTTAGAGGGCTAAAAGCTAGTTAAATAGGACATTCTCAGTAATGTAGCAAACATGGTCTGTTCCAGTGTGACTAGAGCTATCATTTGACACCGTTTCAATAGACAATGCAGCTTTTCTGCGATTTTTATGCACTCTCAGAAAAATTTGACAAACAAAGCTAAATTGAATTTGACACAAAAACAACCCAGTTTAGAGGGCTAAAAGCTAGTTAAATAGGACATTCTCAGTAATGTAGCACACATGGTCTGTTCCAGTGTGACTAGAGCTATCATTTGACACCGTTTCAATAGACAATGGAGCTTTTCTGCGATTTTTATGCACCCTCAGACAAATTTGACAAACAAAGCTAAATTGAATTTGATACAAAAACGACCCAGTTTAGAGGGCTAAAAGCTAGTTAAATAGGACATTCTCAGTAATGTAGCACACATGGTCTGTTCCAGTGTGACTAGAGCTATCATTTGACACCGTTTCAATAGACAATGGAGCTTTTCTGCGATTTTTATGCACCCCCAGACAAATTTGACAAACAAAGCTAAATTGAATTTGATACAAAAACGACCCAGTTTAGAGGGCTAAAAGCTAGTTAAATAGGACATTCTCAGTAATGTAGCACACATGGTCTGTTCCAGTGTGACTAGAGCTATCATTTGACACCGTTTCAATAGACAATGGAGCTTTTCTGCGATTTTTATGCACCCTCAGACAAATTTGACAAACAAAGCTAAATTGAATTTACTACAAAAACGACCCAGTTTAGAGGGCTAAAAGCTAGTTAAATAGGACATTCTCAGTAATGTAGCACACATGGTCTGTTCCAGTGTGACTAGAGCTATCATTTGACACCGTTTCAATAGACAATGGAGCTTTTCTGCGATTTTTTTTATGCACCCCAGACAAATTTGACAAACAAAGCTAAATTGAATTTACTACAAAAACGACCCAGTTTAGAGGGCTAAAAGCTAGTTAAATAGGACATTCTCAGTAATGTAGCACACATGGTCTGTTCCAGTGTGACTAGAGCTATCATTTGACACCGTTTCAATAGACAATGGAGCTTTTCTGCGATTTTTATGCACCCCCAGACAAATTTGACAAACAAAGCTAAATTGAATTTACTACAAAAACGACCCAGTTTAGAGGGCTAAAAGCTAGTTAAATAGGACATTCTCAGTAATGTAGCACACATGGTCTGTTCCAGTGTGACTAGAGCTATCATTTGACACCGTTTCAATAGACAATGGAGCTTTTCTGCGATTTTTATGCACCCCCAGACAAATTTGACAAACAAAGCTAAATTGAATTTACTACAAAAACGACCCAGTTTAGAGGGCTAAAAGCTAGTTAAATAGGACATTCTCAGTAATGTAGCACACATGGTCTGTTCCAGTGTGACTAGAGCTATCATTTGACACCGTTTCAATAGACAATGGAGCTTTTCTGCGATTTTTATGCACCCCCAGACAAATTTGACAAACAAAGCTAAATTGAATTTACTACAAAAACGACCCAGTTTAGAGGGCTAAAAGCTAGTTAAATAGGACATTCTCAGTAATGTAGCACACATGGTCTGTTCCAGTGTGACTAGAGCTATCATTTGACACCGTTTCAATAGACAATGGAGCTTTTCTGCGATTTTTATGCACCCCCAGACAAATTTGACAAACAAAGCTAAATTGAATTTACTACAAAAACGACCCAGTTTAGAGGGCTAAAAGCTAGTTAAATAGGACATTCTCAGTAATGTAGCACACATGGTCTGTTCCAGTGTGACTAGAGCTATCATTTGACACCGTTTCAATAGACAATGGAGCTTTTCTGCGCTTTTTATGCACCCTCAGACAAATTTGACAAACAAAGCTAAATTTAATTTGATACAAAAACGACCCAGTTTAGAGGGCTAAAAGCTAGTTAAATAGGACATTCTCAGTAATGTAGCACACATGGTCTGTTCCAGTGTGACTAGAGCTATCATTTGACACCGTTTCAATAGACAATGGAGCTTTTCTGCGATTTTTTATGCACCCCCAGACAAATTTGACAAACAAAGCTAAATTGAATTTACTACAAAAACGACCCAGTTTAGAGGGCTAAAAGCTAGTTAAATAGGACATTCTCAGTAATGTAGCACACATGGTCTGTTCCAGTGTGACTAGAGCTATCATTTGACACCGTTTCAATAGACAATGGAGCTTTTCTGCGATTTTTATGCACCCCCAGACAAATTTGACAAACAAAGCTAAATTGAATTTGACTACAAAAACGACCCAGTTTAGAGGGCTAAAAGCTAGTTAAATAGGACATTCTCAGTAATGTAGCACACATGGTCTGTTCCAGTGTGACTAGAGCTATCATTTGACACCGTTTCAATAGACAATGGAGCTTTTCTGCGATTTTTATGCACCCCCAGACAAATTTGACAAACAAAGCTAAATTGAATTTGATACAAAAACGACCCAGTTTAGAGGGCTAAAAGCTAGTTAAATAGGACATTCTCAGTAATGTAGCACACATGGTCTGTTCCAGTGTGACTAGAGCTATCATTTGACACCGTTTCAATAGACAATGCAGCTTTTCTGCGATTTTTATGCACTCTCAGACAAATTTGACAAACAAAGCTAAATTGAATTTGACACAAAAACAACCCAGTTTAGAGGGCTAAAAGCTAGTTAAATAGGACATTCTCAGTAATGTAGCACACATGGTCTGTTCCAGTGTGACTAGAGCTATCATTTGACACCGTTTCAATAGACAATGGAGCTTTTCTGCGATTTTTATGCACCCCCAGACAAATTTGACAAACAAAGCTAAATTGAATTTGACTACAAAAACGACCCAGTTTAGAGGGCTAAAAGCTAGTTAAATAGGACATTCTCAGTAATGTAGCACACATGGTCTGTTCCAGTGTGACTAGAGCTATCATTTGACACCGTTTCAATAGACAATGGAGCTTTTCTGCGATTTTTATGCACCCCCAGACAAATTTGACAAACAAAGCTAAATTGAATTTGATACAAAAACGACCCAGTTTAGAGGGCTAAAAGCTAGTTAAATAGGACATTCTCAGTAATGTAGCACACATGGTCTGTTCCAGTGTGACTAGAGCTATCATTTGACACCGTTTCAATAGACAATGGAGCTTTTCTGCGATTTTTATGCACCCTCAGACAAATTTGACAAACAAAGCTAAATTGAATTTGAAACAAAAACAACCCAGTTTAGAGGGCTAAAAGCTAGTTAAATAGGACATTCTCAGTAATGTAGCACACATGGTCTGTTCCAGTGTGACTAGAGCTATCATTTGACACCGTTTCAATAGACAATGGAGCTTTTCTGCGATTTTTATGCACCCTCAGACAAATTTGACAAAGAAAGCTAAATTGAATTTACTACAAAAACGACCCAGTTTAGAGGGCTAAAAGCTAGTTAAATAGGACATTCTCAGTAATGTAGCACACATGGTCTGTTCCAGTGTGACTAGAGCTATCATTTGACACCGTTTCAATAGACAATGGAGCTTTTCTGCGATTTTTATGCACCCCCAGACAAATTTGACAAACAAAGCTAAATTGAATTTGATACAAAAACGACCCAGTTTAGAAGGCTAAAAGCTAGTTAAATAGGACATTCTCAGTAATGTAGCACACATGGTCTGTTCCAGTGTGACTAGAGCTATCATTTGACACCGTTTCAATAGACAATGGAGCTTTTCTGCGATTTTTATGCACCCTCAGACAAATTTGACAAACAAAGCTAAATTGAATTTACTACAAAAACGACCCAGTTTAGAGGGCTAAAAGCTAGTTAAATAGGACATTCTCAGTAATGTAGCACACATGGTCTGTTCCAGTGTGACTAGAGCTATCATTTGACACCGTTTCAATAGACAATGGAGCTTTTCTGCGATTTTTTTTATGCACCCCCAGACAAATTTGACAAACAAAGCTAAATTGAATTTGAAACAAAAACAACCCAGTTTAGAGGGCTAAAAGCTAGTTAAATAGGACATTCTCAGTAATGTAGCACACATGGTCTGTTCCAGTGTGACTAGAGCTATCATTTGACACCATTTCAATAGACAATGGAGCTTTTCTGCGATTTTTATGCACCCCCAGACAAATTTGACAAAGCTAAATTGAATTTACTACAAAAACGACCCAGTTTAGAGGGCTAAAAGCTAGTTAAATAGGACATTCTCAGTAATGTAGCACACATGGTCTGTTCCAGTGTGACTAGAGCTATCATTTGACACCGTTTCAATAGACAATGCAGCTTTTCTGCGATTTTTATGCACTCTCAGACAAATTTGACAAACAAACCTAAATTGAATTTGACACAAAAACAACCCAGTTTAGAGGGCTAAAAGCTAGTTAAATAGGACATTCTCAGTAATGTAGCACACATGGTCTGTTCCAGTGTGACTAGAGCTATCATTTGACACCGTTTCAATAGACAATGGAGCTTTTCTGCGATTTTTATGCACCCTCAGACAAATTTGACAAACAAAGCTAATTTGAATTTGATACAAAAACGACCCAGTTTAGAGGGCTAAAAGCTAGTTAAATAGGACATTCTCAGTAATGTAGCACACGTGGTCTGTTCCAGTGTGACTAGAGCTATCATTTGACACCGTTTCAATAGACAATGGAGCTTTTCTGCGATTTTTATGCACCCCCAGACAAATTTGACAAACAAAGCTAAATTGAATTTGATACAAAAACGACCCAGTTTAGAGGGCTAAAAGCTAGTTAAATAGGACATTCTCAGTAATGTAGCACACATGGTCTGTTCCAGTGTGACTAGAGCTATCATTTGACACCGTTTCAATAGACAATGGAGCTTTTCTGCGATTTTTATGCACCCTCAGACAAATTTGACAAACAAAGCTAAATTGAATTTACTACAAAAACGACCCAGTTTAGAGGGCTAAAAGCTAGTTAAATAGGACATTCTCAGTAATGTAGCACATATGGTCTGTTCCAGTGTGACTAGAGCTATCATTTGACACCGTTTCAATAGACAATGGAGCTTTTCTGCGATTTTTTTTATGCACCCCCAGACAAATTTGACAAACAAAGCTAAATTGAATTTACTACAAAAACGAGCCAGTTTAGAGGGCTAAAAGCTAGTTAAATAGGACATTCTCAGTAATGTAGCACACATGGTCTGTTCCAGTGTGACTAGAGCTATCATTTGACACCGTTTCAATAGACAATGGAGCTTTTCTGCGATTTTTATGCACCCTCAGACAAATTTGAAAAACAAAGCTAAATTGAATTTACTACAAAAACGACCCAGTTTAGAGGGCTAAAAGCTAGTTAAATAGGACATTCTCAGTAATGTAGCACATATGGTCTGTTCCAGTGTGACTAGAGCTATCATTTGACACCGTTTCAATAGACAATGGAGCTTTTCTGCGATTTTTATGCACCCCCAGACAAATTTGACAAACAAAGCTAAATTGAATTTACTACAAAAACGACCCAGTTTAGAGGGCTAAAAGCTAGTTAAATAGGACATTCTCAGTAATGTAGCACACATGGTCTGTTCCAGTGTGACTAGAGCAATCATTTGACACTTTTTCAATAGACAATGGAGCTTTTCTGCGATTTTTATGCACCCCCAGACAAATTTGACAAACAAAGCTAAATTGAATTTACTACAAAAACGACCCAGTTTAGAGGGCTAAAAGCTAGTTAAATAGGACATTCTCAGTAATGTAGCACACATGTTCTGTTCCAGTGTGACTAGAGCAATCATTTGACACTTTTTCAATAGACAATGGAGCTTTTCTGCGATTTTTATGCACCCCCAGACAAATTTGACAAACAAACCTAAATTGAATTTACTACAAAAACGACCCAGTTTAGAGGGCTAAAAGCTAGTTAAATAGGACATTCTCACTAATGTAGCACACATGGTCTGTTCCAGTGTGACTAGAGCTATCATTTGACACCGTTTCAATAGACAATGGAGCTTTTCTGCGATTTTTATGCACCCTCAGACAAATTTGACAAACAAAGCTAAATTGAATTTGATACAAAAACGACCCAGTTTAGAGGGCTAAAAGCTAGTTAAATAGGACATTCTCAGTAATGTAGCACACATGGTCTGTTCCAGTGTGACTAGAGCAATCATTTGACACCGTTTCAATAGACAATGGAGCTTTTCTGCGATTTTTATGCACCCTCAGACAAATTTGACAAACAAAGCTAAATTGAATTTACTACAAAAACGACCCAGTTTAGAGGGCTAAAAGCTAGTTAAATAGGACATTCTCAGTAATGTAGCACATATGGTCTGTTCCAGTGTGACTAGAGCTATCATTTGACACCGTTTCAATAGACAATGGAGCTTTTCTGCGATTTTTATGCACCCCCAGACAAATTTGACAAACAAAGCTAAATTGAATTTGAAACAAAAACAACCCAGTTTAGAGGGCTAAAAGCTAGTTAAATAGGACATTCTCAGTAATGTAGCACACATGGTCTGTTCCAGTGTGACTAGAGCTATCATTTGACACCGTTTCAATAGACAATGGAGCTTTTCTGCGATTTTTATGCACCCCCAGACAAATTTGACAAAGCTAAATTGAATTTACTACAAAAACGACCCAGTTTAGAGGGCTAAAAGCTAGTTAAATAGGACATTCTCAGTAATGTAGCACACATGGTCTGTTCCAGTGTGACTAGAGCTATCATTTGACACCGTTTCAATAGACAATGCAGCTTTTCTGCGATTTTTATGCACTCTCAGACAAATTTGACAAACAAACCTAAATTGAATTTGACACAAAAACAACCCAGTTTAGAGGGCTAAAAGCTAGTTAAATAGGACATTCTCAGTAATGTAGCACACATGGTCTGTTCCAGTGTGACTAGAGCTATCATTTGACACCGTTTCAATAGACAATGGAGCTTTTCTGCGATTTTTATGCACCCTCAGACAAATTTGACAAACAAAGCTAATTTGAATTTGATACAAAAACGACCCAGTTTAGAGGGCTAAAAGCTAGTTAAATAGGACATTCTCAGTAATGTAGCACACGTGGTCTGTTCCAGTGTGACTAGAGCTATCATTTGACACCGTTTCAATAGACAATGGAGCTTTTCTGCGATTTTTATGCACCCCCAGACAAATTTGACAAACAAAGCTAAATTGAATTTGATACAAAAACGACCCAGTTTAGAGGGCTAAAAGCTAGTTAAATAGGACATTCTCAGTAATGTAGCACACATGGTCTGTTCCAGTGTGACTAGAGCTATCATTTGACACCGTTTCAATAGACAATGGAGCTTTTCTGCGATTTTTATGCACCCTCAGACAAATTTGACAAACAAAGCTAAATTGAATTTACTACAAAAACGACCCAGTTTAGAGGGCTAAAAGCTAGTTAAATAGGACATTCTCAGTAATGTAGCACATATGGTCTGTTCCAGTGTGACTAGAGCTATCATTTGACACCGTTTCAATAGACAATGGAGCTTTTCTGCGATTTTTATGCACCCCCAGACAAATTTGACAAACAAAGCTAAATTGAATTTACTACAAAAACGACCCAGTTTAGAGGGCTAAAAGCTAGTTAAATAGGACATTCTCAGTAATGTAGCACACATGGTCTGTTCCAGTGTGACTAGAGCAATCATTTGACACTTTTTCAATAGACAATGGAGCTTTTCTGCGATTTTTATGCACCCCCAGACAAATTTGACAAACAAAGCTAAATTGAATTTACTACAAAAACGACCCAGTTTAGAGGGCTAAAAGCTAGTTAAATAGGACATTCTCAGTAATGTAGCACACATGTTCTGTTCCAGTGTGACTAGAGCAATCATTTGACACTTTTTCAATAGACAATGGAGCTTTTCTGCGATTTTTATGCACCCCCAGACAAATTTGACAAACAAACCTAAATTGAATTTACTACAAAAACGACCCAGTTTAGAGGGCTAAAAGCTAGTTAAATAGGACATTCTCACTAATGTAGCACACATGGTCTGTTCCAGTGTGACTAGAGCTATCATTTGACACCGTTTCAATAGACAATGGAGCTTTTCTGCGATTTTTATGCACCCTCAGACAAATTTAACAAACAAAGCTAAATTGAATTTGATACAAAAACGACCCAGTTTAGAGGGCTAAAAGCTAGTTAAATAGGACATTCTCAGTAATGTAGCACACATGGTCTGTTCCAGTGTGACTAGAGCAATCATTTGACACCGTTTCAATAGACAATGGAGCTTTTCTGCGATTTTTATGCACCCTCAGACAAATTTGACAAACAAAGCTAAATTGAATTTACTACAAAAACGACCCAGTTTAGAGGGCTAAAAGCTAGTTAAATAGGACATTCTCAGTAATGTAGCACATATGGTCTGTTCCAGTGTGACTAGAGCTATCATTTGACACCGTTTCAATAGACAATGGAGCTTTTCTGCGATTTTTATGCACCCCCAGACAAATTTGACAAACAAAGCTAAATTGAATTTGAAACAAAAACAACCCAGTTTAGAGGGCTAAAAGCTAGTTAAATAGGACATTCTCAGTAATGTAGCACACATGGTCTGTTCCAGTGTGACTAGAGCTATCATTTGACACCGTTTCAATAGACAATGGAGCTTTTCTGCGATTTTTATGCACCCCCAGACAAATTTGACAAAGCTAAATTGAATTTACTACAAAAACGACCCAGTTTAGAGGGCTAAAAGCTAGTTAAATAGGACATTCTCAGTAATGTAGCACACATGGTCTGTTCCAGTGTGACTAGAGCTATCATTTGACACCGTTTCAATAGACAATGGAGCTTTTCTGCGATTTTTATGCACCCTCAGACAAATTTGACAAACAAAGCTAAATTGAATTTGATACAAAAACGACCCAGTTTAGAGGGCTAAAAGCTAGTTAAATAGGACATTCTCAGTAATGTAGCACACATGGTCTGTTCCAGTGTGACTAGAGTATCATTTGACACCGTTTCAATAGACAATGGAGCTTTTCTGCGATTTTTATGCACCCCCAGACAAATTTGACAAACAAAGCTAAATTGAATTTGATACAAAAACTACCCAGTTTAGAGGGCTAAAAGCTAGTTAAATAGGACATTCTCAGTAATGTAGCACACATGGTCTGTTCCAGTGTGACTACAGCTATCATTTGACACCGTTTCAATAGACAATGGAGTTTTTCTGCGATTTTTATGGACCCTCAGACAAATTTGACAAACAAAGCTAAATTGAATTTGATACAAAAACGACCCAGTTTAGAGGGCTAAAAGCTAGTTAAATAGGACATTCTCAGTAATGTAGCACACATGGTCTGTTCCAGTGTGACTAGAGCTATCATTTGACACCGTTTCAATAGACAATGGAGCTTTTCTGCGATTTTTATGCACCCTCAGACAAATTTGACAAACAAAGCTAAATTGAATTTACTACAAAAACGACCCAGTTTAGAGGGCTAAAAGCTAGTTAAATAGGACATTCTCAGTAATGTAGCACACATGGTCTGTTCCAGTGTGACTAGAGTATCATTTGACACCGTTTCAATAGACAATGAGGCTTTTCTGCGATTTTTATGCACCCCCAGACAAATTTGACAAACAAAGCTAAATTGAATTTGATACAAAAACTACCCAGTTTAGAGGGCTAAAAGCTAGTTAAATAGGACATTCTCAGTAATGTAGCACACATGGTCTGTTCCAGTGTGACTACAGCTATCATTTGACACCGTTTCAATAGACAATGGAGTTTTTCTGCGATTTTTATGGACCCTCAGACAAATTTGACAAACAAAGCTAAATTGAATTTGATACAAAAACGACCCAGTTTAGAGGGCTAAAAGCTAGTTAAATAGGACATTCTCAGTAATGTAGCACACATGGTCTGTTCCAGTGTGACTAGAGTATCATTTGACACCGTTTCAATAGACAATGGAGCTTTTCTGCGATTTTTATGCACCCCCAGACAAATTTGACAAACAAAGCTAAATTGAATTTGATACAAAAACGACCCAGTTTAGAGGGCTAAAAGCTAGTTAAATAGGACATTCTCAGTAATGTAGCACACATGGTCTGTTCCAGTGTGACTAGAGTATCATTTGACACCGTTTCAATAGACAATGGAGCTTTTCTGCGATTTTTATGCACCCCCAGACAAATTTGACAAACAAAGCTAAATTGAATTTGATACAAAAACTACCCAGTTTAGAGGGCTAAAAGCTAGTTAAATAGGACATTCTCAGTAATGTAGCACACATGGTCTGTTCCAGTGTGACTACAGCTATCATTTGACACCGTTTCAATAGACAATGGAGTTTTTCTGCGATTTTTATGGACCCTCAGACAAATTTGACAAACAAAGCTAAATTGAATTTGATACAAAAACGACCCAGTTTAGAGGGCTAAAAGCTAGTTAAATAGGACATTCTCAGTAATGTAGCACACATGGTCTGTTCCAGTGTGACTAGAGTATCATTTGACACCGTTTCAATAGACAATGGAGCTTTTCTGCGGTTTTTATGCACCCCCAGACAAATTTGACAAACAAAGCTAAATTGAATTTGATACAAAAACGACCCAGTTTAGAGGGCTAAAAGCTAGTTAAATAGGACATTCTCAGTAATGTAGCACACATGGTCTGTTCCAGTGTGACTAGAGCTATCATTTGACACCGTTTCAATAGACAATGGAGCTTTTCTGCGATTTTTATGCACCCTCAGACAAATTTGACAAACAAAGCTAAATTGAATTTGATACAAAAACGACCCAGTTTAGAGGGCTAAAAGCTAGTTAAATAGGACATTCTCAGTAATGTAGCACACATGGTCTGTTCCAGTGTGACTAGAGTATCATTTGACACCGTTTCAATAGACAATGGAGCTTTTCTGCGATTTTTATGCACCCCCAGTCAAATTTGACAAACAAAGCTAAATTGAATTTGATACAAAAACTACCCAGTTTAGAGGGCTAAAAGCTAGTTAAATAGGACATTCTCAGTAATGTAGCACACATGGTCTGTTCCAGTGTGACTACAGCTATCATTTGACACCGTTTCAATAGACAATGGAGTTTTTCTGCGATTTTTATGGACCCTCAGACAAATTTGACAAACAAAGCTAAATTGAATTTGATACAAAAACGACCCAGTTTAGAGGGCTAAAAGCTAGTTAAATAGGACATTCTCAGTAATGTAGCACACATGGTCTGTTCCAGTGTGACTAGAGCTATCATTTGACACCGTTTCAATAGACAATGGAGCTTTTCTGCGATTTTTATGCACCCTCAGACAAATTTGACAAACAAAGCTAAATTGAATTTACTACAAAAACGACCCAGTTTAGAGGGCTAAAAGCTAGTTAAATAGGACATTCTCAGTAATGTAGCACACATGGTCTGTTCCAGTGTGACTAGAGCTATCATTTGACACCGTTTCAATAGACAATGGAGCTTTTCTGCGATTTTTATGCACCCTCAGACAAATTTGACAAACAAAGCTAAATTGAATTTGATACAAAAACGACCCAGTTTAGAGGGCTAAAAGCTAGTTAAATAGGACATTCTCAGTAATGTAGCACACATGGTCTGTTCCAGTGTGACTAGAGCTATCATTTGACACCGTTTCAATAGACAATGGAGCTTTTCTGCGATTTTTATGCACCCTCAGACAAATTTGACAAACAAAGCTAAATTGAATTTACTACAAAAACGACCCAGTTTAGAGGGCTAAAAGCTAGTTAAATAGGACATTCTCAGTAATGTAGCACATATGGTCTGTTCCAGTGTGACTAGAGCTATCATTTGACACCGTTTCAATAGACAATGGAGCTTTTCTGCGATTTTTATGCACCCCCAGACAAATTTGACAAACAAAGCTAAATTGAATTTACTACAAAAACGACCCAGTTTAGAGGGCTAAAAGCTAGTTAAATAGGACATTCTCAGTAATGTAGCACACATGGTCTGTTCCAGTGTGACTAGAGCAATCATTTGACACTTTTTCAATAGACAATGGAGCTTTTCTGCGATTTTTATGCACCCCCAGACAAATTTGACAAACAAAGCTAAATTGAATTTACTACAAAAACGACCCAGTTTAGAGGGCTAAAAGCTAGTTAAATAGGACATTCTCAGTAATGTAGCACACATGTTCTGTTCCAGTGTGACTAGAGCAATCATTTGACACTTTTTCAATAGACAATGGAGCTTTTCTGCGATTTTTATGCACCCCCAGACAAATTTGACAAACAAACCTAAATTGAATTTACTACAAAAACGACCCAGTTTAGAGGGCTAAAAGCTAGTTAAATAGGACATTCTCACTAATGTAGCACACATGGTCTGTTCCAGTGTGACTAGAGCTATCATTTGACACCGTTTCAATAGACAATGGAGCTTTTCTGCGATTTTTATGCACCCTCAGACAAATTTAACAAACAAAGCTAAATTGAATTTGATACAAAAACGACCCAGTTTAGAGGGCTAAAAGCTAGTTAAATAGGACATTCTCAGTAATGTAGCACACATGGTCTGTTCCAGTGTGACTAGAGCAATCATTTGACACCGTTTCAATAGACAATGGAGCTTTTCTGCGATTTTTATGCACCCTCAGACAAATTTGACAAACAAAGCTAAATTGAATTTACTACAAAAACGACCCAGTTTAGAGGGCTAAAAGCTAGTTAAATAGGACATTCTCAGTAATGTAGCACATATGGTCTGTTCCAGTGTGACTAGAGCTATCATTTGACACCGTTTCAATAGACAATGGAGCTTTTCTGCGATTTTTATGCACCCCCAGACAAATTTGACAAACAAAGCTAAATTGAATTTGAAACAAAAACAACCCAGTTTAGAGGGCTAAAAGCTAGTTAAATAGGACATTCTCAGTAATGTAGCACACATGGTCTGTTCCAGTGTGACTAGAGCTATCATTTGACACCGTTTCAATAGACAATGGAGCTTTTCTGCGATTTTTATGCACCCCCAGACAAATTTGACAAACAAAGCTAAATTGAATTTGACTACAAAAACGACCCAGTTTAGAGGGCTAAAAGCTAGTTAAATAGGACATTCTCAGTAATGTAGCACACATGGTCTGTTCCAGTGTGACTAGAGCTATCATTTGACACCGTTTCAATAGACAATGGAGCTTTTCTGCGATTTTTATGCACCCTCAGACAAATTTGACAAACAAAGCTAAATTGAATTTGATACAAAAACGACCCAGTTTAGAGGGCTAAAAGCTAGTTAAATAGGACATTCTCAGTAATGTAGCACACATGGTCTGTTCCAGTGTGACTAGAGTATCATTTGACACCGTTTCAATAGACAATGGAGCTTTTCTGCGATTTTTATGCACCCCCAGACAAATTTGACAAACAAAGCTAAATTGAATTTGATACAAAAACTACCCAGTTTAGAGGGCTAAAAGCTAGTTAAATAGGACATTCTCAGTAATGTAGCACACATGGTCTGTTCCAGTGTGACTACAGCTATCATTTGACACCGTTTCAATAGACAATGGAGTTTTTCTGCGATTTTTATGGACCCTCAGACAAATTTGACAAACAAAGCTAAATTGAATTTGATACAAAAACGACCCAGTTTAGAGGGCTAAAAGCTAGTTAAATAGGACATTCTCAGTAATGTAGCACACATGGTCTGTTCCAGTGTGACTAGAGCTATCATTTGACACCGTTTCAATAGACAATGGAGCTTTTCTGCGATTTTTATGCACCCTCAGACAAATTTGACAAACAAAGCTAAATTGAATTTACTACAAAAACGACCCAGTTTAGAGGGCTAAAAGCTAGTTAAATAGGACATTCTCAGTAATGTAGCACACATGGTCTGTTCCAGTGTGACTAGAGTATCATTTGACACCGTTTCAATAGACAATGGAGCTTTTCTGCGATTTTTATGCACCCCCAGACAAATTTGACAAACAAAGCTAAATTGAATTTGATACAAAAACTACCCAGTTTAGAGGGCTAAAAGCTAGTTAAATAGGACATTCTCAGTAATGTAGCACACATGGTCTGTTCCAGTGTGACTACAGCTATCATTTGACACCGTTTCAATAGACAATGGAGTTTTTCTGCGATTTTTATGGACCCTCAGACAAATTTGACAAACAAAGCTAAATTGAATTTGATACAAAAACGACCCAGTTTAGAGGGCTAAAAGCTAGTTAAATAGGACATTCTCAGTAATGTAGCACACATGGTCTGTTCCAGTGTGACTAGAGTATCATTTGACACCGTTTCAATAGACAATGGAGCTTTTCTGCGATTTTTATGCACCCCCAGACAAATTTGACAAACAAAGCTAAATTGAATTTGATACAAAAACGACCCAGTTTAGAGGGCTAAAAGCTAGTTAAATAGGACATTCTCAGTAATGTAGCACACATGGTCTGTTCCAGTGTGACTAGAGTATCATTTGACACCGTTTCAATAGACAATGGAGCTTTTCTGCGATTTTTATGCACCCCCAGACAAATTTGACAAACAAAGCTAAATTGAATTTGATACAAAAACTACCCAGTTTAGAGGGCTAAAAGCTAGTTAAATAGGACATTCTCAGTAATGTAGCACACATGGTCTGTTCCAGTGTGACTACAGCTATCATTTGACACCGTTTCAATAGACAATGGAGTTTTTCTGCGATTTTTATGGACCCTCAGACAAATTTGACAAACAAAGCTAAATTGAATTTGATACAAAAACGACCCAGTTTAGAGGGCTAAAAGCTAGTTAAATAGGACATTCTCAGTAATGTAGCACACATGGTCTGTTCCAGTGTGACTAGAGTATCATTTGACACCGTTTCAATAGACAATGGAGCTTTTCTGCGGTTTTTATGCACCCCCAGACAAATTTGACAAACAAAGCTAAATTGAATTTGATACAAAAACGACCCAGTTTAGAGGGCTAAAAGCTAGTTAAATAGGACATTCTCAGTAATGTAGCACACATGGTCTGTTCCAGTGTGACTAGAGCTATCATTTGACACCGTTTCAATAGACAATGGAGCTTTTCTGCGATTTTTATGCACCCTCAGACAAATTTGACAAACAAAGCTAAATTGAATTTGATACAAAAACGACCCAGTTTAGAGGGCTAAAAGCTAGTTAAATAGGACATTCTCAGTAATGTAGCACACATGGTCTGTTCCAGTGTGACTAGAGTATCATTTGACACCGTTTCAATAGACAATGGAGCTTTTCTGCGATTTTTATGCACCCCCAGTCAAATTTGACAAACAAAGCTAAATTGAATTTGATACAAAAACTACCCAGTTTAGAGGGCTAAAAGCTAGTTAAATAGGACATTCTCAGTAATGTAGCACACATGGTCTGTTCCAGTGTGACTACAGCTATCATTTGACACCGTTTCAATAGACAATGGAGTTTTTCTGCGATTTTTATGGACCCTCAGACAAATTTGACAAACAAAGCTAAATTGAATTTGATACAAAAACGACCCAGTTTAGAGGGCTAAAAGCTAGTTAAATAGGACATTCTCAGTAATGTAGCACACATGGTCTGTTCCAGTGTGACTAGAGCTATCATTTGACACCGTTTCAATAGACAATGGAGCTTTTCTGCGATTTTTATGCACCCTCAGACAAATTTGACAAACAAAGCTAAATTGAATTTACTACAAAAACGACCCAGTTTAGAGGGCTAAAAGCTAGTTAAATAGGACATTCTCAGTAATGTAGCACACATGGTCTGTTCCAGTGTGACTAGAGCTATCATTTGACACCGTTTCAATAGACAATGGAGCTTTTCTGCGATTTTTATGCACCCTCAGACAAATTTGACAAACAAAGCTAAATTGAATTTGATACAAAAACGACCCAGTTTAGAGGGCTAAAAGCTAGTTAAATAGGACATTCTCAGTAATGTAGCACACATGGTCTGTTCCAGTGTGACTAGAGCTATCATTTGACACCGTTTCAATAGACAATGGAGCTTTTCTGCGATTTTTATGCACCCTCAGACAAATTTGACAAACAAAGCTAAATTGAATTTGATACAAAAACGACCCAGTTTAGAGGGCTAAAAGCTAGTTAAATAGGACATTCTCAGTAATGTAGCACACATGGTCTGTTCCAGTGTGACTAGAGCTATCATTTGACACCGTTTCAATAGACAATGGAGCTTTTCTGCGATTTTTATGCACCCTCAGACAAATTTGACAAACAAAGCTAAATTGAATTTGATACAAAAACGACCCAGTTTAGAGGGCTAAAAGCTAGTTAAATAGGACATTCTCAGTAATGTAGCACACATGGTCTGTTCCAGTGTGAGTAGAGCTATCATTTGACACCGTTTCAATAGACAATGGAGCTTTTCTGCGATTTTTATGCACCCTCAGACAAATTTGACAAACAAAGCTAAATTGAATTTGATACAAAAACGACCCAGTTTAGAGGGCTAAAAGCTAGTTAAATAGGACATTCTCAGTAATGTAGCACACATGGTCTGTTCCAGTGTGACTAGAGCTATCATTTGACACCGTTTCAATAGACAATGGAGCTTTTCTGCGATTTTTATGCACCCTCAGACAAATTTGACAAACAAAGCTAAATTGAATTTGATACAAAAACGACCCAGTTTAGAGGGCTAAAAGCTAGTTAAATAGGACATTCTCAGTAATGTAGCACACATGGTCTGTTCCAGTGTGACTAGAGCTATCATTTGACACCGTTTCAATAGACAATGGAGCTTTTCTGCGATTTTTATGCACCCTCAGACAAATTTGACAAACAAAGCTAAATTGAATTTACTACAAAAACGACCCAGTTTAGAGGGCGAAAAGCTAGTTAAATAGGACATTCTCAGTAATGTAGCACACATGGTCTGTTCCAGTGTGAGTAGAGCTATCATTTGACACCGTTTCAATAGACAATGGAGCTTTTCTGCGATTTTTATGCACCCTCAGACAAATTTGACAAACAAAGCTAAATTGAATTTGATACAAAAACGACCCAGTTTAGAGGGCTAAAAGCTAGTTAAATAGGACATTCTCAGTAATGTAGCACACATGGTCTGTTCCAGTGTGACTAGAGTATCATTTGACACCGTTTCAATAGACAATGGAGCTTTTCTGCGATTTTTATGCACCCCCAGACAAATTTGACAAACAAAGCTAAATTGAATTTGATACAAAAACTACCCAGTTTAGAGGGCTAAAAGCTAGTTAAATAGGACATTCTCAGTAATGTAGCACACATGGTCTGTTCCAGTGTGACTACAGCTATCATTTGACACCGTTTCAATAGACAATGGAGTTTTTCTGCGATTTTTATGGACCCTCAGACAAATTTGACAAACAAAGCTAAATTGAATTTGATACAAAAACGACCCAGTTTAGAGGGCTAAAAGCTAGTTAAATAGGACATTCTCAGTAATGTAGCACACATGGTCTGTTCCAGTGTGACTAGAGCTATCATTTGACACCGTTTCAATAGACAATGGAGCTTTTCTGCGATTTTTATGCACCCTCAGACAAATTTGACAAACAAAGCTAAATTGAATTTACTACAAAAACGACCCAGTTTAGAGGGCTAAAAGCTAGTTAAATAGGACATTCTCAGTAATGTAGCACACATGGTCTGTTCCAGTGTGAGTAGAGCTATCATTTGACACCGTTTCAATAGACAATGGAGCTTTTCTGCGATTTTTATGCACCCTCAGACAAATTTGACAAACAAAGCTAAATTGAATTTGATACAAAAACGACCCAGTTTAGAGGGCTAAAAGCTAGTTAAATAGGACATTCTCAGTAATGTAGCACACATGGTCTGTTCCAGTGTGACTAGAGCTATCATTTGACACCGTTTCAATAGACAATGGAGCTTTTCTGCGATTTTTATGCACCCTCAGACAAATTTGACAAACAAAGCTAAATTGAATTTGATACAAAAACGACCCAGTTTAGAGGGCTAAAAGCTAGTTAAATAGGACATTCTCAGTAATGTAGCACACATGGTCTGTTCCAGTGTGACTAGAGTATCATTTGACACCGTTTCAATAGACAATGGAGCTTTTCTGCGGTTTTTATGCACCCCCAGACAAATTTGACAAACAAAGCTAAATTGAATTTGATACAAAAACGACCCAGTTTAGAGGGCTAAAAGCTAGTTAAATAGGACATTCTCAGTAATGTAGCACACATGGTCTGTTCCAGTGTGACTAGAGCTATCATTTGACACCGTTTCAATAGACAATGGAGCTTTTCTGCGATTTTTATGCACCCACAGACAAATTTGACAAACAAAGCTAAATTGAATTTGATACAAAAACGACCCAGTTTAGAGGGCTAAAAGCTAGTTAAATAGGACATTCTCAGTAATGTAGCACATATGGTCTGTTCCAGTGTGACTAGAGCTATCATTTGACACCGTTACAATAGACAATGGAGCTTTTCTGCGATTTTTATGCACCCCCAGACAAATTTGACAAACAAAGCTAAATTGAATTTGATACAAAAACGACCCAGTTTAGAGGGCTAAAAGCTAGTTAAATAGGACATTCTCAGTAATGTAGCACATATGGTCTGTTCCAGTGTGACTAGAGCTATCATTTGACACCGTTTCAATAGACAATGGAGCTTTTCTGCGATTTTTATGCACCCTCAGACAAATTTGACAAACAAAGCTAAATTGAATTTACTACAAAAACGACCCAGTTTAGAGGGATAAAAGCTAGTTAAATACGACATTCTCACTAATGTAGCACACATGGTCTGTTCCAGTGTGACTAGAGCTATCATTTGACACCGTTTCAATAGACAATGGAGCTTTTCTGCGATTTTTATGCACCCTCAGACAAATTTGACAAACAAAGCTAAATTGAATTTACTACAAAAACGACCCAGTTTAGAGGGCTAAAAGCTAGTTAACCTGTTAGGGCTAGGGGGCAGCATTGACACGGCTGGATAAAAAACATACCCGATTTAATCTGGTTACCACTCCTACTCAGTAACTAGAATATGCATATACTTATTACATATGGATAGAAAACACCCTAAATTTTCTAAAACTGTTTGAATGGTGTCTGTGAGTATAACAGAACTCAAATGGCAGGTCAAAACCTGAGAGATTCCTTTACAGGAAGTGGCCTGTCTGACCATTTCTGGAACTTCTTTGCCATCTCTATCATTTACTAAGGATCTCTGCTCTAACGTGACACTTCCCACGTCGTCCATAGGCTCTCATAGCCCGGGAAAAAAGAGAATGTCGTCATTCCAGCCCCAGGCTGAAACACATTATCGCCTTTCTCAAGTGGCCCATCAAGACACACTAGCTTATGCGCGTGACCCCGACCGCCCCCGCCTTTGGGATTTTTTCCTCTGTTTGCCGAAAAGGAGATTCCCTGTCGGAATATTATCGCTTTTCTACGAGAAAAATGACGTAAAAATGGATTTTAAACAGCGGTTGACATGCTTCGACGTACGGCAATGGAATACTTTGAATTTTATTGTCAGGAATTGCGCCAAGCGCGCGACACTTCTTTACTATTTCGGATAGTGTCTGGAACGCACGAACAAAACGCCGCTATTCGGATATAACGATGGATTATTTTGGACCAAACCAACATTTGTTATTGAAGTAGACGTCCTGGGTGTGCATTCTGACGAAGACAACAAAAGGTAATGACATTTTTATAATAGTAAATATGATTATGGTGAGTGCTAAACTTGCCGGGTGTCTAAATAGCGAGCCCGTGATGCCTGGGCTATGTACTTAGAATATTGCAAAATGTGCTTTCACCAAAAAGCTATTTTAAAATCGGACATATCGAGTGCATAGAGGAGGTCTGTATCTATAATTCTTAAAATAATTGTTATGCTTTTTGTGAACGTTTATCGTGAGTAATTTAGTAAAATGTTAGCGAATTCCCCGTAAGTTTGCGGGGGGTATGCTAGTTCTGAACGTCACATGCTAATGTAAAAAGCTGGTTTTTGATATAAATATGAACTTGATTGAACAAAACATGCATGTATTGTATAACATAATGTCCTAGGGTTGTCATCTGATGAAGATCATCAAAGGTGAGTGCTGCATTTAGCTGTCTTCTGGGTTTTGGTGACATTATATGCTGGCTTGAAAAATGGGTGTCTGATTATTTCTGGCTTGGTACTCTGCTGACATAATCTAATGTTTTGCTTTCGTTGTAAAGCCTTTTTGAAATCGGACAGTGTGGTTAGATTAACGAGAGTCTTATCTTTAAATGGCTGTAAAATAGTCATATGTTTGAGAAATTGAAGTAATAGGATTTTGAAGATTTTGAAAATCGCGCCACAGGCTGGCAGTGGCTGTTAAGTAGGTGGGACGAATTCGTCCCGCCGGTCCCATAGAGGTTAAATAGGACATTCTCAGTAATGTAGCACACATGGTCTGTTCCAGTGTGACTAGAGCTATCATTTGACACCGTTTCAATAGACAATGGAGCTTTTCTGCGATTTTTATGCACCCTCAGACAAATTTGACAAACAAAGCTAAATTGAATTTGATACAAAAACGACCCAGTTTAGAGGGCTAAAAGCTAGTTAAATAGGACATTCTCAGTAATGTAGCACACATGGTCTGTTCCAGTGTGACTAGAGTATCATTTGACACCGTTTCAATAGACAATGGAGCTTTTCTGCGGTTTTTATGCACCCCCAGACAAATTTGACAAACAAAGCTAAATTGAATTTGATACAAAAACGACCCAGTTTAGAGGGCTAAAAGCTAGTTAAATAGGACATTCTCAGTAATGTAGCACACATGGTCTGTTCCAGTGTGACTAGAGCTATCATTTGACACCGTTTCAATAGACAATGGAGCTTTTCTGCGATTTTTATGCACCCTCAGACAAATTTGACAAACAAAGCTAAATTGAATTTGATACAAAAACGACCCAGTTTAGAGGGCTAAAAGCTAGTTAAATAGGACATTCTCAGTAATGTAGCACACATGGTCTGTTCCAGTGTGACTAGAGTATCATTTGACACCGTTTCAATAGACAATGGAGCTTTTCTGCGGTTTTTATGCACCCCCAGACAAATTTGACAAACAAAGCTAAATTGAATTTGATACAAAAACGACCCAGTTTAGAGGGCTAAAAGCTAGTTAAATAGGACATTCTCAGTAATGTAGCACATATGGTCTGTTCCAGTGTGACTAGAGCAATCATTTGACACCGTTTCAATAGACAATGGAGCTTTTCTGCGATTTTAATGCACCCCCAGACAAATTTGACAAACAAAGCTAAATTGAATTTACTAGAAAAACGACCCAGTTTAGAGGGCTAAAAGCTAGTTAAATAGGACATTCTCAGTAATGTAGCACACATGGTCTGTTCCAGTGTGACTAGAGCTATCATTTGACACCGTTTCAATAGACAATGGAGCTTTTCTGCGATTTTTATGCACCCTCAGACAAATTTGACAAACAAAGCTAAATTGAATTTACTACAAAAACGACCCAGTTTAGAGGGCTAAAAGCTAGTTAAATAGGACATTCTCACTAATGTAGCACACATGGTCTGTTCCAGTGTGACTAGAGCTATCATTTGACACCGTTTCAATAGACAATGGAGCTTTTCTGCGATTTTTATGGACCCTCAGACAAATTTGACAAACAAAGCTAAATTGAATTTGATACAAAAACGACCCAGTTCAGAGGGCTAAAAGCTAGTTAAATAGGACATTCTCAGTAACGTAGCACACATGGTCTGTTCCAGTGTGACTAGAGCAATCATTTGACACCGTTTCAATAGACAATGGAGCTTTTCTGCGATTTTTATGCACCCTCAGACAAATTTGACAAACAAAGCTAAATTAAATTTGATATAAAAACGACCCAGTTTAGAGGGCTAAAAGCTAGTTAAATAGGACATTCTCAGTAATGTAGCACACATGGTCTGTTCCAGTGTGAGTAGAGCTATCATTTGACACCGTTTCAATAGACAATGGAGCTTTTCTGCGATTTTTATGCACCCTCAGACAAATTGAATTTGATACAAAAACGACCCAGTTTAGAGGGCTAAAAGCTAGTTAAATAGGACATTCTCAGTAATGTAGCACACATGGTCTGTTCCAGTGTGACTAGAGTATCATTTGACACCGTTTCAATAGACAATGGAGCTTTTCTGCGGTTTTTATGCACCCCCAGACAAATTTGACAAACAAAGCTAAATTGAATTTGATACAAAAACGACCCAGTTTAGAGGGCTAAAAGCTAGTTAAATAGGACATTCTCAGTAATGTAGCACACATGGTCTGTTCCAGTGTGACTAGAGCTATCATTTGACACCGTTTCAATAGACAATGGAGCTTTTCTGCGATTTTTATGCACCCCCAGACAAATTTGACAAACAAAGCTAAATTGAATTTGATACAAAAACGACCCAGTTTAGAGGGCTAAAAGCTAGTTAAATAGGACATTCTCAGTAATGTAGCACACATGGTCTGTTCCAGTGTGACTAGAGCAATCATTTGACACCGTTTCAATAGACAATGGAGCTTTTCTGCGATTTTAATGCACCCCCAGACAAATTTGACAAACAAAGCTAAATTGAATTTGATACAAAAACGACCCAGTTTAGAGGGCTAAAAGCTAGTTAAATAGGACATTCTCAGTAATGTAGCACACATGGTCTGTTCCAGTGTGACTAGAGCTATCATTTGACACCGTTTCAATAGACAATGGAGCTTTTCTGCGATTTTTATGCACCCTCAGACAAATTTGACAAACAAAGCTAAATTGAATTTGATACAAAAACGACCCAGTTTAGAGGGCTAAAAGCTAGTTAAATAGGACATTCTCAGTAATGTAGCACACATGGTCTGTTCCAGTGTGACTAGAGTATCATTTGACACCGTTTCAATAGACAATGGAGCTTTTCTGCGGTTTTTATGCACCCCCAGACAAATTTGACAAACAAAGCTAAATTGAATTTGATACAAAAACGACCCAGTTTAGAGGGCTAAAAGCTAGTTAAATAGGACATTCTCAGTAATGTAGCACATATGGTCTGTTCCAGTGTGACTAGAGCAATCATTTGACACCGTTTCAATAGACAATGGAGCTTTTCTGCGATTTTAATGCACCCCCAGACAAATTTGACAAACAAAGCTAAATTGAATTTACTAGAAAAACGACCCAGTTTAGAGGGCTAAAAGCTAGTTAAATAGGACATTCTCAGTAATGTAGCACACATGGTCTGTTCCAGTGTGACTAGAGCTATCATTTGACACCGTTTCAATAGACAATGGAGCTTTTCTGCGATTTTTATGCACCCTCAGACAAATTTGACAAACAAAGCTAAATTGAATTTACTACAAAAACGACCCAGTTTAGAGGGCTAAAAGCTAGTTAAATAGGACATTCTCACTAATGTAGCACACATGGTCTGTTCCAGTGTGACTAGAGCTATCATTTGACACCGTTTCAATAGACAATGGAGCTTTTCTGCGATTTTTATGGACCCTCAGACAAATTTGACAAACAAAGCTAAATTGAATTTGATACAAAAACGACCCAGTTCAGAGGGCTAAAAGCTAGTTAAATAGGACATTCTCAGTAACGTAGCACACATGGTCTGTTCCAGTGTGACTAGAGCAATCATTTGACACCGTTTCAATAGACAATGGAGCTTTTCTGCGATTTTTATGCACCCTCAGACAAATTTGACAAACAAAGCTAAATTAAATTTGATATAAAAACGACCCAGTTTAGAGGGCTAAAAGCTAGTTAAATAGGACATTCTCAGTAATGTAGCACACATGGTCTGTTCCAGTGTGAGTAGAGCTATCATTTGACACCGTTTCAATAGACAATGGAGCTTTTCTGCGATTTTTATGCACCCTCAGACAAATTGAATTTGATACAAAAACGACCCAGTTTAGAGGGCTAAAAGCTAGTTAAATAGGACATTCTCAGTAATGTAGCACACATGGTCTGTTCCAGTGTGACTAGAGTATCATTTGACACCGTTTCAATAGACAATGGAGCTTTTCTGCGGTTTTTATGCACCCCCAGACAAATTTGACAAACAAAGCTAAATTGAATTTGATACAAAAACGACCCAGTTTAGAGGGCTAAAAGCTAGTTAAATAGGACATTCTCAGTAATGTAGCACACATGGTCTGTTCCAGTGTGACTAGAGCTATCATTTGACACCGTTTCAATAGACAATGGAGCTTTTCTGCGATTTTTATGCACCCCCAGACAAATTTGACAAACAAAGCTAAATTGAATTTGATACAAAAACGACCCAGTTTAGAGGGCTAAAAGCTAGTTAAATAGGACATTCTCAGTAATGTAGCACACATGGTCTGTTCCAGTGTGACTAGAGCAATCATTTGACACCGTTTCAATAGACAATGGAGCTTTTCTGCGATTTTAATGCACCCCCAGACAAATTTGACAAACAAAGCTAAATTGAATTTACTAGAAAAACGACCCAGTTTAGAGGGCTAAAAGCTAGTTAAATAGGACATTCTCAGTAATGTAGCACACATGGTCTGTTCCAGTGTGACTAGAGCTATCATTTGACACCGTTTCAATAGACAATGGAGCTTTTCTGCGATTTATATGCACCCTCAGACAAATTTGACAAACAAAGCTAAATTGAATTTACTACAAAAACGACCCAGTTTAGAGGGCTAAAAGCTAGTTAAATAGGACATTCTCACTAATGTAGCACACATGTTCTGTTCCAGTGTGACTAGAGCTATCATTTGACACCGTTTCAATAGACAATGGAGCTTTTCTGCGATTTTTATGGACCCTCAGACAAATTTGACAAACAAAGCTAAATTGAATTTGATACAAAAACGACCCAGTTCAGAGGGCTAAAAGCTAGTTAAATAGGACATTCTCAGTAACGTAGCACACATGGTCTGTTCCAGTGTGACTAGAGCAATCATTTGACACCGTTTCAATAGACAATGGAGCTTTTCTGCGATTTTTATGCACCCTCAGACAAATTTGACAAACAAAGCTAAATTAAATTTGATACAAAAACGACCCAGTTTAGAGGGCTAAAAGCTAGTTAAATAGGACATTCTCAGTAATGTAGCACACATGGTCTGTTCCAGTGTGACTAGAGCTATCATTTGACACCGTTTCAATAGACAATGGAGCTTTTCTGCGATTTTTATGCACCCCCAGACAAATTTGACAAACAAAGCTAAATTGAATTTGATACAAAAACGACCCAGTTTAGAGGGCTAAAAGCTAGTTAAATAGGACATTCTCAGTAATGTAGCACACATGGTCTGTTCCAGTGTGACTAGAGCAATCATTTGACACCGTTTCAATAGACAATGGAGCTTTTCTGCGATTTTAATGCACCCCCAGACAAATTTGACAAACAAAGCTAAATTGAATTTACTAGAAAAACGACCCAGTTTAGAGGGCTAAAAGCTAGTTAAATAGGACATTCTCAGTAATGTAGCACACATGGTCTGTTCCAGTGTGACTAGAGCTATCATTTGACACCGTTTCAATAGACAATGGAGCTTTTCTGCGATTTTTATGCACCCTCAGACAAATTTGACAAACAAAGCTAAATTGAATTTACTACAAAAACGACCCAGTTTAGAGGGCTAAAAGCTAGTTAAATAGGACATTCTCACTAATGTAGCACACATGTTCTGTTCCAGTGTGACTAGAGCTATCATTTGACACCGTTTCAATAGACAATGGAGCTTTTCTGCGATTTTTATGGACCCTCAGACAAATTTGACAAACAAAGCTAAATTGAATTTGATACAAAAACGACCCAGTTCAGAGGGCTAAAAGCTAGTTAAATAGGACATTCTCAGTAACGTAGCACACATGGTCTGTTCCAGTGTGACTAGAGCAATCATTTGACACCGTTTCAATAGACAATGGAGCTTTTCTGCGATTTTTATGCACCCTCAGACAAATTTGACAAACAAAGCTAAATTAAATTTGATACAAAAACGACCCAGTTTAGAGGGCTAAAAGCTAGTTAAATAGGACATTCTCAGTAATGTAGCACACATGGTCTGTTCCAGTGTGAGTAGAGCTATCATTTGACACCGTTTCAATAGACAATGGAGCTTTTCTGCGATTTTTATGCACCCTCAGACAAATTTGACAAACAAAGCTAAATTGAATTTGATACAAAAACGACCCAGTTTAGAGGGCTAAAAGCTAGTTAAATAGGACATTCTCAGTAATGTAGCACACATGGTCTGTTCCAGTGTGACTAGAGCTATCATTTGACACCGTTTCAATAGACAATGGAGCTTTTCTGCGATTTTTATGCACCCTCAGACAAATTTGACAAACAAAGCTAAATTGAATTTGATACAAAAACGACCCAGTTTAGAGGGCTAAAAGCTAGTTAAATAGGACATTCTCAGTAATGTAGCACACATGGTCTGTTCCAGTGTGACTAGAGTATCATTTGACACCGTTTCAATAGACAATGGAGCTTTTCTGCGGTTTTTATGCACCCCCAGACAAATTTGACAAACAAAGCTAAATTGAATTTGATACAAAAACGACCCAGTTTAGAGGGCTAAAAGCTAGTTAAATAGGACATTCTCAGTAATGTAGCACACATGGTCTGTTCCAGTGTGACTAGAGCTATCATTTGACACCGTTTCAATAGACAATGGAGCTTTTCTGCAATTTTTATGCACCCCCAGACAAATTTGACAAACAAAGCTAAATTGAATTTACTACAAAAACGACCCAGTTTAGAGGGCTAAAAGCTAGTTAAATAGGACATTCTCAGTAATGTAGCACACATGGTCTGTTCCAGTGTGACTAGAGCTATCATTTGACACCGTTTCAATAGACAATGGAGCTTTTCTGCGATTTTTATGCACCCTCAGACAAATTTGACAAACAAAGCTAAATTGAATTTACTACAAAAACGACCCAGTTTAGAGGGCTAAAAGCTAGTTAAATAGGACATTCTCACTAATGTAGCACACATGGTCTGTTCCAGTGTGACTAGAGCTATCATTTGACACCGTTTCAATAGACAATGGAGCTTTTCTGCGATTTTTATGGACCCTCAGACAAATTTGACAAACAAAGCTAAATTGAATTTGATACAAAAACGACCCAGTTCAGAGGGCTAAAAGCTAGTTAAATAGGACATTCTCAGTAACGTAGCACACATGGTCTGTTCCAGTGTGACTAGAGCAATCATTTGACACCGTTTCAATAGACAATGGAGCTTTTCTGCGATTTTTATGCACCCTCAGACAAATTTGACAAACAAAGCTAAATTAAATTTGATAGAAAAACGACCCAGTTTAGAGGGCTAAAAGCTAGTTAAATAGGACATTCTCAGTAATGTAGCACACATGGTCTGTTCCAGTGTGAGTAGAGCTATCATTTGACACCGTTTCAATAGACAATGGAGCTTTTCTGCGATTTTTATGCACCCTCAGACAAATTTGACAAACAAAGCTAAATTGAATTTGATACAAAAACGACCCAGTTTAGAGGGCTAAAAGCTAGTTAAATAGGACATTCTCAGTAATGTAGCACACATGGTCTGTTCCAGTGTGACTAGAGCTATCATTTGACACCGTTTCAATAGACAATGGAGCTTTTCTGCGATTTTTATGCACCCTCAGACAAATTTGACAAACAAAGCTAAATTGAATTTGATACAAAAACGACCCAGTTTAGAGGGCTAAAAGCTAGTTAAATAGGACATTCTCAGTAATGTAGCACACATGGTCTGTTCCAGTGTGACTAGAGTATCATTTGACACCGTTTCAATAGACAATGGAGCTTTTCTGCGGTTTTTATGCACCCCCAGACAAATTTGACAAACAAAGCTAAATTGAATTTGATACAAAAACGACCCAGTTTAGAGGGCTAAAAGCTAGTTAAATAGGACATTCTCAGTAATGTAGCACACATGGTCTGTTCCAGTGTGACTAGAGCTATCATTTGACACCGTTTCAATAGACAATGGAGCTTTTCTGCGATTTTTATGCACCCCCAGACAAATTTGACAAACAAAGCTAAATTGAATTTGATACAAAAACGACCCAGTTTAGAGGGCTAAAAGCTAGTTAAATAGGACATTCTCAGTAATGTAGCACACATGGTCTGTTCCAGTGTGACTAGAGCAATCATTTGACACCGTTTCAATAGACAATGGAGCTTTTCTGCGATTTTAATGCACCCCCAGACAAATTTGACAAACAAAGCTGAATTGAATTTACTAGAAAAACGACCCAGTTTAGAGGGCTAAAAGCTAGTTAAATAGGACATTCTCAGTAATGTAGCACACATGGTCTGTTCCAGTGTGACTAGAGCTATCATTTGACACCGTTTCAATAGACAATGGAGCTTTTCTGCGATTTTTATGCACCCTCAGACAAATTTGACAAACAAAGCTAAATTGAATTTACTACAAAAACGACCCAGTTTAGAGGGCTAAAAGCTAGTTAAATAGGACATTCTCACTAATGTAGCACACATGGTCTGTTCCAGTGTGACTAGAGCTATCATTTGACACCGTTTCAATAGACAATGGAGCTTTTCTGCGATTTTTATGGACCCTCAGACAAATTTGACAAACAAACCTAAATTGAATTTGATACAAAAACGACCCAGTTCAGAGGGCTAAAAGCTAGTTAAATAGGACATTCTCAGTAACGTAGCACACATGGTCTGTTCCAGTGTGACTAGAGCAATCATTTGACACCGTTTCAATAGACAATGGAGCTTTTCTGCGATTTTTATGCACCCTCAGACAAATTTGACAAACAAAGCTAAATTAAATTTGATACAAAAACGACCCAGTTTAGAGGGCTAAAAGCTAGTTAAATAGGACATTCTCAGTAATGTAGCACACATGGTCTGTTCCAGTGTGAGTAGAGCTATCATTTGACACCGTTTCAATAGACAATGGAGCTTTTCTGCGATTTTTATGCACCCTCAGACAAATTTGACAAACAAAGTAAAATTGAATTTGATACAAAAACGACCCAGTTTAGAGGGCTAAAAGCTAGTTAAATAGGACATTCTCACTAATGTAGCACACATGGTCTGTTCCAGTGTGACTAGAGCTATCATTTGACACCGTTTCAATAGACAATGGAGCTTTTCTGCGATTTTTATGGACCCTCAGACAAATTTGACAAACAAAGCTAAATTGAATTTGATACAAAAACGACCCAGTTCAGAGGGCTAAAAGCTAGTTAAATAGGACATTCTCAGTAACGTAGCACACATGGTCTGTTCCAGTGTGACTAGAGCAATCATTTGACACCGTTTCAATAGACAATGGAGCTTTTCTGCGATTTTTATGCACCCTCAGACAAATTTGACAAACAAAGCTAAATTAAATTTGATAGAAAAACGACCCAGTTTAGAGGGCTAAAAGCTAGTTAAATAGGACATTCTCAGTAATGTAGCACACATGGTCTGTTCCAGTGTGACTAGAGCTATCATTTGACACCGTTTCAATAGACAATGGAGCTTTTCTGCGATTTTTATGCACCCTCAGACAAATTTGACAAACAAAGCTAAATTGAATTTGATACAAAAACGACCCAGTTTAGAGGGCTAAAAGCTAGTTAAATAGGACATTCTCAGTAATGTAGCACACATGGTCTGTTCCAGTGTGACTAGAGTATCATTTGACACCGTTTCAATAGACAATGGAGCTTTTCTGCGGTTTTTATGCACCCCCAGACAAATTTGACAAACAAAGCTAAATTGAATTTGATACAAAAACGACCCAGTTTAGAGGGCTAAAAGCTAGTTAAATAGGACATTCTCAGTAATGTAGCACACATGGTCTGTTCCAGTGTGACTAGAGCTATCATTTGACACCGTTTCAATAGACAATGGAGCTTTTCTGCGATTTTTATGCACCCCCAGACAAATTTGACAAACAAAGCTAAATTGAATTTGATACAAAAACGACCCAGTTTAGAGGGCTAAAAGCTAGTTAAATAGGACATTCTCAGTAATGTAGCACACATGGTCTGTTCCAGTGTGACTAGAGCTATCATTTGACACCGTTTCAATAGACAATGGAGCTTTTCTGCGATTTTTATGCACCCTCAGACAAATTTGACAAACAAAGCTAAATTGAATTTACTACAAAAACGACCCAGTTTAGAGGGCTAAAAGCTAGTTAAATAGGACATTCTCACTAATGTAGCACACATGGTCTGTTCCAGTGTGACTAGAGCTATCATTTGACACCGTTTCAATAGACAATGGAGCTTTTCTGCGATTTTTATGGACCCTCAGACAAATTTGACAAACAAAGCTAAATTGAATTTGATACAAAAACGACCCAGTTCAGAGGGCTAAAAGCTAGTTAAATAGGACATTCTCAGTAACGTAGCACACATGGTCTGTTCCAGTGTGACTAGAGCAATCATTTGACACCGTTTCAATAGACAATGGAGCTTTTCTGCGATTTTTATGCACCCTCAGACAAATTTGACAAACAAAGCTAAATTAAATTTGATAGAAAAACGACCCAGTTTAGAGGGCTAAAAGCTAGTTAAATAGGACATTCTCAGTAATGTAGCACACATGGTCTGTTCCAGTGTGAGTAGAGCTATCATTTGACACCGTTTCAATAGACAATGGAGCTTTTCTGCGATTTTTATGCACCCTCAGACAAATTTGACAAACAAAGCTAAATTGAATTTGATACAAAAACGACCCAGTTTAGAGGGCTAAAAGCTAGTTAAATAGGACATTCTCAGTAATGTAGCACACATGGTCTGTTCCAGTGTGACTAGAGCTATCATTTGACACCGTTTCAATAGACAATGGAGCTTTTCTGCGATTTTTATGCACCCTCAGACAAATTTGACAAACAAAGCTAAATTGAATTTGATACAAAAACGACCCAGTTTAGAGGGCTAAAAGCTAGTTAAATAGGACATTCTCAGTAATGTAGCACACATGGTCTGTTCCAGTGTGACTAGAGTATCATTTGACACCGTTTCAATAGACAATGGAGCTTTTCTGCGGTTTTTATGCACCCCCAGACAAATTTGACAAACAAAGCTAAATTGAATTTGATACAAAAACGACCCAGTTTAGAGGGCTAAAAGCTAGTTAAATAGGACATTCTCAGTAATGTAGCACACATGGTCTGTTCCAGTGTGACTAGAGCTATCATTTGACACCGTTTCAATAGACAATGGAGCTTTTCTGCGATTTTTATGCACCCCCAGACAAATTTGACAAACAAAGCTAAATTGAATTTGATACAAAAACGACCCAGTTTAGAGGGCTAAAAGCTAGTTAAATAGGACATTCTCAGTAATGTAGCACACATGGTCTGTTCCAGTGTGACTAGAGCAATCATTTGACACCGTTTCAATAGACAATGGAGCTTTTCTGCGATTTTAATGCACCCCCAGACAAATTTGACAAACAAAGCTGAATTGAATTTACTAGAAAAACGACCCAGTTTAGAGGGCTAAAAGCTAGTTAAATAGGACATTCTCAGTAATGTAGCACACATGGTCTGTTCCAGTGTGACTAGAGCTATCATTTGACACCGTTTCAATAGACAATGGAGCTTTTCTGCGATTTTTATGCACCCTCAGACAAATTTGACAAACAAAGCTAAATTGAATTTACTACAAAAACGACCCAGTTTAGAGGGCTAAAAGCTAGTTAAATAGGACATTCTCACTAATGTAGCACACATGGTCTGTTCCAGTGTGACTAGAGCTATCATTTGACACCGTTTCAATAGACAATGGAGCTTTTCTGCGATTTTTATGGACCCTCAGACAAATTTGACAAACAAAGCTAAATTGAATTTGATACAAAAACGACCCAGTTCAGAGGGCTAAAAGCTAGTTAAATAGGACATTCTCAGTAACGTAGCACACATGGTCTGTTCCAGTGTGACTAGAGCAATCATTTGACACCGTTTCAATAGACAATGGAGCTTTTCTGCGATTTTTATGCACCCTCAGACAAATTTGACAAACAAAGCTAAATTAAATTTGATACAAAAACGACCCAGTTTAGAGGGCTAAAAGCTAGTTAAATAGGACATTCTCAGTAATGTAGCACACATGGTCTGTTCCAGTGTGAGTAGAGCTATCATTTGACACCGTTTCAATAGACAATGGAGCTTTTCTGCGATTTTTATGCACCCTCAGACAAATTTGACAAACAAAGTTAAATTGAATTTGATACAAAAACGACCCAGTTTAGAGGGCTAAAAGCTAGTTAAATAGGACATTCTCACTAATGTAGCACACATGGTCTGTTCCAGTGTGACTAGAGCTATCATTTGACACCGTTTCAATAGACAATGGAGCTTTTCTGCGATTTTTATGGACCCTCAGACAAATTTGACAAACAAAGCTAAATTGAATTTGATACAAAAACGACCCAGTTCAGAGGGCTAAAAGCTAGTTAAATAGGACATTCTCAGTAACGTAGCACACATGGTCTGTTCCAGTGTGACTAGAGCAATCATTTGACACCGTTTCAATAGACAATGGAGCTTTTCTGCGATTTTTATGCACCCTCAGACAAATTTGACAAACAAAGCTAAATTAAATTTGATAGAAAAACGACCCAGTTTAGAGGGCTAAAAGCTAGTTAAATAGGACATTCTCAGTAATGTAGCACACATGGTCTGTTCCAGTGTGAGTAGAGCTATCATTTGACACCGTTTCAATAGACAATGGAGCTTTTCTGCGATTTTTATGCACCCTCAGACAAATTTGACAAACAAAGCTAAATTGAATTTGATACAAAAACGACCCAGTTTAGAGGGCTAAAAGCTAGTTAAATAGGACATTCTCAGTAATGTAGCACACATGGTCTGTTCCAGTGTGACTAGAGCTATCATTTGACACCGTTTCAATAGACAATGGAGCTTTTCTGCGATTTTTATGCACCCTCAGACAAATTTGACAAACAAAGCTAAATTGAATTTGATACAAAAACGACCCAGTTTAGAGGGCTAAAAGCTAGTTAAATAGGACATTCTCAGTAATGTAGCACACATGGTCTGTTCCAGTGTGACTAGAGTATCATTTGACACCGTTTCAATAGACAATGGAGCTTTTCTGCGGTTTTTATGCACCCCCAGACAAATTTGACAAACAAAGCTAAATTGAATTTGATACAAAAACGACCCAGTTTAGAGGGCTAAAAGCTAGTTAAATAGGACATTCTCAGTAATGTAGCACACATGGTCTGTTCCAGTGTGACTAGAGCTATCATTTGACACCGTTTCAATAGACAATGGAGCTTTTCTGCGATTTTTATGCACCCCCAGACAAATTTGACAAACAAAGCTAAATTGAATTTGATACAAAAACGACCCAGTTTAGAGGGCTAAAAGCTAGTTAAATAGGACATTCTCAGTAATGTAGCACACATGGTCTGTTCCAGTGTGACTAGAGCAATCATTTGACACCGTTTCAATAGACAATGGAGCTTTTCTGCGATTTTAATGCACCCCCAGACAAATTTGACAAACAAAGCTGAATTGAATTTACTAGAAAAACGACCCAGTTTAGAGGGCTAAAAGCTAGTTAAATAGGACATTCTCAGTAATGTAGCACACATGGTCTGTTCCAGTGTGACTAGAGCTATCATTTGACACCGTTTCAATAGACAATGGAGCTTTTCTGCGATTTTTATGCACCCTCAGACAAATTTGACAAACAAAGCTAAATTGAATTTACTACAAAAACGACCCAGTTTAGAGGGCTAAAAGCTAGTTAAATAGGACATTCTCACTAATGTAGCACACATGGTCTGTTCCAGTGTGACTAGAGCTATCATTTGACACCGTTTCAATAGACAATGGAGCTTTTCTGCGATTTTTATGGACCCTCAGACAAATTTGACAAACAAAGCTAAATTGAATTTGATACAAAAACGACCCAGTTCAGAGGGCTAAAAGCTAGTTAAATAGGACATTCTCAGTAACGTAGCACACATGGTCTGTTCCAGTGTGACTAGAGCAATCATTTGACACCGTTTCAATAGACAATGGAGCTTTTCTGCGATTTTTATGCACCCTCAGACAAATTTGACAAACAAAGCTAAATTAAATTTGATACAAAAACGACCCAGTTTAGAGGGCTAAAAGCTAGTTAAATAGGACATTCTCAGTAATGTAGCACACATGGTCTGTTCCAGTGTGAGTAGAGCTATCATTTGACACCGTTTCAATAGACAATGGAGCTTTTCTGCGATTTTTATGCACCCTCAGACAAATTTGACAAACAAAGTTAAATTGAATTTGATACAAAAACGACCCAGTTTAGAGGGCTAAAAGCTAGTTAAATAGGACATTCTCACTAATGTAGCACACATGGTCTGTTCCAGTGTGACTAGAGCTATCATTTGACACCGTTTCAATAGACAATGGAGCTTTTCTGCGATTTTTATGGACCCTCAGACAAATTTGACAAACAAAGCTAAATTGAATTTGATACAAAAACGACCCAGTTCAGAGGGCTAAAAGCTAGTTAAATAGGACATTCTCAGTAACGTAGCACACATGGTCTGTTCCAGTGTGACTAGAGCAATCATTTGACACCGTTTCAATAGACAATGGAGCTTTTCTGCGATTTTTATGCACCCTCAGACAAATTTGACAAACAAAGCTAAATTAAATTTGATAGAAAAACGACCCAGTTTAGAGGGCTAAAAGCTAGTTAAATAGGACATTCTCAGTAATGTAGCACACATGGTCTGTTCCAGTGTGAGTAGAGCTATCATTTGACACCGTTTCAATAGACAATGGAGCTTTTCTGCGATTTTTATGCACCCTCAGACAAATTTGACAAACAAAGCTAAATTGAATTTGATACAAAAACGACCCAGTTTAGAGGGCTAAAAGCTAGTTAAATAGGACATTCTCAGTAATGTAGCACACATGGTCTGTTCCAGTGTGACTAGAGCTATCATTTGACACCGTTTCAATAGACAATGGAGCTTTTCTGCGATTTTTATGCACCCTCAGACAAATTTGACAAACAAAGCTAAATTGAATTTGATACAAAAACGACCCAGTTTAGAGGGCTAAAAGCTAGTTAAATAGGACATTCTCAGTAATGTAGCACACATGGTCTGTTCCAGTGTGACTAGAGTATCATTTGACACCGTTTCAATAGACAATGGAGCTTTTCTGCGGTTTTTATGCACCCCCAGACAAATTTGACAAACAAAGCTAAATTGAATTTGATACAAAAACGACCCAGTTTAGAGGGCTAAAAGCTAGTTAAATAGGACATTCTCAGTAATGTAGCACACATGGTCTGTTCCAGTGTGACTAGAGCAATCATTTGACACCGTTTCAATAGACAATGGAGCTTTTCTGCGATTTTAATGCACCCCCAGACAAATTTGACAAACAAAGCTAAATTGAATTTACTAGAAAAACGACCCAGTTTAGAGGGCTAAAAGCTAGTTAAATAGGACATTCTCAGTAATGTAGCACACATGGTCTGTTCCAGTGTGACTAGAGCTATCATTTGACACCGTTTCAATAGACAATGGAGCTTTTCTGCGATTTTTATGCACCCTCAGACAAATTTGACAAACAAAGCTAAATTGAATTTACTACAAAAACGACCCAGTTTAGAGGGCTAAAAGCTAGTTAAATAGGACATTCTCACTAATGTAGCACACATGTTCTGTTCCAGTGTGACTAGAGCTATCATTTGACACCGTTTCAATAGACAATGGAGCTTTTCTGCGATTTTTATGGACCCTCAGACAAATTTGACAAACAAAGCTAAATTGAATTTGATACAAAAACGACCCAGTTCAGAGGGCTAAAAGCTAGTTAAATAGGACATTCTCAGTAACGTAGCACACATGGTCTGTTCCAGTGTGACTAGAGCAATCATTTGACACCGTTTCAATAGACAATGGAGCTTTTCTGCGATTTTTATGCACCCTCAGACAAATTTGACAAACAAAGCTAAATTAAATTTGATACAAAAACGACCCAGTTTAGAGGGCTAAAAGCTAGTTAAATAGGACATTCTCAGTAATGTAGCACACATGGTCTGTTCCAGTGTGACTAGAGCTATCATTTGACACCGTTTCAATAGACAATGGAGCTTTTCTGCGATTTTTATGCACCCTCAGACAAATTTGACAAACAAAGCTAAATTGAATTTGATACAAAAACGACCCAGTTTAGAGGGCTAAAAGCTAGTTAAATAGGACATTCTCAGTAATGTAGCACACATGGTCTGTTCCAGTGTGACTAGAGTATCATTTGACACCGTTTCAATAGACAATGGAGCTTTTCTGCGGTTTTTATGCACCCCCAGACAAATTTGACAAACAAAGCTAAATTGAATTTGATACAAAAACGACCCAGTTTAGAGGGCTAAAAGCTAGTTAAATAGGACATTCTCAGTAATGTAGCACACATGGTCTGTTCCAGTGTGACTAGAGCTATCATTTGACACCGTTTCAATAGACAATGGAGCTTTTCTGCGATTTTTATGCACCCCCAGACAAATTTGACAAACAAAGCTAAATTGAATTTGATACAAAAACGACCCAGTTTAGAGGGCTAAAAGCTAGTTAAATAGGACATTCTCAGTAATGTAGCACATATGGTCTGTTCCAGTGTGACTAGAGCAATCATTTGACACCGTTTCAATAGACAATGGAGCTTTTCTGCGATTTTAATGCACCCCCAGACAAATTTGACAAACAAAGCTAAATTGAATTTACTAGAAAAACGACCCAGTTTAGAGGGCTAAAAGCTAGTTAAATAGGACATTCTCACTAATGTAGCACACATGGTCTGTTCCAGTGTGACTAGAGCTATCATTTGACACCGTTTCAATAGACAATGGAGCTTTTCTGCGATTTTTATGGACCCTCAGACAAATTTGACAAACAAAGCTAAATTGAATTTGATACAAAAACGACCCAGTTCAGAGGGCTAAAAGCTAGTTAAATAGGACATTCTCAGTAACGTAGCACACATGGTCTGTTCCAGTGTGACTAGAGCAATCATTTGACACCGTTTCAATAGACAATGGAGCTTTTCTGCGATTTTTATGCACCCTCAGACAAATTTGACAAACAAAGCTAAATTAAATTTGATACAAAAACGACCCAGTTTAGAGGGCTAAAAGCTAGTTAAATAGGACATTCTCAGTAATGTAGCACACATGGTCTGTTCCAGTGTGACTAGAGCTATCATTTGACACCGTTTCAATAGACAATGGAGCTTTTCTGCGATTTTTATGCACCCCCAGACAAATTTGACAAACAAAGCTAAATTGAATTTACTACAAAAACGACCCAGTTTAGAGGGCTAAAAGCTAGTTAAATAGGACATTCTCAGTAATGTAGCACACATGGTCTGTTCCAGTGTGACTAGAGCTATCATTTGACACCGTTTCAATAGACAATGGAGCTTTTCTGCGATTTTTATGCACCCCCAGACAAATTTGACAAACAAAGCTAAATTGAATTTACTAGAAAAACGACCCAGTTTAGAGGGCTAAAAGCTAGTTAAATAGGACATTCTCAGTAATGTAGCACACATGGTCTGTTCCAGTGTGACTAGAGCTATCATTTGACACCGTTTCAATAGACAATGGAGCTTTTCTGCGATTTTTATGCACCCTCAGACAAATTTGACAAACAAAGCTAAATTGAATTTACTACAAAAACGACCCAGTTTAGAGGGCTAAAAGCTAGTTAAATAGGACATTCTCAGTAATGTAGCACACATGGTCTGTTCCAGTGTGACTAGAGCTATCATTTGACACCGTTTCAATAGACAATGGAGCTTTTCTGCGATTTTTATGCACCCTCAGACAAATTTGACAAACAAAGCTAAATTGAATTTGATACAAAAACGACCCAGTTTAGAGGGCTAAAAGCTAGTTAAATAGGACATTCTCACTAATTTAGCACACATGGTCTGTTCCAGTGTGACTAGAGCTATCATTTGACACCGTTTCAATAGACAATGGAGCTTTTCTGCGATTTTTATGCACCCCCAGACAAATTTGACAAACAAAGCTAAATTGAATTTACTACAAAAACGACCCAGTTTAGAGGGCTAAAAGCTAGTTAAATAGGACATTCTCAGTAATGTAGCACACATGGTCTGTTCCAGTGTGACTAGAGCAATCATTTGACACCGTTTCAATAGACAATGGAGCTTTTCTGCGATTTTTATGCACCCCCAGACAAATTTGACAAACAAAGCTAAATTGAATATACTACAAAAACGACCCAGTTTAGAGGGCTAAAAGCTAGTTAAATAGGACATTCTCACTAATGTAACACACATGGTCTGTTCCAGTGTGACTAGAGCTATCATTTGACACCGTTTCAATAGACAATGGAGCTTTTCTGCGATTATTATGCACCCCCGACAAATTTGACAAACAAAGCTAAATTGAATTTACTACAAAACGACCCAGTTTAGAGGGCTAAAAGCTAGTTAAATAGGACATTCTCAGTAATGTAGCACACATGGTCTGTTCCAGTGTGACTAGAGCAATCATTTGACACCGTTTCAATAGACAATGGAGCTTTTCTGCGATTTTTATGCATCCCCAGACAAATTTGACAAACAAAGCTAAATTGAATTTACTACAAAAACGACCCAGTTTAGAGGGCTAAAAGCTAGTTAAATAGGACATTGTCAGTAATGTAGCACACATGGTCTGTTCCAGTGTGACTAGAGCTATCATTTGACACCGTTTCAATAGACAATGGAGCTTTTCTTCGATTTTTATGCACCCCCAGACAAATTTGACAAACAAAGCTAAATTGAATTTGATAAAAAAACGACCCAGTTTAGAGGGCTAAAAGCTAGTTAAATAGGACATTCTCAGTAATGTAGCACACATGGTCTGTTCCAGTGTGACTAGAGCAATCATTTGACACCGTTTCAATAGACAATGGAGCTTTTCTGCGATTTTTATGCATCCCCAGACAAATTTGACAAACAAAGCTAAATTGAATTTACTACAAAAACGACCCAGTTTAGAGGGCTAAAAGCTAGTTAAATAGGACATTGTCAGTAATGTAGCACACATGGTCTGTTCCAGTGTGACTAGAGCTATCATTTGACACCGTTTCAATAGACAATGGAGCTTTTCTTCGATTTTTATGCACCCCCAGACAAATTTGACAAACAAAGCTAAATTGAATTTGATACAAAAACGACCCAGTTCAGAGGGCTAAAAGCTAGTTAAATAGGACATTCTCACTAATGTAACACACATGGTCTGTTCCAGTGTGACTAGAGCTATCATTTGACACCGTTTCAATAGACAATGGAGCTTTTCTGCGATTATTATGCACCCCCGACAAATTTGACAAACAAAGCTAAATTGTATTTACTACAAAACGACCCAGTTTAGAGGGCTAAAAGCTAGTTAAATAGGACATTCTCAGTAATGTAGCACACATGGTCTGTTCCAGTGTGACTAGAGCAATCATTTGACACCGTTTCAATAGACAATGGAGCTTTTCTGCGATTTTTATGCATCCCCAGACAAATTTGACAAACAAAGCTAAATTGAATTTACTACAAAAACGACCCAGTTTAGAGGGCTAAAAGCTAGTTAAATAGGACATTGTCAGTAATGTAGCACACATGGTCTGTTCCAGTGTGACTAGAGCTATCATTTGACACCGTTTCAATAGACAATGGAGCTTTTCTTCGATTTTTATGCACCCCCAGACAAATTTGACAAACAAAGCTAAATTGAATTTGATAAAAAAACGACCCAGTTTAGAGGGCTAAAAGCTAGTTAAATAGGACATTCTCAGTAATGTAGCACACATGGTCTGTTCCAGTGTGACTAGAGCAATCATTTGACACCGTTTCAATAGACAATGGAGCTTTTCTGCGATTTTTATGCATCCCCAGACAAATTTGACAAACAAAGCTAAATTGAATTTACTACAAAAACGACCCAGTTTAGAGGGCTAAAAGCTAGTTAAATAGGACATTGTCAGTAATGTAGCACACATGGTCTGTTCCAGTGTGACTAGAGCTATCATTTGACACCGTTTCAATAGACAATGGAGCTTTTCTTCGATTTTTATGCACCCCCAGACAAATTTGACAAACAAAGCTAAATTGAATTTGATACAAAAACGACCCAGTTCAGAGGGCTAAAAGCTAGTTAAATAGGACATTCTCAGTAATGTAGCACACATGGTCTGTTCCAGTGTGACTAGAGCTATCATTTGACACCGTTTCAATAGACAATGGAGCTTTTCTGCGATTTTTATGCACCCTCAGACAAATTTGACAAACAAAGCTAAATTGAATTTACTACAAAAACGACCCAGTTTAGAGGGCTAAAAGCTAGTTAAATAGGACATTCTCACTAATGTAGCACACATGGTCTGTTCCAGTGTGACTAGAGCTATCATTTGACACCGTTTCAATAGACAATGGAGCTTTTCTGCGATTTTTATGGACCCTCAGACAAACAAAGCTAAATTGAATTTGATACAAAAACGACCCAGTTTTGAGGGCTAAAAGCTAGTTAAATAGGACATTCTCAGTAATGTAGCACACATGGTCTGTTCCAGTGTGACTAGAGCAATCATTTGACACTGTTTCAATAGACAATGGAGCTTTTCTGCGATTTTTATGCACCCCCAGACAAATTTGACAAACAAAGATAAATTTAATTTACTACAAAAACGACCCAGTTTAGAGGGCTAAAAGCTAGTTAAATAGGACATTCTCAGTAATGTAGCACACATGGTCTGTTCCAGTGTGACTAGAGCTATCATTTGACACCGTTTCAATAGACAATGGAGCTTTTCTGCGATTTTTATGCACCCCCAGACAAATTTGACAAACAAAGCTAAATTGAATTTGATACAAAAACGACCCAGTTTAGAGGGCTAAAAGCTAGTTAAATAGGACATTCTCAGTAATGTAGCACACATGGTCTGTTCCAGTGTGACTAGAGCTATCATTTGACACCGTTTCAATAGACAATGGAGCTTTTCTGCGATTTTTATGCACCCTCAGACAAATTTGACAAACAAAGCTAAATTGAATTTGATACAAAAACGACCCAGTTTAGAGGGCTAAAAGCTAGTTAAATAGGACATTCTCACTAATGTAGCACACATGGTCTGTTCCAGTGTGACTAGAGCTATCATTTGACACCGTTTCAATAGACAATGGAGCTTTTCTGCGATTTTTATGCACCCCCAGACAAATTTGACAAACAAAGCTAAATTGAATTTACTACAAAAACGACCCAGTTTAGAGGGCTAAAAGCTAGTTAAATAGGACATTCTCAGTAATGTAGCACACATGGTCTGTTCCAGTGTGACTAGACCTATCATTTGACACCGTTTCAATAGACAATGGAGCTTTTCTGCGATTTTTATGCACCCCCAGACAAATTTGACAAACAAAGCTAAATTGAATTTGATACAAAAACGACCCAGTTTAGAGGGCTAAAAGCTAGTTAACCTGTTGGGTCTAGGGGGCAGCATTTGCACGTCTGGATAAAAAAAATGTACCCGATTTAATCTGGTTACTAATCCTACCCAGTAACTAGAATATGCATATACTTATTATATATGGATAGAAAACACTCTAAAGTTTCCAAAACTGTTTGAATGGTGTCTGTGAGTATAACAGAACTCATTTGGCAGGCAAAACCCTGAGACATTTTCTGACAGGAAGTGGATACCTGATGTGTTGTATTGAGTTTAAACCTATCCCATTGAAAAACACAGGGGTTTAGGAATATTTTGGCACTTCCTATTGCTTCCACTAGATGTCACCAGCCTTTACAAAGTGTTTTGAGTCTTCTGGAGGGAGATCTGACCGAACAAGAGCCATGGAACGGTGATGTCCCATTAGACACCTGGCGCGCTACTTCATGTTGGGTACCCTCGTTCCAATACGTTATAAAAGGCTATGCATTCGTCCACCTTGAATATTATTCATGTTCTGGTTAAAAAAGGCCCTAATGATTTATGCTATACAACGTTTGACATGTTTGAACGAACGGAAATATATTTTTTCCCCTCGTTCATGACGAGAAGTCCGGCTGGCTTACATCATGTGCTAACGAGACGGAGATTTTTGGACATAAATGATGAGCTTTTTTGAACAAAACTACATTCGTTATGGACCTGTGATACCTGGAAGTGACATCTGATGAAGAGAATCAAAGGTAATGGATTATTTACATAGTATTTTCGATTTTAGATCTCCCCAACATGACGTCTAGTCTGTATCGCAACGCGTATTTTTCTGGGCACAGTGCTCAGATTATTGCAAAGTGTGATTTCCCAGTAAGGTTATTTTTAAATCTGGCAAGTTGATTGCGTTCAAAAGATGTAAATCTATAATTCTTTAAATGACAATATAATATTTTACCAATGTTTTCTAATTTTAATTATTTAATTTGTGACGCTGACTTGACTGCCGGTTATTGGAGGGAAACGATTTCCTCAACATCAATGCCATAGTAAAACGCTGTTTTTGTATATAAATATGAACTTGATAGAACTAAAAATGCATGCATTGTCTAACATAATGTCCTAGGAGTGTCATCTGATGGAGATTGTAAAAGGTTAGTGTATCATTTTAGCTGGTTTTATGGTTTTGGTGACCCTGTCTTTGACTTGACAAAACATTACACACAACTCTTGTAAATGTACTGTCCTAACATACTCTAAATTTATGCTTTCGCCGTAAAACCTTTTTGAAATCGTAAAACGTGGTTAGATTAAGGAGATGTTTATCTTTCAAATGGTGTAACATAGTTGTATTTTTGAAAAATTTGAATTTTGACATTTATTTGGATTCAAATTTGCCGCTCTTGAAATGCACCTGCTGTTGATGGAGTGCACCACGGGTGGCACGCTAGCGTCCCACCTAGCCCCAAGAGGTTAAATAGGACATTCTCAGTAATGTAGCACACATGGTCTGTTCCAGTGTGACTAGAGCTATCATTTGACACCGTTTCAATAGACAATGGAGCTTTTCTGCACCCTCAGACAAATTTGACAAACAAAGCTAAATTGAATTTACTACAAAAACGACCCAGTTTAGAGGGCTAAAAGCTAGTTAAATAGGACATTCTCAGTAATGTAGCACACATGGTCTGTTCCAGTGTGACTAGAGCTATCATTTGACACCGTTTCAATAGACAATAGAGCTTTTCTGCGATTTTAATGCACCCTCAGTCAAATTTGACAAACAAAGCTAAATTGAATTTGATACAAAAACGACCCAGTTTAGAGGGCTAAAAGCTAGTTAAATAGGACATTCTCAGTAATGTAGCACACATGGTCTGTTCCAGTGTGACTAGAGCTATCATTTGACACCGTTTGAATAGACAATGGAGCTTTTCTGCGATTTTTATGCACCCTCAGACAAATTTGACAAACAAAGCTAAATTGAATTTGATACAAAAACGACCCAGTTTAGAGGGCTAAAAGCTAGTTAAATAGGACATTCTCAGTAATGTAGCACACATGGTCTGTTCCATTGTGACTAGAGCTATCATTTGACACCGTTTCAATAGACAATGGAGCTTTTCTGCGATTTTTATGCACCCTCAGACAAATTTGACAAACAAAGCTTAATTGAATTTGATACAAAAACGACCCAGTTTAGAGGGCTAAAAGCTAGTTAAATAGGACATTCTCAGTAATGTAGCACACATGGTCTGTTCCAGTGTGACTACTCATTTGACACCGTTTCAATAGACAATGGAGCTTTTCTGCGATTATTATGCACCCCCGACAAATTTGACAAACAAAGCTAAATTGAATTTAAAACAATAACGACCCAGTTTAGAAGGCTAAAAGCTAGTTAAATAGGACATTGTCAGTAATGTAGCACACATGGTCTGTTCCAGTGTGACTAGAGCTATCATTTGACACCGTTTCAATAGACAATGGAGCTTTTCTGCGATTTTTATGCACCCCCAGACAAATTTGACAAACAAAGCTAAATTGAATTTGATACAAAAACGACCCAGTTTAGAGGGCTAAAAGCTAGTTAAATAGGACATTCTCAGTAATGTAGCACACATGGTCTGTTCCAGTGTGACTAGAGCTATCATTTGACACCGTTTCAATAGACAATGGAGCTTTTCTGCGATTTTTATGCACCCTCAGACAAATTTGACAAACAAAGCTAAATTGAATTTACTACAAAAACGACCCAGTTTAGAGGGCTAAAAGCTAGTTAAATAGGACATTCTCACTAATGTAGCACACATGGTCTGTTCCAGTGTGACTAGAGCTATCATTTGACACTGTTTCAATAGACAATGGAGCTTTTCTGCGATTTTTATGCACCCCCAGACAAATTTGACAAACAAAGCTAAATTGAATTTAAAACAATAACGACCCAGTTTAGAGGGCTAAAAGCTAGTTAAATAGGACATTCTCAGTAACGTAGCACACATGGTCTGTTCCAGTGTGACTAGAGCAATCATTTGACACCGTTTCAATAGACAATGGAGCTTTTCTGCGATTTTTATGCACCCTCAGACAAATTTGACAAACAAAGCTAAATTAAATTTGATACAAAAACGACCCAGTTTAGAGGGCTAAAAGCTAGTTAACCTCTTGGGGCTAGGTGGGACGCTAGCGTGCCACCTGTGGTGCACTCCATCAACAGCAGGTGCATTTCAAGAGCGGCAAATTTGAATCCAAATAAATGTCAAAATTCAAATTTTTCAAAAATACAACTATGTTACACCATTTGAAAGATAAACATCTCCTTAATCTAACCACGTTTTACGATTTCAAAAAGGTTTTACGGCGAAAGCATAAATTTAGAGTATGTTAGGACAGTACATTTACAAGAGTTGTGTGTAATGTTTTGTCAAGTCAAAGACAGGGTCACCAAAACCATAAAACCAGCTAAAATGATACACTAACCTTTTACAATCTCCATCAGATGACACTCCTAGGACATTATGTTAGACAATGCATGCATTTTTAGTTCTATCAAGTTCATATTTATATACAAAAACAGCGTTTTACTATGGCATTGATGTTGAGGAAATCGTTTCCCTCCAATAACCGGCAGTCAAGTCAGCGTCAGAAATTAAATAATTAAAATTAGAAAACATTGGTAAAATATTATATTGTCATTTAAAGAATTATAGATTTACATCTTTTGAACGCAATCAACTTGCCAGATTTAAAAATAACCTTACTGGGAAATCACACTTTGCAATAATCTGAGCACTGTGCCCAGAAAAATACGCGTTGCGATACAGACTAGACGTCATGTTGGGGAGATCTAAAATCGAAAATACTATGTAAATAATCCATTACCTTTGATTCTCTTCATCAGATGTCACTTCCAGGTATCACAGGTCCATAACGAATGTAGTTTTGTTCAAAAAAGCTCATCATTTATGTCCAAAAATCTCCGTCTCGTTAGCACATGATGTAAGCCAGCCGGACTTCTCGTCATGAACGAGGGGAAAAAATATATTTCCGTTCGTTCAAACATGTCAAACGTTGTATAGCATAAATCATTAGGGCCTTTTTTAACCAGAACATGAATAATATTCAAGGTGGACGAATGCATAGCCTTTTATAACGTATTGGAACGAGGGTACCCAACATGAAGTAGCGCGCCAGGTGTCTAATGGGACATCACCGTTCCATGGCTCTTGTTCGGTCAGATCTCCCTCCAGAAGACTCAAAACACTTTGTAAAGGCTGGTGACATCTAGTGGAAGCAATAGGAAGTGCCAAAATATTCCTAAACCCCTGTGTTTTTCAATGGGAGAGGTTTAAAGTCAATACAACACATCAGGTATCCACTTCCTGTCAGAAAATGTCTCAGGGTTTTGCCTGCCAAATGAGTTGTGTTATACTCACAGACACCATTCAAACAGTTTTGGAAACTTTAGAGTGTTTTCTATCCATATATAATAAGTATATGCATATTCTAGTTACTGGGTAGGATTAGTAACCAGATTAAATCGGGTACATTTTTTTTATCCAGACGTGCAAATGCTGCCCCCTAGACCCAACAGGTTAAATAGGACATTCTCAGTAATGTAGCACACATGGTCTGTTCCAGTGTGACTAGAGCTATCATTTGACACCGTTTCAATAGACAATGGAGCTTTTCTGCGATTTTTATGCACCCTCAGACAAATTTGACAAACAAAGCTAAATTGAATTTGATACAAAAACGACCCAGTTTTGAGGGCTAAAAGCTAGTTAAATAGGACATTCTCAGTAATGTAGCACACATGGTCTGTTCCAGTGTGACTAGAGCAATCATTTGACACTGTTTCAATAGACAATGGGGCTTTTCTGCGATTTTTATGCACCCCCAGACAAATTTGACAAACAAAGATAAATTTAATTTACTACAAAAACGACCCAGTTTAGAGGGCTAAAAGCTAGTTAAATAGGACATTCTCAGTAATGTAGCACACATGGTCTGTTCCAGTGTGACTAGAGCTATCATTTGACACCGTTTCAATAGACAATGGAGCTTTTCTGCGATTTTTATGCACCCCCAGACAAATTTGACAAACAAAGCTAAATTGAATTTGATACAAAAACGACCCAGTTTAGAGGGCTAAAAGCTAGTTAAATAGGACATTCTCAGTAATGTAGCACACATGGTCTGTTCCAGTGTGACTAGAGCTATCATTTGACACCGTTTCAATAGACAATGGAGCTTTTCTGCGATTTTTATGCACCCTCAGACAAATTTGACAAACAAAGCTAAATTGAATTTGATACAAAAACGACCCAGTTTAGAGGGCTAAAAGCTAGTTAAATAGGACATTCTCACTAATGTAGCACACATGGTCTGTTCCAGTGTGACTAGAGCTATCATTTGACACCGTTTCAATAGACAATGGAGCTTTTCTGCGATTTTTATGCACCCCCAGACAAATTTGACAAACAAAGCTAAATTGAATTTACTACAAAAACGACCCAGTTTAGAGGGCTAAAAGCTAGTTAAATAGGACATTCTCAGTAATGTAGCACACATGGTCTGTTCCAGTGTGACTAGAGCAATCATTTGACACCGTTTCAATAGACAATGGAGCTTTTCTGCGATTTTTATGCACCCCCAGACAAATTTGACAAACAAAGCTAAATTGAATATACTACAAAAACGACCCAGTTTAGAGGGCTAAAAGCTAGTTAAATAGGACATTCTCACTAATGTAGCACACATGGTCTGTTCCAGTGTGACTAGAGCTATCATTTGACACCGTTTCAATAGACAATGGAGCTTTTCTGCGATTTTTATGCACCCTCAGACAAATTTGACAAACAAAGCTAAATTGAATTTACTACAAAAACGACCCAGTTTAGAGGGCTAAAAGCTAGTTAAATAGGACATTCTCAGTAATGTAGCACACATGGTCTGTTCCAGTGTGACTAGAGCTATCATTTGACACCGTTTCAATAGACAATAGAGCTTTTCTGCGATTTTTATGCACCCTCAGTCAAATTTGACAAACAAAGCTAAATTGAATTTGATACAAAAACGACCCAGTTTAGAGGGCTAAAAGCTAGTTAAATAGGACATTCTCAGTAATGTAGCACACATGGTCTGTTCCAGTGTGACTAGAGCTATCATTTGACACCGTTTGAATAGACAATGGAGCTTTTCTGCGATTTTTATGCACCCTCAGACAAATTTGACAAACAAAGCTAAATTGAATTTGATACAAAAACGACCCAGTTTAGAGGGCTAAAAGCTAGTTAAATAGGACATTCTCAGTAATGTAGCACACATGGTCTGTTCCATTGTGACTAGAGCTATCATTTGACACCGTTTCAATAGACAATGGAGCTTTTCTGCGATTTTTATGCACCCTCAGACAAATTTGACAAACAAAGCTTAATTGAATTTGATACAAAAACGACCCAGTTTAGAGGGCTAAAAGCTAGTTAAATAGGACATTCTCAGTAATGTAGCACACATGGTCTGTTCCAGTGTGACTCATTTGACACCGTTTCAATAGACAATGGAGCTTTTCTGCGATTATTATGCACCCCCGACAAATTTGACAAACAAAGCTAAATTGAATTTACTACAAAAACGACCCAGTTTAGAGGGCTAAAAGCTAGTTAAATAGGACATTCTCAGTAATGTAGCACATATGGTCTGTTCCAGTGTGACTAGAGCTATCATTTGACACCGTTTCAATAGACAATGGAGCTTTTCTGCGATTTTTATGCACCCCCAGACAAATTTGACAAACAAAGCTAAATTGAATTTAAAACAATAACGACCCAGTTTAGAGGGCTAAAAGCTAGTTAAATAGGACATTCTCAGTAATGTAGCACACATGGTCTGTTCCAGTGTGACTAGAGTAATCATTTGACACCATTTCAATAGACAATGGAGCTTTTCTGCGATTTTTATGCACCCTCAGACAAATTTGACAAACAAAGCTAAATTAAATTTGATACAAAAACGACCCAGTTTAGAGGGCTAAAAGCTAGTTAAATAGGACATTCTCAGTAATGTAGCACACATGGTCTGTTCCAGTGTGACTAGAGCAATCATTTGACACCGTTTCAATAGACAATGGAGCTTTTCTGCGATTTTTATGCACCCCTAGACAAATTTGACAAACAAAGCTAAATTGAATTTGATACAAAAACGACCCAGTTTAGAGGGCTAAAAGCTAGTTAAATAGGACATTCTCAGTAATGTAGCACACATGGTCTGTTCCATTGTGACTAGAGCTATCATTTGACACCGTTTCAATAGACAATGGAGCTTTTCTGCGATTTTTATGCACCCTAAGACAAATTTGACAAACAAAGCTTAATTGAATTTGATACAAAAACGACCCAGTTTAGAGGGCTAAAAGCTAGTTAAATAGGACATTCTCAGTAATGTAGCACACATGGTCTGTTCCAGTGTGACTACTCATTTGACACCGTTTCAATAGACAATGGAGCTTTTCTGCGATTATTATGCACCCCCGACAAATTTGACAAACAAAGCTAAATTGAATTTACTACAAAAACGACCCAGTTTAGAGGGCTAAAAGCTAGTTAAATAGGACATTCTCAGTAATGTAGCACATATGGTCTGTTCCAGTGTGACTAGAGCTATCATTTGACACCGTTTCAATAGACAATGGAGCTTTTCTGCGATTTTTATGCACCCCCAGACAAATTTGACAAACAAAGCTAAATTGAATTTAAAACAATAACGACCCAGTTTAGAGGGCTAAAAGCTAGTTAAATAGGACATTCTCAGTAATGTAGCACACATGGTCTGTTCCAGTGTGACTAGAGCAATCATTTGACACCGTTTCAATAGACAATGGAGCTTTTCTGCGATTTTTATGCACCCTCAGACAAATTTGACAAACAAAGCTAAATTAAATTTGATACAAAAACGACCCAGTTTAGAGGGCTAAAAGCTAGTTAACCTGTTGGGTCTAGGGGGCAGCATTTGCACGTCTGGATAAAAAAAATGTACCCGATTTAATCTGGTTACTAATCCTACCCAGTAACTAGAATATGCATATACTTATTATATATGGATAGAAAACACTCTAAAGTTTCCAAAACTGTTTGAATGGTGTCTGTGAGTATAACAGAACTCATTTGGCAGGCAAAACCCTGAGACATTTTCTGACAGGAAGTGGATACCTGATGTGTTGTATTGAGTTTAAACCTATCCCATTGAAAAACACAGGGGTTTAGGAATATTTTGGCACTTCCTATTGCTTCCACTAGATGTCACCAGCCTTTACAAAGTGTTTTGAGTCTTCTGGAGGGAGATCTGACCGAACAAGAGCCATGGAACGGTGATGTCCCATTAGACACCTGGCGCGCTACTTCATGTTGGGTACCCTCGTTCCAATACGTTATAAAAGGCTATGCATTCGTCCACCTTGAATATTATTCATGTTCTGGTTAAAAAAGGCCCTAATGATTTATGCTATACAACGTTTGACATGTTTGAACGAACGGAAATATATTTTTTCCCCTCGTTCATGACGAGAAGTCCGGCTGGCTTACATCATGTGCTAACGAGACGGAGATTTTTGGACATAAATGATGAGCTTTTTTGAACAAAACTACATTCGTTATGGACCTGTGATACCTGGAAGTGACATCTGATGAAGAGAATCAAAGGTAATGGATTATTTACATAGTATTTTCGATTTTAGATCTCCCCAACATGACGTCTAGTCTGTATCGCAACGCGTATTTTTCTGGGCACAGTGCTCAGATTATTGCAAAGTGTGATTTCCCAGTAAGGTTATTTTTAAATCTGGCAAGTTGATTGCGTTCAAAAGATGTAAATCTATAATTCTTTAAATGACAATATAATATTTTACCAATGTTTTCTAATTTTAATTATTTAATTTGTGACGCTGACTTGACTGCCGGTTATTGGAGGGAAACGATTTCCTCAACATCAATGCCATAGTAAAACGCTGTTTTTGTATATAAATATGAACTTGATAGAACTAAAAATGCATGCATTGTCTAACATAATGTCCTAGGAGTGTCATCTGATGGAGATTGTAAAAGGTTAGTGTATCATTTTAGCTGGTTTTATGGTTTTGGTGACCCTGTCTTTGACTTGACAAAACATTACACACAACTCTTGTAAATGTACTGTCCTAACATACTCTAAATTTATGCTTTCGCCGTAAAACCTTTTTGAAATCGTAAAACGTGGTTAGATTAAGGAGATGTTTATCTTTCAAATGGTGTAACATAGTTGTATTTTTGAAAAATTTGAATTTTGACATTTATTTGGATTCAAATTTGCCGCTCTTGAAATGCACCTGCTGTTGATGGAGTGCACCACGGGTGGCACGCTAGCGTCCCACCTAGCCCCAAGAGGTTAAATAGGACATTCTCAGTAATGTAGCACACATGGTCTGTTCCAGTGTGACTAGAGCAATCATTTGACACCGTTTCAATAGACAATGGAGCTTTTCTGCGATTTTTATGCACCCCTAGACAAATTTGACAAACAAAGCTAAATTGAATTTGATACAAAAACGACCCAGTTTAGAGGGCTAAAAGCTAGTTAAATAGGACATTCTCAGTAATGTAGCACACATGGTCTGTTCCATTGTGACTAGAGCTATCATTTGACACCGTTTCAATAGACAATGGAGCTTTTCTGCGATTTTTATGCACCCTCAGACAAATTTGACAAACAAAGCTTAATTGAATTTGATACAAAAACGACCCAGTTTAGAGGGCTAAAAGCTAGTTAAATAGGACATTCTCAGTAATGTAGCACACATGGTCTGTTCCAGTGTGACTACTCATTTGACACCGTTTCAATAGACAATGGAGCTTTTCTGCGATTATTATGCACCCCCGACAAATTTGACAAACAAAGCTAAATTGAATTTACTACAAAAACGACCCAGTTTAGAGGGCTAAAAGCTAGTTAAATAGGACATTCTCAGTAATGTAGCACATATGGTCTGTTCCAGTGTGACTAGAGCTATCATTTGACACCGTTTCAATAGACAATGGAGCTTTTCTGCGATTTTTATGCACCCCCAGACAAATTTGACAAACAAAGCTAAATTGAATTTAAAACAATAACGACCCAGTTTAGAGGGCTAAAAGCTAGTTAAATAGGACATTCTCAGTAATGTAGCACACATGGTCTGTTCCAGTGTGACTAGAGCAATCATTTGACACCGTTTCAATAGACAATGGAGCTTTTCTGCGATTTTTATGCACCCTCAGACAAATTTGACAAACAAAGCTAAATTAAATTTGATACAAAAACGACCCAGTTTAGAGGGCTAAAAGCTATTTAAATAGGACATTCTCAGTAATGTAGCACACATGGTCTGTTCCAGTGTGACTAGAGCAATCATTTGACACCGTTTCAATAGACAATGGAGCTTTTCTGCGATTTTTATGCACCCCTAGACAAATTTGACAAACAAAGCTAAATTGAATTTGATACAAAAACGACCCAGTTTAGAGGGCTAAAAGCTAGTTAAATAGGACATTCTCACTAATGTAGCACACATGGTCTGTTCCAGTGTGACTAGAGCTATCATTTGACACCGTTTCAATAGACAATGGAGCTTTTCTGCGATTTTTATGCACCCTCAGACAAATTTGACAAACAAAGCTAAATTGAATTTGATACAAAAACGACCCAGTTTAGAGGGCTAAAAGCTAGTTAAATAGGACATTCTCAGTAATGTAGCACACATGGTCTGTTCCAGTGTGACTAGAGCAATCATTTGACACCGTTTCAATAGACAATGGAGCTTTTCTGCGATTTTTATGCACCCCCAGACAAATTTGACAAACAAAGCTAAATTGAATTTGATACAAAAACGACCCAGTTTAGAGGGCTAAAAGCTAGTTAAATAGGACATTCTCACTAATGTAGCACACATGGTCTGTTCCAGTGTGACTAGAGCTATCATTTGACACCGTTTCAATAGACAATGGAGCTTTTCTGCGATTTTTATGCACCCTCAGACAAATTTGACAAACAAAGCTAAATTGAATTTGATACAAAAACGACCCAGTTTAGAGGGCTAAAAGCTAGTTAAATAGGACATTCTCACTAATGTAGCACACATGGTCTGTTCCAGTGTGACTAGAGCTATCATTTGACACCGTTTCAATAGACAATGGAGCTTTTCTGCGATTTTTATGCACCCCCAGACAAATTTGACAAACAAAGCTAAATTGAATTTGATACAAAAACGACCCAGTTTAGAGGGCTAAAAGCTAGTTAAATAGGACATTCTCAGTAATGTAGCACATATGGTCTGTTCCAGTGTGACTAGAGCTATCATTTGACACCGTTTCAATAGACAATGGAGCTTTTCTGCGATTTTTATGCACCCCCAGACAAATTTGACAAACAAAGCTAAATTGAATTTACTACAAAAACGACCCAGTTTAGAGGGCTAAAAGCTAGTTAAATAGGACATTCTCACTAATGTAGCACACATGGTCTGTTCCAGTGTGACTAGAGCAATCATTTGACACCGTTTCAATAGACAATGGAGCTTTTCTGCGATTTTTATGCACCACCAGACAAATTTGACAAACAAAGCTAAATTGAATTTACTACAAAAACGACCCAGTTTAGAGGGCTAAAAGCTAGTTAAATAGGACATTCTCAGTAATGTAGCACACATGGTCTGTTCCAGTGTGACTAGAGCTATCATTTGACACCGTTTCAATAGACAATGGAGCTTTTCTGCGATTTTTATGCACCCTCAGACAAATTTGACAAACAAAGCTAAATTGAATGTGATACAAAAACGACCCAGTTTAGAGGGCTAAAAGCTAGTTAAATAGGACATTCTCAGTAATGTAGCACACATCGTCTGTTCCAGTGTGACTAGAGCAATCATTTGACACCGTTTCAATAGACAATGGAGCTTTTCTGCGATTTTTCTGCACCCCCAGACAAATTTGACAAACAAAGCTAAATTTAATTTACTACAAAAACGACCCAGTTTAGAGGGCTAAAAGCTAGTTAAATAGGACATTCTCACCAATGTAGCACACATGGTCTGTTCCAGTGTGACTAGAGCTATCATTTGACACCATTTCAATAGACAATGGAGCTTTTCTGCGATTTTTATGCACCCTCAGACAAATTTGACAAACAAAGCTAAATTGAATTTGATACAAAAACGACCCAGTTTAGAGGGCTAAAAGCTAGTTAAATAGGACATTCTCAGTAGTGTAGCACACATGGTCTGTTCCAGTGTGACTAGAGCTATCATTTGACACCGTTTCAATAGACAATGGAGCTTTTCTGCGATTTTTATGCACCCCCAGACAAATTTGACAAACAAAGCTAAATTGAATTTACTACAAAAACGACCAGGTTTAGAGGGCTAAAAGCTAGTTAAATAGGACATTCTCAGTAATGTAGCACACATGGTCTGTTCCAGTGTGACTAGAGCTATCATTTGACACCGTTTCAATAGACAATGGAGCTTTTCTGCGATTTTTATGCACCCCCAGACAAATTTGACAAACAAAGCTAATTTGATACAAAAACGACCCAGTTTAGAGGGCTAAAAGCTAGTTAAATAGGACATTCTCAGTAATGTAGCACACATGGTCTGTTCCAGTGTGACTAGAGCTATCATTTGACACCGTTTCAATAGACAATGGAGCTTTTCTGCGATTTTTATGCACCCTCAGACAAATTTGACAAACAAAGCTAAATTGAATTTGATACAAAAACGACCCAGTTTAGAGGGCTAAAAGCTAGTTAAATAGGACATTCTCAGTAATGTAGCACACATGGTCTGTTCCAGTGTGACTAGAGCTATCATTTGACACCGTTTCAATAGACAATGGAGCTTTTCTGCGATTTTTATGCACCCTCAGACAAATTTGACAAACAAAGCTAAATTGAATGTGATACAAAAACGACCCAGTTTAGAGGGCTAAAAGCTAGTTAAATAGGACATTCTCAGTAATGTAGCACACATCGTCTGTTCCAGTGTGACTAGAGCAATCATTTGACACCGTTTCAATAGACAATGGAGCTTTTCTGCGATTTTTATGCACCCCCAGACAAATTTGACAAACAAAGCTAAATTTAATTTACTACAAAAACGACCCAGTTTAGAGGGCTAAAAGCTAGTTAAATAGGACATTCTCACTAATGTAGCACACATGGTCTGTTCCAGTGTGACTAGAGCTATCATTTGACACCGTTTCAATAGACAATGGAGCTTTTCTGCGATTTTTATGCACCCCCAGACAAATTTGACAAACAAAGCTAAATTGAATTTGATACAAAAACGACCCAGTTTAGAGGGCTAAAAGCTAGTTCAATAGGACATTCTCAGTAGTGTAGCACACATGGTCTGTTCCAGTGTGACTAGAGCTATCATTTGACACCGTTTCAATAGACAATGGAGCTTTTCTGCGATTTTTATGCACCCTCAGACAAATTTGACAAACAAAGCTAAATTGAATTTGATACAAAAACGACCCAGTTTAGAGGGCTAAAAGCTAGTTAAATAGGACATTCTCACTAATGTAGCACACATGGTCTGTTCCAGTGTGACTAGAGCTATCATTTGACACCGTTTCAATAGACAATGGAGCTTTTCTGCGATTTTTATGCACCCCCAGACAAATTTGACAAACAAAGCTAAATTGAATTTGATACAAAAACGACCCAGTTTAGAGGGCTAAAAGCTAGTTAAATAGGACATTCTCAGTAATGTAGCACATTTGGTCTGTTCCAGTGTGACTAGAGCTATCATTTGACACCGTTTCAATAGACAATGGAGCTTTTCTGCGATTTTTATGCACCCCCAGACAAATTTGACAAACAAAGCTAAATTGAATTTACTACAAAAACGACCCAGTTTAGAGGGCTAAAAGCTAGTTAAATAGGACATTCTCACTAATGTAGCACACATGGTCTGTTCCAGTGTGACTAGAGCAATCATTTGACACCGTTTCAATAGACAATGGAGCTTTTCTGCGATTTTTATGCACCACCAGACAAATTTGACAAACAAAGCTAAATTGAATTTACTACAAAAACGACCCAGTTTAGAGGGCTAAAAGCTAGTTAAATAGGACATTCTCAGTAATGTAGCACACATGGTCTGTTCCAGTGTGACTAGAGCTATCATTTGACACCGTTTCAATAGACAATGGAGCTTTTCTGCGATTTTTATGCACCCTCAGACAAATTTGACAAACAAAGCTAAATTGAATGTGATACAAAAACGACCCAGTTTAGAGGGCTAAAAGCTAGTTAAATAGGACATTCTCAGTAATGTAGCACACATCGTCTGTTCCAGTGTGACTAGAGCAATCATTTGACACCGTTTCAATAGACAATGGAGCTTTTCTGCGATTTTTATGCACCCCCAGACAAATTTGACAAACAAAGCTAAATTTAATTTACTACAAAAACGACCCAGTTTAGAGGGCTAAAAGCTAGTTAAATAGGACATTCTCACTAATGTAGCACACATGGTCTGTTCCAGTGTGACTAGAGCTATCATTTGACACCATTTCAATAGACAATGGAGCTTTTCTGCGATTTTTATGCACCCTCAGACAAATTTGACAAACAAAGCTAAATTGAATTTGATACAAAAACGACCCAGTTTAGAGGGCTAAAAGCTAGTTAAATAGGACATTCTCAGTAGTGTAGCACACATGGTCTGTTCCAGTGTGACTAGAGCTATCATTTGACACCGTTTCAATAGACAATGGAGCTTTTCTGCGATTTTTATGCACCCCCAGACAAATTTGACAAACAAAGCTAAATTGAATTTAATACAAAAACGACCAGGTTTAGAGGGCTAAAAGCTAGTTAAATAGGACATTCTCAGTAATGTAGCACACATGGTCTGTTCCAGTGTGACTAGAGCTATCATTTGACACCGTTTCAATAGACAATGGAGCTTTTCTGCGATTTTTATGCACCCCCAGACAAATTTGACAAACAAAGCTAATTTGATACAAAAACGACCCAGTTTAGAGGGCTAAAAGCTAGTTAAATAGGACATTCTCACTAATGTAGCACACATGGTCTGTTCCAGTGTGACTAGAGCTATCATTTGACACCATTTCAATAGACAATGGAGCTTTTCTGCGATTTTTATGCACCCTCAGACAAATTTGACAAACAAAGCTAAATTGAATTTGATACAAAAACGACCCAGTTTAGAGGGCTAAAAGCTAGTTAAATAGGACATTCTCAGTAGTGTAGCACACATGGTCTGTTCCAGTGTGACTAGAGCTATCATTTGACACCGTTTCAATAGACAATGGAGCTTTTCTGCGATTTTTATGCACCCCCAGACAAATTTGACAAACAAAGCTAAATTGAATTTGATACAAAAACGACCCAGTTTAGAGGGCTAAAAGCTAGTTAAATAGAACATTCTCAGTAATGTAGCACACATGGTCTGTTCCAGTGTGACTAGAGCTATCATTTGACACCGTTTCAATAGACAATGGAGATTTTCTGCGATTTTTATGCACCCCCAGACAAATTTGACAATCAAAGCTAAATTGAATTTGATACAAAAACGACCCAGTTTAGAGGGCTAAAAGCTAGTTAAATAGGACATTCTCACTAATGTAGCACACATGGTCTGTTCCAGTGTGACTAGAGCTATCATTTGACACCGTTTCAATAGACAATGGAGCTTTTCTGCGATTTTTATGCACCCCCAGACAAATTTGACAAACAAAGCTAATTTGATACAAAAACGACCCAGTTTAGAGGGCTAAAAGCTAGTTAAATAGGACATTCTCAGTAATGTAGCACACATGGTCTGTTCCAGTGTGACTAGAGCTATCATTTGACACCGTTTCAATAGACAATGGAGCTTTTCTGCGATTTTTATGCACCCTCAGACAAATTTGACAAACAAAGCTAAATTGAATTTGATACAAAAACGACCCAGTTTAGAGGGCTAAAAGCTAGTTAAATAGGACATTCTCACTAATGTAGCACACATGGTCTGTTCCTGTGTGACTAGAGCAATCATTTGACACCGTTTCAATAGACAATGGAGCTTTTCTGCGATTTTTATGCACCCCCAGACAAATTTGACAAACAAAGCTAAATTGAATTTACTACAAAAACGAACCAGTTTAGAGGGCTAAAAGCTAGTTAAATAGGACATTCTCAGTAATGTAGCACACATGGTCTGTTCCAGTGTGACTAGAGCTATCATTTGACACCGTTTCAATAGACAATGGAGCTTTTCTGCGATTTTTATGCACCCTCAGACAAATTTGACAAACAAAGCTAAATTGAATTTGATACAAAAACGACCCAGTTTAGAGGGCTAAAAGCTAGTTAAATAGGACATTCTCACTAATGTAGCACACATGGTCTGTTCCAGTGTGACTAGAGCTATCATTTGACACCGTTTCAATAGACAATGGAGCTTTTCTGCGATTTTTATGCACCCTCAGACAAATTTGACAAACATAGCTAAATTGAATTTGATACAAAAACGACCCAGTTTAGAGGGCTAAAAGCTAGTTAAATAGGACATTCTCAGTAATGTAGCACACATGGTCTGTTCCAGTGTGACTAGAGCTATCATTTGACACCGTTTCAATAGACAATGGAGCTTTTCTGCGATTTTTATGCACCCTCAGACAAATTTGACAAACAAAGCTAAATTGAATTTGATACAAAAACGACCCAGTTTAGAGGGCTAAAAGCTAGTTAACCTCTATGGGACCGGCGGGACGAATTCGTCCCACCTACGTAACATCCACTGCCAGCCTGTGGCGCGATTTTCAAAATCTTCAAAATCCTATTACTTCAATTTCTCAAACATATGACTATTTTACAGCCATTTAAAGATAAGACTCTCGTTAATCTAACCACACTGTCCGATTTCAAAAAGGCTTTACAACGAAAGCAAAACATTAGATTATGTCAGCAGAGTACCAAGCCAGAAATAATCAGACACCCATTTTTCAAGCCAGCATATAATGTCACCAAAACCCAGAAGACAGCTAAATGCAGCACTCACCTTTGATGATCTTCATCAGATGACAACCCTAGGACATTATGTTATACAATACATGCATGTTTTGTTCAATCAAGTTCATATTTATATCAAAAACCAGCTTTTTACATTAGCATGTGACGTTCAGAACTAGCATACCCCCCGCAAACTTACGGGGAATTCGCTAACATTTTACTAAATTACTCACGATAAACGTTCACAAAAAGCATAACAATTATAGATACAGACCTCCTCTATGCACTCGATATGTCCGATTTTAAAATAGCTTTTTGGTGAAAGCACATTTTGCAATATTCTAAGTACATAGCCCAGGCATCACGGGCTCGCTATTTAGACACCCGGCAAGTTTAGCACTCACCATAATCATATTTACTATTATAAAAATGTCATTACCTTTTGTTGTCTTCGTCAGAATGCACACCCAGGACGTCTACTTCAATAACAAATGTTGGTTTGGTCCAAAATAATCCATCATTATATCCGAATAGCGGCGTTTTGTTCGTGCGTTCCAGACACTATCCGAAATAGTAAAGAAGTGTCGCGCGCTTGGCGCAATTCCTGACAATAAAATTCAAAGTATTCCATTGCCGTACGTCGAAGCATGACAACCGCTGTTTAAAATCAATTTTTACGTCATTTTTCTCGTAGAAAAGCGATAATATTCCGACAGGGAATCTCCTTTTCGGCAAACAGAGGAAAAAATCCCAAAGGCGGGGGCGGTCGGGGTCACGCGCATAAGCTAGTGTCTCTTGATGGGCCACTTGAGAAAGGCGATAATGTGTTTCAGCCTGGGGCTGGAATGACGACATTCTCTTTTTTCCCGGGCTATGAGAGCCTATGGAAGACGTGGGAAGTGTCACGTTAGAGCAGAGATCCTTAGTAAATGATAGAGATGGCAAAGAAGTTCCAGAAATGGTCAGACAGGCCACTTCCTGTAAAGGAATCTCTCAGGTTTTGACCTGCCATTTGAGTTCTGTTATACTCACAGACACCATTCAAACAGTTTTAGAAAATTTAGGGTGTTTTCTATCCATATGTAATAAGTATATGCATATTCTAGTTACTGAGTAGGAGTGGTAACCAGATTAAATCGGGTATGTTTTTTATCCAGCCGTGTCAATGCTGCCCCCTAGCCCTAACAGGTTAAATAGGACATTCTCAGTAATGTAGCACACATGGTCTGTTCCTGTGTGACTAGAGCTATCATTTGACACCATTTCAATAGACAATGGAGCTTTTCTGCGATTTTTATGCACCCCCAGACAAATTTGACAAACAAAGCTAAATTGAATTTACTACAAAAACGACCAGGTTTAGAGGGCTAAAAGCTAGTTAAATAGGACATTCTCAGTAATGTAGCACACATGGTCTGTTCCAGTGTGACTAGAGCTATCATTTGACACCGTTTCAATAGACAATGGAGCTTTTCTGCGATTTTTCTGCACCCCCAGACAAATTTGACAAACAAAGCTAAATTGAATTTACTACAAAAACGACCCAGTTTAGAGGGCTAAAAGCTAGTTAAATAGGACATTCTCAGTAATGTAGCACACATGGTCTGTTCCAGTGTGACTAGAGCTATCATTTGACACCGTTTCAATAGACAATGGAGCTTTTCTGCGATTTTTATGCACCCCCAGACAAATTTGACAAACAAAGCTAAATTGAATTTACTACAAAAACGACCCAGTTTAGAGGGCTAAAAGCTAGTTAAATAGGACATTCTCAGTAATGTAGCACACATGGTCTGTTCCAGTGTGACTAGAGCTATCATTTGACACCGTTTCAATAGACAATGGAGCTTTTCTGCGATTTTTATGCACCCCCAGACAAATTTGACAAACAAAGCTAAATTGAATTTACTACAAAAACGACCCAGTTTAGAGGGCTAAAAGCTAGTTAAATAGGACATTCTCAGTAATGTAGCACACATGGTCTGTTCCAGTGTGACTAGAGCTATCATTTGACACCGTTTCAATAGACAATGGAGCTTTTCTGCGATTTTTATGCACCCCCAGACAAATTTGACAAATAAAGCTAAATTGAATTTACTACAAAAACGACCCAGTTTAGAGGGCTAAAAGCTAGTTAAATAGGACATTCTCAGTAATGTAGCACACATGGTCTGTTCCAGTGTGACTAGAGCTATCATTTGACACCGTTTCAATAGACAATGGAGCTTTTCTGCGATTTTTATGCACCCCCAGACAAATTTGACAAACAAAGCTAAATTGAATTTACTACAAAAACGACCCAGTTTAGAGGGCTAAAAGCTAGTTAAATAGGACATTCTCACTAATGTAGCACACATGGTCTGTTCCAGTGTGACTAGAGCTATCATTTGACACCGTTTCAATAGACAATGGAGCTTTTCTGCGATTTTTATGCACCCCCAGACAAATTTGACAAACAAAGCTAAATTGAATTTACTACAAAAACGACCCAGTTTAGAGGGCTAAAAGCTAGTTAAATAGGACATTCTCACTAATGTAGCACACATGGTCTGTTCCAGTGTGACTAGAGCTATCATTTGACACCGTTTCAATAGACAATGGAGCTTTTCTGCGATTTTTCTGCACTCCCAGACAAATTTGACAAACAAAGCTAAATTGAATTTACTACAAAAACGACCAGGTTTAGAGGGCTAAAAGCTAGTTAAATAGGACATTCTCAGTAATGTAGCACACATGGTCTGTTCCAGTGTGACTAGAGCTATCATTTGACACCGTTTCAATAGACAATGGAGCTTTTCTGCGATTTTTATGCACCCCCAGACAAATTTGACAAACAAAGCTAAATTGAATTTGATACAAAAACGACCCAGTTTAGAGGGCTAAAAGCTAGTTAAATAGGACATTCTCAGTAATGTAGCACACATGGTCTGTTCCAGTGTGACTAGAGCTATCATTTGACACAGTTTCAATAGACAATGGAGCTTTTCTGCGATTTTTATGCACCCCCAGACAAATTTGACAGAGCTAAATTGAATTTGATACAAAAACGACCCAGTTTAGAGGGCTAAAAGCTAGTTAAATAGGACATTCTCAGTAATGTAGCACACATGGTCTGTTCCAGTGTGACTAGAGCTATCATTTGACACAGTTTCAATAGACAATGGAGCTTTTCTGCGATTTTTATGCACCCTCAGACAAATTTGACAAACAAAGCTAAATTGAATTTGATACAAAAACGACCCAGTTTAGAGGGCTAAAAGCTAGTTAAATAGGACATTCTCAGTAATGTAGCACACATGGTCTGTTCCAGTGTGACTAGAGCTATCATTTGACACCGTTTCAATAGACAATGGAGCTTTTCTGCACCCCCAGACAAATTTGACAAACAAAGCTAAATTGAATTTACTACAAAAACGACCCAGTTTAGAGGGCTAAAAGCTAGTTAAATAGGACATTCTCAGTAATGTAGCACACATGGTCTGTTCCAGTGTGACTAGAGCTATCATTTGACACCGTTTCAATAGACAATGGAGCTTTTCTGCAATTTTTATGCACCCCCAGACAAATTTGACAAACAAAGCTAAATTGAATTTACTACAAAAACGACCCAGTTTAGAGGGCTAAAAGCTAGTTAAATAGGACATTCTCAGTAATGTAGCACACATGGTCTGTTCCAGTGTGACTAGAGCTATCATTTGACACAGTTTCAATAGACAATGGAGCTTTTCTGCGATTTTTATGCACCCCCAGACAAATTTGACAAACAGAGCTAAATTGAATTTGATACAAAAACGACCCAGTTTAGAGGGCTAAAAGCTAGTTAAATAGGACATTCTCAGTAATGTAGCACACATGGTCTGTTCCAGTGTGACTAGAGCTATCATTTGACACCGTTTCAATAGAAAATGGAGCTTTTCTGCGATTTTTATGCACCCCCAGACAAATTTGACAAACAAAGCTAAATTGAATTTACTACAAAAACGACCCAGTTTAGAGGGCTAAAAGCTAGTTAAATAGGACATTCTCAGTAATGTAGCACACATGGTCTGTTCCAGTGTGACTAGAGCTATCATTTGACACCGTTTCAATAGACAATGGAGCTTTTCTGCGATTTTTATGCACCCCCAGACAAATTTGACAAACAAAGCTAAATTGAATTTACTACAAAAACGACCCAGTTTAGAGGGCTAAAAGCTAGTTAAATAGGACATTCTCACTAATGTAGCACACATGGTCTGTTCCAGTGTGACTAGAGCTATCATTTGACACCGTTTCAATAGACAATGGAGCTTTTCTGCGATTTTTATGCACCCTCAGACAAATTTGACAAACAAAGCTAAATTGAATTTACTACAAAAACGACCCAGTTTAGAGGGCTAAAAGCTAGTTAAATAGGACATTCTCAGTAATGTAGCACACATGGTCTGTTCCAGTGTGACTAGAGCTATCATTTGACACAGTTTCAATAGACAATGGAGCTTTTCTGCGATTTTTATGCACCCCCAGACAAATTTGACAAACAGAGCTAAATTGAATTTGATACAAAAACGACCCAGTTTAGAGGGCTAAAAGCTAGTTAAATAGGACATTCTCAGTAATGTAGCACACATGGTCTGTTCCAGTGTGACTAGAGCTATCATTTGACACCGTTTCAATAGAAAATGGAGCTTTTCTGCGATTTTTATGCACCCCCAGACAAATTTGACAAACAAAGCTAAATTGAATTTACTACAAAAACGACCCAGTTTAGAGGGCTAAAAGCTAGTTAAATAGGACATTCTCAGTAATGTAGCACACATGGTCTGTTCCAGTGTGACTAGAGCTATCATTTGACACCGTTTCAATAGACAATGGAGCTTTTCTGCGATTTTTATGCACCCCCAGACAAATTTGACAAACAAAGCTAAATTGAATTTACTACAAAAACGACCCAGTTTAGAGGGCTAAAAGCTAGTTAAATAGGACATTCTCACTAATGTAGCACACATGGTCTGTTCCAGTGTGACTAGAGCTATCATTTGACACCGTTTCAATAGACAATGGAGCTTTTCTGCGATTTTTATGCACCCTCAGACAAATTTGACAAACAAAGCTAAATTGAATTTACTACAAAAACGACCCAGTTTAGAGGGCTAAAAGCTAGTTAAATAGGACATTCTCAGTAATGTAGCACACATGGTCTGTTCCAGTGTGACTAGAGCTATCATTTGACACCGTTTCAATAGACAATGGAGCTTTTCTGCGATTTTTATGCACCCCCAGACAAATTTGACAAACAAAGCTAAATTGAATTTACTACAAAAACGACCCAGTTTAGAGGGCTAAAAGCTAGTTAAATAGGACATTCTCACTAATGTAGCACACATGGTCTGTTCCAGTGTGACTAGAGCTATCATTTGACACCGTTTCAATAGACAATGGAGCTTTTCTGCGATTTTTCTGCACTCCCAGACAAATTTGACAAACAAAGCTAAATTGAATTTACTACAAAAACGACCAGGTTTAGAGGGCTAAAAGCTAGTTAAATAGGACATTCTCAGTAATGTAGCACACATGGTCTGTTCCAGTGTGACTAGAGCTATCATTTGACACCGTTTCAATAGACAATGGAGCTTTTCTGCGATTTTTATGCACCCCCAGACAAATTTGACAAACAAAGCTAAATTGAATTTGATACAAAAACGACCCAGTTTAGAGGGCTAAAAGCTAGTTAAATAGGACATTCTCAGTAATGTAGCACACATGGTCTGTTCCAGTGTGACTAGAGCTATCATTTGACACAGTTTCAATAGACAATGGAGCTTTTCTGCGATTTTTATGCACCCCCAGACAAATTTGACAAACAGAGCTAAATTGAATTTGATACAAAAACGACCCAGTTTAGAGGGCTAAAAGCTAGTTAAATAGGACATTCTCAGTAATGTAGCACATATGGTCTGTTCCAGTGTGACTAGAGCTATCATTTGACACAGTTTCAATAGACAATGGAGCTTTTCTGCGATTTTTATGCACCCTCAGACAAATTTGACAAACAAAGCTAAATTGAATTTGATACAAAAACGACCCAGTTTAGAGGGCTAAAAGCTAGTTAAATAGGACATTCTCAGTAATGTAGCACACATGGTCTGTTCCAGTGTGACTAGAGCTATCATTTGACACCGTTTCAATAGACAATGGAGCTTTTCTGCACCCCCAGACAAATTTGACAAACAAAGCTAAATTGAATTTACTACAAAAACGACCCAGTTTAGAGGGCTAAAAGCTAGTTAAATAGGACATTCTCAGTAATGTAGCACACATGGTCTGTTCCAGTGTGACTAGAGCTATCATTTGACACCGTTTCAATAGACAATGGAGCTTTTCTGCAATTTTTATGCACCCCCAGACAAATTTGACAAACAAAGCTAAATTGAATTTACTACAAAAACGACCCAGTTTAGAGGGCTAAAAGCTAGTTAAATAGGACATTCTCAGTAATGTAGCACACATGGTCTGTTCCAGTGTGACTAGAGCTATCATTTGACACAGTTTCAATAGACAATGGAGCTTTTCTGCGATTTTTATGCACCCCCAGACAAATTTGACAAACAGAGCTAAATTGAATTTGATACAAAAACGACCCAGTTTAGAGGGCTAAAAGCTAGTTAAATAGGACATTCTCAGTAATGTAGCACACATGGTCTGTTCCAGTGTGACTAGAGCTATCATTTGACACCGTTTCAATAGAAAATGGAGCTTTTCTGCGATTTTTATGCACCCTCAGACAAATTTGACAAACAAAGCTAAATTGAATTTGATACAAAAACGACCCAGTTTAGAGGGCTAAAAGCTAGTTAAATAGGACATTCTCAGTAATGTAGCACACATGGTCTGTTCCAGTGTGACTAGAGCTATCATTTGACACCGTTTCAATAGACAATGGAGCTTTTCTGCGATTTTTCTGCACTCCCAGACAAATTTGACAAACAAAGCTAAATTGAATTTACTACAAAAACGACCAGGTTTAGAGGGCTAAAAGCTAGTTAAATAGGACATTCTCAGTAATGTAGCACACATGGTCTGTTCCAGTGTGACTAGAGCTATCATTTGACACAGTTTCAATAGACAATGGAGCTTTTCTGCGATTTTTATGCACCCTCAGACAAATTTGACAAACAAAGCTAAATTGAATTTGATACAAAAACGACCCAGTTTAGAGGGCTAAAAGGTAGTTAAATAGGACATTCTCAGTAATGTAGCACACATGGTCTGTTCCAGTGTGACTAGAGCTATCATTTGACACCGTTTCAATAGACAATGGAGCTTTTCTGCGATTTTTATGCACCCCCAGACAAATTTGACAAACAAAGCTAAATTGAATTTACTACAAAAACGACCCAGTTTAGAGGGCTAAAAGCTAGTTAAATAGGACATTCTCAGTAATGTAGCACACATGGTCTGTTCCAGTGTGACTAGAGCTATCATTTGACACAGTTTCAATAGACAATGGAGCTTTTCTGCGATTTTTATGCACCCCCAGACAAATTTGACAAACAGAGCTAAATTGAATTTGATACAAAAACGACCCAGTTTAGAGGGCTAAAAGCTAGTTAAATAGGACATTCTCAGTAATGTAGCACACATGGTCTGTTCCAGTGTGACTAGAGCTATCATTTGACACAGTTTCAATAGACAATGGAGCTTTTCTGCGATTTCTATGCACCCCCAGACAAATTTGACAAACAGAGCTAAATTGAATTTGATACAAAAACGACCCAGTTTAGAGGGCTAAAAGCTAGTTAAATAGGACATTCTCAGTAATGTAGCACACATGGTCTGTTCCAGTGTGACTAGAGCTATCATTTGACACAGTGTCAATAGACAATGGAGCTTTTCTGCGATTTTTATGCACCCTCAGACAAATTTGACAAACAAAGCTAAATTGAATTTGATACAAAAACGACCCAGTTTAGAGGGCTAAAAGCTAGTTAAATAGGACATTCTCAGTAATGTAGCACACATGGTCTTTTCCAGTGTGACTAGAGCTATCATTTGACACCGTTTCAATAGACAATGGAGCTTTTCTGCAATTTTTATGCAGCCCCAGACAAATTTGACAAACAAAGCTAAATTGAATTTACTACAAAAACGACCCAGTTTAGAGGGCTAAAAGCTAGTTAAATAGGACATTCTCACTAATGTAGCACACATGGTCTGTTCCAGTGTGACTAGAGCTATCATTTGACACCGTTTCAATAGACAATGGAGCTTTTCTGCATTTTTATGCACCCCCAGACAAATTTGACAAACAAAGCTAAATTGAATTTACTACAAAAACGACCCAGTTTAGAGGGCTAAAAGCTAGTTAAATAGGACATTCTCACTAATGTAGCACACATGGTCTGTTCCAGTGTGACTAGAGCTATCATTTGACACCGTTTCAATAGACAATGGAGCTTTTCTGCATTTTTTATGCACCCCCAAACAAATTTGACAAACAAAGCTAAATTGAATTTACTACAAAAACGACCCAGTTTAGAGGGCTAAAAGCTAGTTAAATTGGACATTCTCAGTAATGTAGCACACATGGTCTGTTCCAGTGTGACTAGAGCAATCATTTGACACCGTTTCAATAGACAATGGAGCTTTTCTGCGATTTTTATGCACCCCCAGACAAATTTGACAAACAAAGCTAAATTGAATTTACTACAAAAACGACCCAGTTTAGAGGGCTAAAAGCTAGTTAAATAGGACATTCTCACTAATGTAGCACACATGGTCTGTTCCAGTGTGACTAGAGCTATCATTTGACACCGTTTCAATAGACAATGGAGCTTTTCTGCATTTTTTATGCACCCCCAGACAAATTTGACAAACAAAGCTAAATTGAATTTACTACAAAAACGACCCAGTTTAGAGGGCTAAAAGCTAGTTAAATAGGACATTCTCAGTAATGTAGCACACATGGTCTGTTCCAGTGTGACTAGAGCAATCATTTGACACCGTTTCAATAGACAATGGAGCTTTTTATGCACCCCCAGACAAATTTGAAAAAACAAAGCTAAATTGAATTTACTACATAAACGACCCAGTTTAGAGGGCTAAAAGCTAGTTAAATAGGACATTCTCACTAATGTAGCACACATGGTCTGTTCCAGTGTGACTAGAGCTATCATTTGACACCGTTTCAATAGACAATGGAGCTTTTCTGCGATTTTTATGCACCCCCAGACAAATTTGACAAACAAAGCTAAATTGAATTTACTACAAAAACGACCTAGTTTAGAGGGCTAAAAGCTAGTTAAATAGGACATTCTCAGTATTGTAGCACACATGGTCTGTTCCAGTGTGACTAGAGATATCATTTGACACCGTTTCAATAGACAATGGAGCTTTTCTGCGATTTTTATGCACCCTCAGACAAATTTGAAAAACAAAGCTAAATTGAATTTGATACAAAAACGACCCAGTTTAGAGGGCTAAAAGCTAGTTAAATAGGACATTCTCAGTAATGTAGCACACATGGTCTGTTCCAGTGTGACTAGAGCAATCATTTGACACCGTTTCAATAGACAATGGAGCTTTTCTGCGATTTTTATGCACCCCCAGACAAATTTGACAAACAAAGCTAAATTGAATTTACTACAAAAACGACCCAGTTTAGAGGGCTAAAAGCTAGTTAAATTGGACATTCTCAGTAATGTAGCACACATGGTCTGTTCCAGTGTGACTAGAGCTACCATTTGACACCGTTTCAATAGACAATGGAGCTTTTCTGCGATTTTTATGCACCCCCAGACAAATTTGACAAACAAAGCTAAATTGAATTTACTACAAAAACGACCCAGTTTAGAGGGCTAAAAGCTAGTTAAATAGGACATTCTCACTAATGTAGCACACATGGTCTGTTCCAGTGTGACTAGAGCTATCATTTGACACCGTTTCAATAGACAATGGAGCTTTTCTGCCTTTTTTATGCACCCCCAGACAAATTTGACAAACAAAGCTAAATTGAATTTACTACAAAAACGACCCAGTTTAGAGGGCTAAAAGCTAGTTAAATAGGACATTCTCAGTAATGTAGCACACATGGTCTGTTCCAGTGTGACTAGAGCTATCATTTGACACCGTTTCAATAGACAATGGAGCTTTTCTGCATTTTTTCTGCACCCCCAGACAAATTTGACAAACAAAGCTAAATTGAATTTACTACAAAAACGACCCAGTTTAGAGGGCTAAAAGCTAGTTAAATTGGACATTCTCAGTAATGTAGCACACATGGTCTGTTCCAGTTTGACTAGAGCTATCATTTGACACTGTTTCAATAGACAATGGAGCTTTTCTGCGATTTTTATGCACCCCCAGACAAATTTGACAAAGCTAAATTGAATTTACTACAAAAACGACCCAGTTTAGAGGGCTAAAAGCTAGTTAAATAGGACATTCTCAGTAATGTAGCACACATGGTCTGTTCCAGTGTGACTAGAGCTATCATTTGACACCGTTTCAATAGACAATGGAGCTTTTCTGCGATTTTTATGCACCCTCAGACAAATTTGACAAACAAAGCTAAATTGAATTTGATACAAAAACGACCCAGTTTAGAGGGCTAAAAGCTAGTTAAATAGGACATTCTCACTAATGTAGCACACATGGTCTGTTCCAGTGTGACTAGCGCTATCATTTGACACCGTTTCAATAGACAATGGAGCTTTTCTGCATTTTTTATGCACCCCCAGACAAATTTGACAAACAAAGCTAAATTGAATTTACTACAAAAACGACCCAGTTTAGAGGGCTAAAAGCTAGTTAAATAGGACATTCTCAGTAATGTAGCACACATGGTCTGTTCCAGTGTGACTAGAGCAATCATTTGACACCGTTTCAATAGACAATGGAGCTTTTTATGCACCCCCAGACAAATTTGACAAACAAAGCTAAATTGAATTTACTACATAAACGACCCAGTTTAGAGGGCTAAAAGCTAGTTAAATAGGACATTCTCAGTAATGTAGCACACATGGTCTGTTCCAGTGTGACTAGAGCAATCATTTGACACCGTTTCAATAGACAATGGAGCTTTTCTGCGATTTTTATGCACCCCCAGACAAATTTGACAAACAAAGCTAAATTGAATTTACTACAAAAACGACCCAGTTTAGAGGGCTAAAAGCTAGTTAAATAGGACATTCTCAGTAATGTAGCACACATGGTCTGTTCCAGTGTGACTAGAGCAATCATTTGACACCGTTTCAATAGACAATGGAGCTTTTCTGCGATTTTTATGCACCCCCAGACAAATTTGACAAACAAAGCTAAATTGAATTTACTACAAAAACGACCCAGTTTAGAGGGCTAAAAGCTAGTTAAATAGGACATTCTCACTAATGTAGCACACATGGTCTGTTCCAGTGTGACTAGAGCTATCATTTGACACCGTTTCAATAGACAATGGAGCTTTTCTGCATTTTTTCTGCACCCCCAGACAAATTTGACAAACAAAGCTAAATTGAATTTACTACAAAAACGACCCAGTTTAGAGGGCTAAAAGCTAGTTAAATTGGACATTCTCAGTAATGTAGCACACATGGTCTGTTCCAGTTTGACTAGAACTATCATTTGACACTGTTTCAATAGACAATGGAGCTTTTCTGCGATTTTTATGCACCCTCAGACAAATTTGACAAACAAAGCTAAATTGAATTTGATACAAAAACGACCCAGTTTAGAGGGCTAAAAGCTAGTTAAATAGGACATTCTCACTAATGTAGCACACATGGTCTGTTCCAGTGTGACTAGCGCTATCATTTGACACCGTTTCAATAGACAATGGAGCTTTTCTGCATTTTTTATGCACCCCCAGACAAATTTGACAAACAAAGCTAAATTGAATTTACTACAAAAACGACCTAGTTTAGAGGGCTAAAAGCTAGTTAAATAGGACATTCTCAGTAATGTAGCACACATGGTCTGTTCCAGTGTGACTAGAGCTATCATTTGACACCGTTTCAATAGACAATGGAGCTTTTCTGCGATTTTTATGCACCCTCAGACAAATTTGACAAACAAAGCTAAATTGAATGTGATACAAAAACGACCCAGTTTAGAGGGCTAAAAGCTAGTTAAATAGGACATTCTCACTAATGTAGCACACATGGTCTGTTCCAGTGTGACTAGAGCAATCATTTGACACCGTTTCAATAGACAATGGAGCTTTTCTGCGATTTTTATGCACCCCCAGACAAATTTGACAAACAAAGCTAAATTGAATTTACTACAAAAACGACCCAGTTTAGAGGGCTAAAAGCTAGTTAAATAGGACATTCTCACTAATGTAGCACACATGGTCTGTTCCAGTGTGACTAGAGCTATCATTTGACACCGTTTCAATAGACAATGGAGCTTTTCTGCATTTTTTCTGCACCCCCAGACAAATTTGACAAACAAAGCTAAATTGAATTTACTACAAAAACGACCCAGTTTAGAGGGCTAAAAGCTAGTTAAATTGGACATTCTCAGTAATGTAGCACACATGGTCTGTTCCAGTTTGACTAGAACTATCATTTGACACTGTTTCAATAGACAATGGAGCTTTTCTGCGATTTTTATGCACCCTCAGACAAATTTGACAAACAAAGCTAAATTGAATGTGATACAAAAACGACCCAGTTTAGAGGGCTAAAAGCTAGTTAAATAGGACATTCTCACTAATGTAGCACACATGGTCTGTTCCAGTGTGACTAGAGCTATCATTTGACACCGTTTCAATAGACAATGGAGCTTTTCTGCATTTTTTATGCACCCCCAGACAAATTTGACAAACACAGCTAAATTGAATTTACTACAAAAACGACCCAGTTTAGAGGGCTAAAAGCTAGTTAAATAGGACATTCTCAGTAATGTAGCACACATGGTCTGTTCCAGTGTGACTAGAGCAATCATTTGACACCGTTTCAATAGACAATGGAGCTTTTTATGCACCCCCACACAAATTTGAAAAAACAAAGCTAAATTGAATTTACTACATAAACGACCCAGTTTAGAGGGCTAAAAGCTAGTTAAATAGGACATTCTCACTAATGTAGCACACATGGTCTGTTCCAGTGTGACTAGAGCTATCATTTGACACCGTTTCAATAGACAATGGAGCTTTTCTGCGATTTTTATGCACCCCCAGACAAATTTCACAAACAAAGCTAAATTGAATTTACTACAAAAACGACCCAGTTTAGAGGGCTAAAAGCTAGTTAAATAGGACATTCTCAGTAATGTAGCACACATGGTCTGTTCCAGTGTGACTAGAGCTATCATTTGACACCGTTTCAATAGACAATGGAGCTTTTCTGCGATTTTTTATGCACCCCCAGACAAATTTGACAAACAAAGCTAAATTGAATTTACTACAAAAACGACCCAGTTTAGAGGGCTAAAAGCTAGTTAAATAGGACATTCTCACTAATGTAGCACACATGGTCTGTTCCAGTGTGACTAGAGCTATCATTTGACACCGTTTCAATAGACAATGGAGCTTTTCTGCATTTTTTATGCACCCCCAGACAAATTTGACAAACAAAGCTAAATTGAATTTACTACAAAAACGACCCAGTTTAGAGGGCTAAAAGCTAGTTAAATAGGACATTCTCAGTAATGTAGCACACATGGTCTGTTCCAGTGTGACTAGAGCAATCATTTGACACCGTTTCAATAGACAATGGAGCTTTTTATGCACCCCCAGACAAATTTGACAAACAAAGCTAAATTGAATTTACTACAAAAACGACCCAGTTTAGAGGGCTAAAAGCTAGTTAAATAGGACATTCTCACTAATGTAGCACACATGGTCTGTTCCAGTGTGACTAGAGCTATCATTTGACACCGTTTCAATAGACAATGGAGCTTTTCTGCATTTTTTATGCACCCCCAGACAAATTTGACAAACAAAGCTAAATTGAATTTACTACAAAAACGACCCAGTTTAGAGGGCTAAAAGCTAGTTAAATAGGACATTCTCAGTAATGTAGCACACATGGTCTGTTCCAGTGTGACTAGAGCAATCATTTGACACCGTTTCAATAGACAATGGAGCTTTTCTGCATTTTTTATGCACCCCCAGACAAATTTGACAAACAAAGCTAAATTGAATTTACTACAAAAACGACCCAGTTTAGAGGGCTAAAAGCTAGTTAAATTGGACATTCTCAGTAATGTAGCACACATGGTCTGTTCCAGTTTGACTAGAGCTATCATTTTACACCGTTTCAATAGACAATGGAGCTTTTCTGCGATTTCTATGCACCCCCAGACAAATTTGACAAACAAAGCTAAATTGAATTTACTACAAAAACGACCCAGTTTAGAGGGCTAAAAGCTAGTTAAATAGGACATTCTCAGTAATGTAGCACACATGGTCTGTTCCAGTGTGACTAGAGCTATCATTTGACACCGTTTCAATAGACAATGGAGCTTTTCTGCGATTTTTTATGCACCCCCAGACAAATTTGACAAACAAAGCTAAATTGAATTTACTACAAAAACGACCCAGTTTAGAGGGCTAAAAGCTAGTTAAATAGGACATTCTCACTAATGTAGCACACATGGTCTGTTCCAGTGTGACTAGAGCTATCATTTGACACCGTTTCAATAGACAATGGAGCTTTTCTGCATTTTTTATGCACCCCCAGACAAATTTGACAAACAAAGCTAAATTGAATTTACTACAAAAACGACCCAGTTTAGAGGGCTAAAAGCTAGTTAAATAGGACATTCTCAGTAATGTAGCACACATGGTCTGTTCCAGTGTGACTAGAGCAATCATTTGACACCGTTTCAATAGACAATGGAGCTTTTTATGCACCCCCAGACAAATTTGACAAACAAAGCTAAATTGAATTTACTACAAAAACGACCCAGTTTAGAGGGCTAAAAGCTAGTTAAATAGGACATTCTCACTAATGTAGCACACATGGTCTGTTCCAGTGTGACTAGAGCTATCATTTGACACCGTTTCAATAGACAATGGAGCTTTTCTGCATTTTTTATGCACCCCCAGACAAATTTGACAAACAAAGCTAAATTGAATTTACTACAAAAACGACCCAGTTTAGAGGGCTAAAAGCTAGTTAAATAGGACATTCTCAGTAATGTAGCACACATGGTCTGTTCCAGTGTGACTAGAGCAATCATTTGACACCGTTTCAATAGACAATGGAGCTTTTCTGCATTTTTTATGCACCCCCAGACAAATTTGACAAACAAAGCTAAATTGAATTTACTACAAAAACGACCCAGTTTAGAGGGCTAAAAGCTAGTTAAATTGGACATTCTCAGTAATGTAGCACACATGGTCTGTTCCAGTTTGACTAGAGCTATCATTTTACACCGTTTCAATAGACAATGGAGCTTTTCTGCGATTTCTATGCACCCCCAGACAAATTTGACAAACAAAGCTAAATTGAATTTACTACAAAAACGACCCAGTTTAGAGGGCTAAAAGCTAGTTAAATAGGACATTCTCAGTAATGTAGCACACATGGTCTGTTCCAGTGTGACTAGAGCAATCATTTGACACCGTTTCAATAGACAATGGAGCTTTTCTGCATTTTTTATGCACCCCCAGACAAATTTGACAAACAAAGCTAAATTGAATTTACTACAAAAACGACCCAGTTTAGAGGGCTAAAAGCTAGTTAAATTGGACATTCTCAGTAATGTAGCACACATGGTCTGTTCCAGTTTGACTAGAGCTATCATTTGACACCGTTTCAATAGACAATGGAGCTTTTCTGCGATTTTTATGCACCCTCAGACAAATTTGACAAACAAAGCTAAATTGAATTTGATACAAAAACAACCCAGTTTAGAGGGCTAAAAGCTAGTTAAATAGGACATTCTCAGTAATGTAGCACACATGGTCTGTTCCAGTGTGACTAGAGCTATCATTTGACACCGTTTCAATAGACAATGGAGCTTTTCTGCATTTTTTATGCACCCCCAGACAAATTTGACAAACAAAGCTAAATTGAATTTACTACAAAAACGACCCAGTTTAGAGGGCTAAAAGCTAGTTAAATTGGACATTCTCAGTAATGTAGCACACATGGTCTGTTCCAGTTTGACTAGAGCTATCATTTTACACCGTTTCAATAGACAATGGAGCTTTTCTGCGATTTTTATGCACCCCCAGACAAATTTGACAAACAAAGCTAAATTGAATTTACTACAAAAACGACCCAGTTTAGAGGGCTAAAAGCTAGTTAAATAGGACATTCTCAGTAATGTAGCACACATGGTCTGTTCCAGTGTGACTAGAGCAATCATTTGACACCGTTTCAATAGACAATGGAGCTTTTTATGCACCCCCAGACAAATTTGACAAACAAAGCTAAATTGAATTTACTACAAAAACGACCCAGTTTAGAGGGCTAAAAGCTAGTTAAATAGGACATTCTCACTAATGTAGCACACATGGTCTGTTCCAGTGTGACTAGAGCAATCATTTGACACCGTTTCAATAGACAATGGAGCTTTTCTGCATTTTTTATGCACCCCCAGACAAATTTGACAAACAAAGCTAAATTGAATTTACTACAAAAACGACCCAGTTTAGAGGGCTAAAAGCTAGTTAAATTGGACATTCTCAGTAATGTAGCACACATGGTCTGTTCCAGTTTGACTAGAGCTATCATTTTACACCGTTTCAATAGACAATGGAGCTTTTCTGCGATTTTTATGCACCCCCAGACAAATTTGACAAACAAAGCTAAATTGAATTTACTACAAAAACGACCCAGTTTAGAGGGCTAAAAGCTAGTTAAATAGGACATTCTCAGTAATGTAGCACACATGGTCTGTTCCAGTGTGACTAGAGCAATCATTTGACACCGTTTCAATAGACAATGGAGCTTTTTATGCACCCCCAGACAAATTTGACAAACAAAGCTAAATTGAATTTACTACAAAAACGACCCAGTTTAGAGGGCTAAAAGCTAGTTAAATTGGACATTCTCAGTAATGTAGCACACATGGTCTGTTCCAATTTGACTAGAGCTATCATTTGACACCGTTTCAATAGACAATGGAGCTTTTCTGCGATTTTTATGCACCCCCAGACAAATTTGACAAAGCTAAATTGAATTTACTACAAAAACGACCCAGTTTAGAGGGCTAAAAGCTAGTTAAATTGGACATTCTCAGTAATGTAGCACACATGGTCTGTTCCAGTTTGACTAGAGCTATCATTTGACACCGTTTCAATAGACAATGGAGCTTTTCTGCAATTTTTATGCACCCTCAGACAAATTTGACAAACAAAGCTAAATTGAATTTGATACAAAAACAACCCAGTTTAGAGGGCTAAAAGCTAGTTAAATAGGACATTCTCAGTAAAGTAGCACACATGGTCTGTTCCAGTGTGACTAGAGCTATCATTTGACACCGTTTCAATAGACAATGGAGCTTTTCTGCATTTTTTATGCACCCCCAGACAAATTTGACAAACAAAGCTAAATTGAATTTACTACAAAAACGACCCAGTTTAGAGGGCTAAAAGCTAGTTAAATAGGACATTCTCAGTAATGTAGCACACATGGTCTGTTCCAGTGTGACTAGAGCTATCATTTGACACCGTTTCAATAGACAATGGAGCTTTTCTGCATTTTTTATGCACCCCCAGACAAATTTGACAAACAAAGCTAAATTGAATTTACTACAAAAACGACCCAGTTTAGAGGGCTAAAAGCTAGTTAAATAGGACATTCTCAGTAATGTAGCACACATGGTCTGTTCCAGTGTGACTAGAGCAATCATTTGACACCGTTTCAATAGACAATGGAGCTTTTTATGCACCCCCAGACAAATTTGACAAACAAAGCTAAATTGAATTTACTACAAAAACGACCCATTTTAGAGGGCTAAAAGCTAGTTAAATAGGACATTCTCACTAATGTAGCACACATGGTCTGTTCCAGTGTGACTAGAGCTATCATTTGACACCGTTTCAATAGACAATGGAGCTTTTCTGCATTTTTTATGCACCCCCAGACAAATTTGACAAACAAAGCTAAATTGAATTTACTACAAAAACGACCCAGTTTAGAGGGCTAAAAGCTAGTTAAATAGGACATTCTCAGTAATGTAGCACACATGGTCTGTTCCAGTGTGACTAGAGCAATCATTTGACACCGTTTCAATAGACAATGGAGCTTTTCTGCATTTTTTATGCACCCCCAGACAAATTTGACAAACAAAGCTAAATTGAATTTACTACAAAAACGACCCAGTTTAGAGGGCTAAAAGCTAGTTAAATTGGACATTCTCAGTAATGTAGCACACATGGTCTGTTCCAGTTTGACTAGAGCTATCATTTGACACCGTTTCAATAGACAATGGAGCTTTTCTGCGATTTTTATGCACCCCCAGACAAATTTGACAAACAAAGCTAAATTGAATTTACTACAAAAACGACCCAGTTTAGAGGGCTAAAAGCTAGTTAAATAGGACATTCTCAGTAATGTAGCACACATGGTCTGTTCCAGTGTGACTAGAGCAATCATTTGACACCGTTTCAATAGACAATGGAGCTTTTCTGCATTTTTTATGCACCCCCAGACAAATTTGACAAACAAAGCTAAATTGAATTTACTACAAAAACGACCCAGTTTAGAGGGCTAAAAGCTAGTTAAATTGGACATTCTCAGTAATGTAGCACACATGGTCTGTTCCAGTTTGACTAGAGCTATCATTTGACACCGTTTCAATAGACAATGGAGCTTTTCTGCGATTTTTATGCACCCCCAGACAAATTTGACAAAGCTAAATTGAATTTACTACAAAAACGACCCAGTTTAGAGGGCTAAAAGCTAGTTAAATAGGACATTCTCAGTAATGTAGCACACATGGTCTGTTCCAGTGTGACTAGAGCTATCATTTGACACCGTTTCAATAGACAATGGAGCTTTTCTGCGATTTTTATGCACCCTCAGACAAATTTGACAAACAAAGCTAAATTGAATTTGATACAAAAACAACCCAGTTTAGAGGGCTAAAAGCTAGTTAAATAGGACATTCTCAGTAATGTAGCACACATGGTCTGTTCCAGTGTGACTAGAGCTATCATTTGACACCGTTTCAATAGACAATGGAGCTTTTCTGCATTTTTTATGCAACCCCAGACAAATTTGACAAACAAAGCTAAATTGAATTTACTACAAAAACGACCCAGTTTAGAGGGCTAAAAGCTAGTTAAATTGGACATTCTCAGTAATGTAGCACACATGGTCTGTTCCAGTTTCACTAGAGCTATCATTTGACACCGTTTCAATAGACAATGGAGCTTTTCTGCGATTTTTATGCACCCCCAGACAAATTTGACAAAGCTAAATTGAATTTACTACAAAAACGACCCAGTTTAGAGGGCTAAAAGCTAGTTAAATAGGACATTCTCAGTAATGTAGCACACATGGTCTGTTCCAGTGTGACTAGAGCTATCATTTGACACCGTTTCAATAGACAATGGAGCTTTTCTGCATTTTTTATGCACCCCCAGACAAATTTGACAAACAAAGCTAAATTGAATTTACTACAAAAACGACCCAGTTTAGAGGGCTAAAAGCTAGTTAAATAGGACATTCTCAGTAATGTAGCACACATGGTCTGTTCCAGTGTGACTAGAGCAATCATTTGACACCGTTTCAATAGACAATGGAGCTTTTTATGCACCCCCAGACAAATTTGACAAACAAAGCTAAATTGAATTTACTACAAAAACGACCCATTTTAGAGGGCTAAAAGCTAGTTAAATAGGACATTCTCACTAATGTAGCACACATGGTCTGTTCCAGTGTGACTAGAGCTATCATTTGACACCGTTTCAATAGACAATGGAGCTTTTCTGCATTTTTTATGCACCCCCAGACAAATTTGACAAACAAAGCTAAATTGAATTTACTACAAAAACGACCCAGTTTAGAGGGCTAAAAGCTAGTTAAATAGGACATTCTCAGTAATGTAGCACACATGGTCTGTTCCAGTGTGACTAGAGCAATCATTTGACACCGTTTCAATAGACAATGGAGCTTTTCTGCATTTTTTATGCACCCCCAGACAAATTTGACAAACAAAGCTAAATTGAATTTACTACAAAAACGACCCAGTTTAGAGGGCTAAAAGCTAGTTAAATTGGACATTCTCAGTAATGTAGCACACATGGTCTGTTCCAGTTTGACTAGAGCTATCATTTGACACCGTTTCAATAGACAATGGAGCTTTTCTGCGATTTTTATGCACCCCCAGACAAATTTGACAAACAAAGCTAAATTGAATTTACTACAAAAACGACCCAGTTTAGAGGGCTAAAAGCTAGTTAAATAGGACATTCTCAGTAATGTAGCACACATGGTCTGTTCCAGTGTGACTAGAGCAATCATTTGACACCGTTTCAATAGACAATGGAGCTTTTCTGCATTTTTTATGCACCCCCAGACAAATTTGACAAACAAAGCTAAATTGAATTTACTACAAAAACGACCCAGTTTAGAGGGCTAAAAGCTAGTTAAATTGGACATTCTCAGTAATGTAGCACACATGGTCTGTTCCAGTTTGACTAGAGCTATCATTTGACACCGTTTCAATAGACAATGGAGCTTTTCTGCGATTTTTATGCACCCCCAGACAAATTTGACAAAGCTAAATTGAATTTACTACAAAAACGACCCAGTTTAGAGGGCTAAAAGCTAGTTAAATAGGACATTCTCAGTAATGTAGCACACATGGTCTGTTCCAGTGTGACTAGAGCTATCATTTGACACCGTTTCAATAGACAATGGAGCTTTTCTGCGATTTTTATGCACCCTCAGACAAATTTGACAAACAAAGCTAAATTGAATTTGATACAAAAACAACCCAGTTTAGAGGGCTAAAAGCTAGTTAAATAGGACATTCTCAGTAATGTAGCACACATGGTCTGTTCCAGTGTGACTAGAGCTATCATTTGACACCGTTTCAATAGACAATGGAGCTTTTCTGCATTTTTTATGCAACCCCAGACAAATTTGACAAACAAAGCTAAATTGAATTTACTACAAAAACGACCCAGTTTAGAGGGCTAAAAGCTAGTTAAATTGGACATTCTCAGTAATGTAGCACACATGGTCTGTTCCAGTTTCACTAGAGCTATCATTTGACACCGTTTCAATAGACAATGGAGCTTTTCTGCGATTTTTATGCACCCCCAGACAAATTTGACAAAGCTAAATTGAATTTACTACAAAAACGACCCAGTTTAGAGGGCTAAAAGCTAGTTAAATAGGACATTCTCAGTAATGTAGCACACATGGTCTGTTCCAGTGTGACTAGAGCTATCATTTGACACCGTTTCAATAGACAATGGAGCTTTTCTGCGATTTTTATGCACCCCCAGACAAATTTGACAAACAGAGATAAATTGAATTTGATACAAAAACGACCCAGTTTAGAGGGCTAAAAGCTAGTTAAATAGGACATTCTCAGTAATGTAGCACACATGGTCTGTTCCAGTGTGACTAGAGCTATCATTTGACACAGTTTCAATAGACAATGGAGCTTTTCTGCGATTTTTATGCACCCTCAGACAAATTTGACAAACAAAGCTAAATTGAATTTGATACAAAAACGACCCAGTTTAGAGGGCTAAAAGCTAGTTAAATAGGACATTCTCAGTAATGTAGCACACATGGTCTGTTCCAGTGTGACTAGAGCTATCATTTGACACAGTTTCAATAGACAATGGAGCTTTTCTGCGATTTTTATGCACCCCCAGACAAATTTGACAAACAGAGCTAAATTGAATTTGATACAAAAACGACCCAGTTTAGAGGGCTAAAAGCTAGTTAAATAGGACATTCTCAGTAATGTAGCACACATGGTCTGTTCCAGTGTGACTAGAGCAATCATTTGACACCGTTTCAATAGACAATGCAGCTTTTTATGCACCCCCAGACAAATTTGACAAACAAAGCTAAATTGAATTTACTACAAAAACGACCCAGTTTAGAGGGCTAAAAGCTAGTTAAATAGGACATTCTCACTAATGTAGCACACATGGTCTGTTCCAGTGTGACTAGAGCTATCATTTGACACCGTTTCAATAGACAATGGAGCTTTTCTGCATTTTTTATGCACCCCCAGACAAATTTGACAAACAAAGCTAAATTGAATTTACTACAAAAACGACCCAGTTTAGAGGGCTAAAAGCTAGTTAAATAGGACATTCTCACTAATGTAGCACACATGGTCTGTTCCAGTGTGACTAGAGCTATCATTTGACACCGTTTCAATAGACAATGGAGCTTTTCTGCATTTTTTATGCACCCCATGACAAATTTGACAAACAAAGCTAAATTGAATTTACTACAAAAACGACCCAGTTTAGAGGGCTAAAAGCTAGTTAAATTGGACATTCTCAGTAATGTAGCACACATGGTCTGTTCCAGTTTGACTAGAGCTATCATTTGACACCGTTTCAATAGACAATGGAGCTTTTCTGCGATTTTTATGCACCCCCAGAAAATTTGACAAACAAAGCTAAATTGAATTTACTACAAAAACGACCCAGTTTAGAGGGCTAAAAGCTAGTTAAATAGGACATTCTCACTAATGTAGCACACATGGTCTGTTCCAGTGTGACTAGAGCTATCATTTGACACCGTTTCAATAGACAATGGAGCTTTTCTGCGATTTTTATGCACCCCCAGACAAATTTGACAAACAAAGCTAAATTGAATTTACTACAAAAACGACCCAGTTTAGAGGGCTAAAAGCTAGTTAAATAGGACATTCTCACTAATGTAGCACACATGGTCTGTTCCAGTGTGACTAGAGCTATCATTTGACACCGTTTCAATAGACAATGGAGCTTTTCTGCATTTTTTATGCACCCCCAGACAAATTTGACAAACAAAGCTAAATTGAATTTACGACAAAAACGACCCAGTTTAGAGGGCTAAAAGCTAGTTAAATAGGACATTCTCAGTAATGTAGCACACATGGTCTGTTCCAGTGTGACTAGAGCAATCATTTGACACCGTTTCAATAGACAATGGAGCTTTTCTGCGATTTTTATGCACCCCCAGACAAATTTGACAAACAAAGCTAAATTGAATTTACTACAAAAACGACCCAGTTTAGAGGGCTAAAAGCTAGTTAAATAGGACATTCTCACTAATGTAGCACACATGGTCTGTTCCAGTGTGACTAGAGCTATCATTTGACACCGTTTCAATAGACAATGGAGCTTTTCTGCATTTTTTCTGCACCCCCAGACAAATTTGACAAACAAACCTAAATTGAATTTACTACAAAAACGACCCAGTTTAGAGGGCTAAAAGCTAGTTAAATTGGACATTCTCAGTAATGTAGCACACATGGTCTGTTCCAGTGTGACTAGAGCTATCATTTGACACCGTTTCAATAGACAATGGAGCTTTTCTGCGATTTTTATGCACCCTCAGACAAATTTGACAAACAAAGCTAAATTGAATTTGATACAAAAACGACCCAGTTTAGAGGGCTAAAAGCTAGTTAAATAGGACATTCTCACTAATGTAGCACACATGGTCTGTTCCAGTGTGACTAGAGCTATCATTTGACACCGTTTCAATAGACAATGGAGCTTTTCTGCATTTTTTATGCACCCCCAGACAAATTTGACAAACAAAGCTAAATTGAATTTACGACAAAAACGACCCAGTTTAGAGGGCTAAAAGCTAGTTAAATAGGACATTCTCAGTAATGTAGCACACATGGTCTGTTCCAGTGTGACTAGAGCAATCATTTGACACCGTTTCAATAGACAATGGAGCTTTTTATGCACCCCCAGACAAATTTGACAAACAAAGCTAAATTGAATTTACTACAAAAACGACCCAGTTTAGAGGGCTAAAAGCTAGTTAAATAGGACATTCTCAGTAATGTAGCACACATGGTCTGTTCCAGTGTGACTAGAGCAATCATTTGACACCGTTTCAATAGACAATGGAGCTTTTCTGCGATTTTTATGCACCCTCAGACAAATTTGACAAACAAAGCTAAATTGAATTTGATAGAAAAACGACCCAGTTTAGAGGGCTAAAAGCTAGTTAAATAGGACATTCTCACTAATGTAGCACACATGGTCTGTTCCAGTGTGACTAGAGCTATCATTTGACACCGTTTCAATAGACAATGGAGCTTTTCTGCATTTTTTATGCACCCCCAGACAAATTTGACAAACAAAGCTAAATTGAATTTACTACAAAAACGACCCAGTTTAGAGGGCTAAAAGCTAGTTAAATTGGACATTCTCAGTAATGTAGCACACATGGTCTGTTCCAGTTTGACTAGAGCTATCATTTGACACCGTTTCAATAGACAATGGAGCTTTTCTGCGATTTTTCTGCACCCCCAGACAAATTTGACAAACAAAGCTAAATTGAATTTACTACAAAAACGACCCAGTTTAGAGGGCTAAAAGCTAGTTAAATAGGACATTCTCACTAATGTAGCACACATGGTCTGTTCCAGTGTGACTAGAGCTATCATTTGACACCGTTTCAATAGACAATGGAGCTTTTCTGCATTTTTTATGCACCCCCAGACAAATTTGACAAACAAAGCTAAATTGAATTTACGACAAAAACGACCCAGTTTAGAGGGCTAAAAGCTAGTTAAATAGGACATTCTCAGTAATGTAGCACACATGGTCTGTTCCAGTGTGACTAGAGCTATCATTTGACACCGTTTCAATAGACAATGGAGCTTTTCTGCGATTTTTTTTATGCACCCCCAGACAAATTTGACAAACAAAGCTAAATTGAATTTACTACAAAAACGACCCAGTTTAGAGGGCTAAAAGCTAGTTAAATAGGACATTCTCACTAATGTAGCACACATGGTCTGTTCCAGTGTGACTAGAGCTATCATTTGACACCGTTTCAATAGACAATGGAGCTTTTCTGCATTTTTTATGCACCCCCAGACAAATTTGACAAACAAAGCTAAATTGAATTTACTACAAAAACGACCCAGTTTAGAGGGCTAAAAGCTAGTTAAATTGGACATTCTCAGTAATGTAGCACACATGGTCTGTTCCAGTTTGACTAGAGCTATCATTTGACACCGTTTCAATAGACAATGGAGCTTTTCTGCGATTTTTCTGCACCCCCAGACAAATTTGACAAACAAAGCTAAATTGAATTTACTACAAAAACGACCCAGTTTAGAGGGCTAAAAGCTAGTTAAATAGGACATTCTCACTAATGTAGCACACATGGTCTGTTCCAGTGTGACTAGAGCTATCATTTGACACCGTTTCAATAGACAATGGAGCTTTTCTGCATTTTTTATGCACCCCCAGACAAATTTGACAAACAAAGCTAAATTGAATTTACGACAAAAACGACCCAGTTTAGAGGGCTAAAAGCTAGTTAAATAGGACATTCTCAGTAATGTAGCACACATGGTCTGTTCCAGTGTGACTAGAGCTATCATTTGACACCGTTTCAATAGACAATGGAGCTTTTCTGCGATTTTTTTTATGCACCCCCAGACAAATTTGACAAACAAAGCTAAATTGAATTTACTACAAAAACGACCCAGTTTAGAGGGCTAAAAGCTAGTTAAATAGGACATTCTCACTAATGTAGCACACATGGTCTGTTCCAGTGTGACTAGAGCTATCATTTGACACCGTTTCAATAGACAATGGAGCTTTTCTGCATTTTTTATGCACCCCCAGACAAATTTGACAAACAAAGCTAAATTGAATTTACTACAAAAACGACCCAGTTTAGAGGGCTAAAAGCTAGTTAAATTGGACATTCTCAGTAATGTAGCACACATGGTCTGTTCCAGTTTGACTAGAGCTATCATTTGACACCGTTTCAATAGACAATGGAGCTTTTCTGCGATTTTTCTGCACCCCCAGACAAATTTGACAAACAAAGCTAAATTGAATTTACTACAAAAACGACCCAGTTTAGAGGGCTAAAAGCTAGTTAAATAGGACATTCTCACTAATGTAGCACACATGGTCTGTTCCAGTGTGACTAGAGCTATCATTTGACACCGTTTCAATAGACAATGGAGCTTTTCTGCATTTTTTATGCACCCCCAGACAAATTTGACAAACAAAGCTAAATTGAATTTACGACAAAAACGATTCAGTTTAGAGGGCTAAAAGCTAGTTAAATAGGACTTTCTCAGTAATGTAGCACACATGGTCTGTTCCAGTGTGACTAGAGCTATCATTTGACACCGTTTCAATAGACAATGGAGCTTTTCTGCGATTTTTTTTATGCACCCCCAGACAAATTTGACAAACAAAGCTAAATTGAATTTACTACAAAAACGACCCAGTTTAGAGGGCTAAAAGCTAGTTAAATAGGACATTCTCACTAATGTAGCACACATGGTCTGTTCCAGTGTGACTAGAGCTATCATTTGACACCGTTTCAATAGACAATGGAGCTTTTCTGCATTTTTTATGCACCCCCAGACAAATTTGACAAACAAAGCTAAATTGAATTTACGACAAAAACGACCCAGTTTAGAGGGCTAAAAGCTAGTTAAATAGGACATTCTCAGTAATGTAGCACACATGGTCTGTTCCAGTGTGACTAGAGCAATCATTTGACACCGTTTCAATAGACAATGGAGCTTTTTATGCACCCCCAGACAAATTTGACAAACAAAGCTAAATTGAATTTACTACAAAAACGACCCAGTTTAGAGGGCTAAAAGCTAGTTAAATAGGACATTCTCACTAATGTAGCACACATGGTCTGTTCCAGTGTGACTAGAGCTATCATTTGACACCGTTTCAATAGACAATGGAGCTTTTCTGCATTTTTTATGCACCCCCAGACAAATTTGACAAACAAAGCTAAATTGAATTTACTACAAAAACTACCCAGTTTAGAGGGCTAAAAGCTAGTTAAATAGGACATTCTCAGTAATGTAGCACACATGGTCTGTTCCAGTGTGACTAGAGCAATCATTTGACACCGTTTCAATAGACAATGGAGCTTTTCTGCGATTTTTATGCACCCCCAGACAAATTTGACAAACAAAGCTAAATTGAATTTACTACAAAAACGACCCAGTTTAGAGGGCTAAAAGCTAGTTAAATAGGACATTCTCAGTAATGTAGCACACATGGTCTGTTCCAGTGTGACTAGAGCAATCATTTGACACCGTTTCAATAGACAATGGAGCTTTTCTGCACCCCCAGACAAATTTGACAAACAAACCTAAATTGAATTTACTACAAAAACGACCCAGTTTAGAGGGCTAAAAGCTAGTTAAATTGGACATTCTCAGTAATGTAGCACACATGGTCTGTTCCAGTGTGACTAGAGCTATCATTTGACACCGTTTCAATAGACAATGGAGCTTTTCTGCGATTTTTATGCACCCTCAGACAAATTTGACAAACAAAGCTAAATTGAATTTACTACAAAAACGACCCAGTTTAGAGGGCTAAAAGCTAGTTAAATAGGAAATTCTCACTAATGTAGCACACATGGTCTGTTCCAGTGTGACTAGAGCAATCATTTGACACCGTTTCAATAGACAATGGAGCTTTTCTGCGATTTTTATGCACCCCCAGACAAATTTGACAAACAAAGCTAAATTGAATTTACTACAAAAACGACCCAGTTTAGAGGGCTAAAAGCTAGTTAAATAGGACATTCTCACTAATGTAGCACACATGGTCTGTTCCAGTGTGACTAGAGCAATCATATGACACCGTTTCAATAGACAATGGAGCTTTTCTGCATTTTTTCTGCACCCCCAGACAAATTTGACAAACAAACCTAAATTGAATTTACTACAAAAACGACCCAGTTTAGAAGGCTAAAAGCTAGTTAAATTGGACATTCTCAGTAATGTAGCACACATGGTCTGTTCCAGTGTGACTAGAGCTATCATTTGACACCGTTTCAATAGACAATGGAGCTTTTCTGCGATTTTTATGCACCCTCAGACAAATTTGACAAACAAAGCTAAATTGAATTTGATACAAAAACGACCCAGTTTAGAGGGCTAAAAGTTAGTTAAATAGGACATTCTCACTAATGTAGCACACATGGTCTGTTCCAGTGTGACTAGAGCAATCATTTGACACCGTTTCAATAGACAATGTAGCTTTTTATGCACCCCCAGACAAATTTGAAAAAACAAAGCTAAATTGAATTTACTACATAAACGACCCAGTTTAGAGGGCTAAAAGCTAGTTAAATAGGACATTCTCACTAATGTAGCACACATGGTCTGTTCCAGTGTGACTAGAGCTATCATTGACACCGTTTCAATAGACAATGGAGCTTTTCTGCATTTTTTATGCACCCCCAGACAAATTTGAGAAACAAAGCTAAATTGAATTTACGACAAAAACGACCCAGTTTAGAGGGCTAAAAGCTAGTTAAATAGGACATTCTCAGTAATGTAGCACACATGGTCTGTTCCAGTGTGACTAGAGCAATCATTTGACACCGTTTCAATAGACAATGGAGCTTTTTATGCACCCCCAGACAAATTTGACAAACAAAGCTAAATTGAATTTACTACAAAAACGACCCAGTTTAGAGGGCTAAAAGCTAGTTAAATAGGACATTCACTAATGTAGCACACATGGTCTGTTCCAGTGTGACTAGAGCTATCATTTGACACCGTTTCAATAGACAATGAAGCTTTTCTGGGATTTTTATGCACCCCCAGACAAATTTGACAAACAAAGCTAAATTGAATTTACTACAAAAACTACCTAGTTTAGAGGGCTAAAAGCTAGTTAAATAGGACATTCTCAGTAATGTAGCACACATGGTCTGTTCCAGTGTGACTAGAGATATCATTTGACACCGTTTCAATAGACAATGGAGCTTTTCTGCGATTTTTATGCACCCCCAGACAAATTTGACAAACAAAGCTAAATTGAATTTACTACAAAAACGACCCAGTTTAGAGGGCTAAAAGCTAGTTAAATTGGACATTCTCAGTAATGTAGCACACATGGTCTGTTCCAGTTTGACTAGAGCTATCATTTGACACCGTTTCAATAGACAATGGAGCTTTTCTGCGATTTTTATGCACCCCCAGACAAATTTGACAAAGCTAAATTGAATTTACTACAAAAACGACCCAGTTTAGAGGGCTAAAAGCTAGTTAAATAGGACATTCTCAGTAATGTAGCACACATGGTCTGTTCCAGTGTGACTAGAGCTATCATTTGACACCGTTTCAATAGACAATGGAGCTTTTCTGCGATTTTTATGCACCCTCAGACAAATTTGACAAACAAAGCTAAATTGAATTTGACACAAAAACGACCTAGTTTAGAGGGCTAAAAGCTAGTTAAATAGGACATTCTCAGTAATGTAGCACACATGGTCTGTTCCAGTGTGACTAGAGCAATCATTTGACACCGTTTCAATAGACAATGTAGCTTTTTATGCACCCCCAGACAAATTTGAAAAAACAAAGCTAAATTGAATTTACTACATAAACGACCCAGTTTAGAGGGCTAAAAGCTAGTTAAATAGGACATTCTCACTAATGTAGCACACATGGTCTGTTCCAGTGTGACTAGAGCTATCATTGACACCGTTTCAATAGACAATGGAGCTTTTCTGCATTTTTTATGCACCCCCAGACAAATTTGACAAACAAAGCTAAATTGAATTTACGACAAAAACGACCCAGTTTAGAGGGCTAAAAGCTAGTTAAATAGGACATTCTCAGTAATGTAGCACACATGGTCTGTTCCAGTGTGACTAGAGCAATCATTTGACACCGTTTCAATAGACAATGGAGCTTTTTATGCACCCCCAGACAAATTTGACAAACAAAGCTAAATTGAATTTACTACAAAAACGACCCAGTTTAGAGGGCTAAAAGCTAGTTAAATAGGACATTCACTAATGTAGCACACATGGTCTGTTCCAGTGTGACTAGAGCTATCATTTGACACCGTTTCAATAGACAATGGAGCTTTTCTGCATTTTTTATGCACCCCCAGACAAATTTGACAAACAAAGCTAAATTGAATTTACTACAAAAACGACCCAGTTTAGAGGGCTAAAAGCTAGTTAAATTGGACATTCTCAGTAATGTAGCACACATAGTCTGTTCCAGTTTGACTAGAGCTATCATTTGACACTGTTTCAATAGACAATGGAGCTTTTCTGCGATTTTTATGCACCCCCAGACAAATTTGACAAAGCTAAATTGAATTTACTACAAAAACGACCCAGTTTAGAGGGCTAAAAGCTAGTTAAATAGGACATTCTCAGTAATGTAGCACACATGGTCTGTTCCAGTGTGACTAGAGCTATCATTTGACACCGTTTCAATAGACAATGGAGCTTTTCTGCGATTTTTATGCACCCTCAGACAAATTTGACAAACAAAGCTAAATTGAATTTGATACAAAAACGACCCAGTTTAGAGGGCTAAAAGCTAGTTAAATAGGACATTCTCAGTAATGTAGCACACATGGTCTGTTCCAGTGTGACTAGAGCTATCATTTGACACCGTTTCAATAGACAATGGAGCTTTTCTGCGATTTTTATGCACCCCCAGACAAATTTGACAAACAAAGCTAAATTGAATTTACTACAAAAACGACCCAGTTTAGAGGGCTAAAAGCTAGTTAAATAGGACATTCTCAGTAATGTAGCACACATGGTCTGTTCCAGTGTGACTAGAGCTATCATTTGACACCGTTTCAATAGACAATGGAGCTTTTCTGCGATTTTTATGCACCCCCAGACAAATTTGACAAACAAAGCTAAATTGAATTTACTACAAAAACGACCCAGTTTAGAGGGCTAAAAGCTAGTTAAATAGGACATTCTCAGTAATGTAGCACACATGGTCTGTTCCAGTGTGACTAGAGCTATCATTTGACACCGTTTCAATAGACAATGGAGCTTTTCTGCGATTTTTATGCACCCCCAGACAAATTTGACAAACAAAGCTAAATTGAATTTACTACAAAAACGACCCAGTTTAGAGGGCTAAAAGCTAGTTAAATAGGACATTCTCAGTAATGTAGCACACATGGTCTGTTCCAGTGTGACTAGAGCTATCATTTGACACCGTTTCAATAGAAAATGGAGCTTTTCTGCGATTTTTATGCACCCTCAGACAAATTTGACAAACAAAGCTAAATTGAATTTACTACAAAAACGACCCAGTTTAGAGGGCTAAAAGCTAGTTAACCTGTTGGGTCTAGGGGGCAGCATTTGCACGTCTGGATAAAAAAAATGTACCCGATTTAATCTGGTTACTAATCCTACCCAGTAACTAGAATATGCATATACTTATTATATATGGATAGAAAACACTCTAAAGTTTCCAAAACTGTTTGAATGGTGTCTGTGAGTATAACAGAACTCATTTGGCAGGCAAAACCCTGAGACATTTTCTGACAGGAAGTGGATACCTGATGTGTTGTATTGAGTTTAAACCTATCCCATTGAAAAACACAGGGGTTTAGGAATATTTTGGCACTTCCTATTGCTTCCACTAGATGTCACCAGCCTTTACAAAGTGTTTTGAGTCTTCTGGAGGGAGATCTGACCGAACAAGAGCCATGGAACGGTGATGTCCCATTAGACACCTGGCGCGCTACTTCATGTTGGGTACCCTCGTTCCAATACGTTATAAAAGGCTATGCATTCGTCCACCTTGAATATTATTCATGTTCTGGTTAAAAAAGGCCCTAATGATTTATGCTATACAACGTTTGACATGTTTGAACGAACGGAAATATATTTTTTCCCCTCGTTCATGACGAGAAGTCCGGCTGGCTTACATCATGTGCTAACGAGACGGAGATTTTTGGACATAAATGATGAGCTTTTTTGAACAAAACTACATTCGTTATGGACCTGTGATACCTGGAAGTGACATCTGATGAAGAGAATCAAAGGTAATGGATTATTTACATAGTATTTTCGATTTTAGATCTCCCCAACATGACGTCTAGTCTGTATCGCAACGCGTATTTTTCTGGGCACAGTGCTCAGATTATTGCAAAGTGTGATTTCCCAGTAAGGTTATTTTTAAATCTGGCAAGTTGATTGCGTTCAAAAGATGTAAATCTATAATTCTTTAAATGACAATATAATATTTTACCAATGTTTTCTAATTTTAATTATTTAATTTGTGACGCTGACTTGACTGCCGGTTATTGGAGGGAAACGATTTCCTCAACATCAATGCCATAGTAAAACGCTGTTTTTGTATATAAATATGAACTTGATAGAACTAAAAATGCATGCATTGTCTAACATAATGTCCTAGGAGTGTCATCTGATGGAGATTGTAAAAGGTTAGTGTATCATTTTAGCTGGTTTTATGGTTTTGGTGACCCTGTCTTTGACTTGACAAAACATTACACACAACTCTTGTAAATGTACTGTCCTAACATACTCTAAATTTATGCTTTCGCCGTAAAACCTTTTTGAAATCGTAAAACGTGGTTAGATTAAGGAGATGTTTATCTTTCAAATGGTGTAACATAGTTGTATTTTTGAAAAATTTGAATTTTGACATTTATTTGGATTCAAATTTGCCGCTCTTGAAATGCACCTGCTGTTGATGGAGTGCACCACGGGTGGCACGCTAGCGTCCCACCTAGCCCCAAGAGGTTAAATAGGACATTCTCAGTAATGTAGCACACATGGTCTGTTCCAGTGTGACTAGAGCTATCATTTGACACCGTTTCAATAGACAATGGAGCTTTTCTGCGATTTTTATGCACCCCCAGACAAATTTGACAAACAAAGCTAAATTGAATTTACTACAAAAACGACCCAGTTTAGAGGGCTAAAAGCTAGTTAAATAGGACATTCTCAGTAATGTAGCACACATGGTCTGTTCCAGTGTGACTAGAGCTATCTTTTGACACCGTTTCAATAGACAATGGAGCTTTTCTGCGATTTTTATGCACCCACAGACAAATTTGACATACAAAGCTAAATTGAATTTACTACAAAAACGACTCAGTTTAGAGGGCTAAAAGCTAGTTAAATAGGACATTCTCAGTAATGTAGCACACATGGTCTGTTCCAGTGTGACTAGAGCTATCATTTGACACCGTTTCAATAGACAATGGAGCTTTTCTGCGATTTTTATGCACCCCCAGACAAATTTGACAAACAAAGCTAAATTGAATTTACTACAAAAACGACCCAGTTTAGAGGGCTAAAAGCTAGTTAAATAGGACATTCTCAGTAATGTAGCACACATGGTCTGTTCCAGTGTGACTAGAGCTATCTTTTGACACCGTTTCAATAGACAATGGAGCTTTTCTGCGATTTTTATGCACCCCCAGACAAATTTGACAAACAAAGCTAAATTGAATTTACTACAAAAACGACCCAGTTTAGAGGGCTAAAAGCTAGTTAAATAGGACATTCTCAGTAATGTAGCACACATGGTCTGTTCCAGTGTGACTAGAGCTATCATTTGACACCGTTTCAATAGACAATGGAGCTTTTCTGCGATTTTTATGCACCCCCAGACAAATTTGACAAACAAAGCTAAATTGAATTTACTACAAAAACGACCCAGTTTAGAGGGCTAAAAGCTAGTTAAATAGGATATTCTCAGTAATGTAGCACACATGGTCTGTTCCAGTGTGACTAGAGCTATCATTTGACACCGTTTAAATAGACAATGGAGCTTTTCTGCGCCCACAGACAAATTTGACAAACAAAGCTAAATTGAATTTACTACAAAAACGACCCAGTTTAGAGGGCTAAAAGCTAGTTAAATAGGACATTCTCAGTAATGTAGCACACATGGTCTGTTCCAGTGTGACTAGAGCTATCATTTGACACCGTTTCAATAGACAATGGAGCTTTTCTGCGATTTTTATGCACCCCCAGACAAATTTGACAAACAAAGCTAAATTGAATTTACTACAAAAACGACCCAGTTTAGAGGGCTAAAAGCTAGTTAAATAGGACATTCTCAGTAATGTAGCACACATGGTCTGTTCCAGTGTGACTAGAGCTATCTTTTGACACCGTTTCAATAGACAATGGAGCTTTTCTGCGATTTTTATGCACCCCCAGACAAATTTGACAAACAAAGCTAAATTGAATTTACTACAAAAACGACCCAGTTTAGAGGGCTAAAAGCTAGTTAAATAGGACATTCTCAGTAATGTAGCACACATGGTCTGTTCCAGTGTGACTAGAGCTATCATTTGACACCGTTTCAATAGACAATGGAGCTTTTCTGCGATTTTTCAGCACCCCCAGACAAATTTGACAAACAAAGCTAAATTGAATTTACTACAAAAACGACCCAGTTTAGAGGGCTAAAAGCTAGTTAAATAGGACATTCTCAGTAATGTAGCACACATGGTCTGTTCCAGTGTGACTAGAGCTATCATTTGACACCGTTTCAATAGACAATAGAGCTTTTCTGCGATTTTTATGCACCCCCAGACAAATTTGACAAACAAAGCTAAATTGAATTTACTACAAAAACGACCCAGTTTAGAGGGCTAAAAGCTAGTTAAATAGGACATTCTCAGTAATGTAGCACACATGGTCTGTTCCAGTGTGACTAGAGCTATCTTTTGACACCGTTTCAATAGACAATGGAGCTTTTCTGCGATTTTTATGCACCCCCAGACAAATTTGACAAACAAAGCTAAATTGAATTTACTACAAAAACGACCCAGTTTAGAGGGCTAAAAGCTAGTTAAATAGGACATTCTCAGTAATGTAGCACACATGGTCTGTTCCAGTGTGACTAGAGCTATCATTTGACACCGTTTCAATAGACAATGGAGCTTGTCTGCGATTTTTATACACCCCCAGACAAATTTGACAAACAAAGCTAAATTTACTACAAAAACGACCCAGTTTAGAGGGCTAAAAGCTAGTTAAATAGGACATTCTCAGTAATGTAGCACACATGGTCTGTTCCAGTGTGACTAGAGCTATCTTTTGACACCGTTTCAATAGACAATGGAGCTTTTCTGCGATTTTTATGCACCCCCAGACAAATTTGACAAACAAAGCTAAATTGAATTTACTACAAAAACGACCCAGTTTAGAGGGCTAAAAGCTAGTTAAATAGGACATTCTCAGTAATGTAGCACACATGGTCTGTTCCAGTGTGACTAGAGCTATCATTTGACACCGTTTCAATAGAAAATGGAGCTTTTCTGCGATTTTTATGCACCCTCAGACAAATTTGACAAACAAAGCTAAATTGAATTTGATACAAAAACGACCCAGTTTAGAGGGCTAAAAGCTAGTTAAATAGGACATTCTCAGTAATGTAGCACACATGGTCTGTTCCAGTGTGACTAGAGCTATCATTTGACACCGTTTCAATAGACAATGGAGCTTTTCTGCGATTTTTATGCACCCCCAGACAAATTTGACAAACAAAGCTAAATTGAATTTACTACAAAAACGACCCAGTTTAGAGGGCTAAAAGCTAGTTAAATAGGACATTCTCAGTAATGTAGCACACATGGTCTGTTCCAGTGTGACTAGAGCTATCATTTGACACCGTTTCAATAGACAATGGAGCTTTTCTGCGCCCACAGACAAATTTGACAAACAAAGCTAAATTGAATTTACTACAAAAACGACCCAGTTTAGAGGGCTAAAAGCTAGTTAAATAGGACATTCTCAGTAATGTAGCACACATGGTCTGTTCCAGTGTGACTAGAGCTATCATTTGACACCGTTTCAATAGACAATGGAGCTTTTCTGCGATTTTTATGCACCCCCAGACAAATTTGACAAACAAAGCTAAATTGAATTTACTACAAAAACGACCCAGTTTAGAGGGCTAAAAGCTAGTTAAATAGGACATTCTCAGTAATGTAGCACACATGGTCTGTTCCAGTGTGACTAGAGCTATCATTTGACACCGTTTCAATAGACAATGGAGCTTGTCTGCGATTTTTATACACCCCCAGACAAATTTGACAAACAAAGCTAAATTTACTACAAAAACGACCCAGTTTAGAGGGCTAAAAGCTAGTTAAATAGGACATTCTCAGTAATGTAGCACACATGGTCTGTTCCAGTGTGACTAGAGCTATCTTTTGACACCGTTTCAATAGACAATGGAGCTTTTCTGCGATTTTTATGCACCCCCAGACAAATTTGACAAACAAAGCTAAATTGAATTTACTACAAAAACGACCCAGTTTAGAGGGCTAAAAGCTAGTTAAATAGGACATTCTCAGTAATGTAGCACACATGGTCTGTTCCAGTGTGACTAGAGCTATCATTTGACACCGTTTCAATAGAAAATGGAGCTTTTCTGCGATTTTTATGCACCCTCAGACAAATTTGACAAACAAAGCTAAATTGAATTTGATACAAAAACGACCCAGTTTAGAGGGCTAAAAGCTAGTTAAATAGGACATTCTCAGTAATGTAGCACACATGGTCTGTTCCAGTGTGACTAGAGCTATCATTTGACACCGTTTCAATAGACAATGGAGCTTTTCTGCGATTTTTATGCACCCCCAGACAAATTTGACAAACAAAGCTAAATTGAATTTACTACAAAAACGACCCAGTTTAGAGGGCTAAAAGCTAGTTAAATAGGACATTCTCAGTAATGTAGCACACATGGTCTGTTCCAGTGTGACTAGAGCTATCATTTGACACCGTTTCAATAGACAATGGAGCTTTTCTGCGCCCACAGACAAATTTGACAAACAAAGCTAAATTGAATTTACTACAAAAACGACCCAGTTTAGAGGGCTAAAAGCTAGTTAAATAGGACATTCTCAGTAATGTAGCACACATGGTCTGTTCCAGTGTGACTAGAGCTATCATTTGACACCGTTTCAATAGAAAATGGAGCTTTTCTGCGATTTTTATGCACCCTCAGACAAATTTGACAAACAAAGCTAAATTGAATTTGATACAAAAACGACCCAGTTTAGAGGGCTAAAAGCTAGTTAAATAGGACATTCTCAGTAATGTAGCACACATGGTCTGTTCCAGTGTGACTAGAGCTATCATTTGACACCGTTTCAATAGACAATGGAGCTTTTCTGCGATTTTTATGCACCCCCAGACAAATTTGACAAACAAAGCTAAATTGAATTTACTACAAAAACGACCCAGTTTAGAGGGCTAAAAGCTAGTTAAATAGGACATTCTCAGTAATGTAGCACACATGGTCTGTTCCAGTGTGACTAGAGCTATCATTTGACACCGTTTCAATAGACAATGGAGCTTTTCTGCGCCCACAGACAAATTTGACAAACAAAGCTAAATTGAATTTACTACAAAAACGACCCAGTTTAGAGGGCTAAAAGCTAGTTAAATAGGACATTCTCAGTAATGTAGCACACATGGTCTGTTCCAGTGTGACTAGAGCTATCATTTGACACCGTTTCAATAGACAATGGAGCTTGTCTGCGATTTTTATACACCCCCAGACAAATTTGACAAACAAAGCTAAATTTACTACAAAAACGACCCAGTTTAGAGGGCTAAAAGCTAGTTAAATAGGACATTCTCAGTAATGTAGCACACATGGTCTGTTCCAGTGTGACTAGAGCTATCTTTTGACACCGTTTCAATAGACAATGGAGCTTTTCTGCGATTTTTATGCACCCCCAGACAAATTTGACAAACAAAGCTAAATTGAATTTACTACAAAAACGACCCAGTTTAGAGGGCTAAAAGCTAGTTAAATAGGACATTCTCAGTAATGTAGCACACATGGTCTGTTCCAGTGTGACTAGAGCTATCATTTGACACCGTTTCAATAGAAAATGGAGCTTTTCTGCGATTTTTATGCACCCTCAGACAAATTTGACAAACAAAGCTAAATTGAATTTGATACAAAAACGACCCAGTTTAGAGGGCTAAAAGCTAGTTAAATAGGACATTCTCAGTAATGTAGCACACATGGTCTGTTCCAGTGTGACTAGAGCTATCATTTGACACCGTTTCAATAGACAATGGAGCTTTTCTGCGATTTTTATGCACCCCCAGACAAATTTGACAAACAAAGCTAAATTGAATTTACTACAAAAACGACCCAGTTTAGAGGGCTAAAAGCTAGTTAAATAGGACATTCTCAGTAATGTAGCACACATGGTCTGTTCCAGTGTGACTAGAGCTATCATTTGACACCGTTTCAATAGACAATGGAGCTTTTCTGCGCCCACAGACAAATTTGACAAACAAAGCTAAATTGAATTTACTACAAAAACGACCCAGTTTAGAGGGCTAAAAGCTAGTTAAATAGGACATTCTCAGTAATGTAGCACACATGGTCTGTTCCAGTGTGACTAGAGCTATCATTTGACACCGTTTCAATAGAAAATGGAGCTTTTCTGCGATTTTTATGCACCCTCAGACAAATTTGACAAACAAAGCTAAATTGAATTTGATACAAAAACGACCCAGTTTAGAGGGCTAAAAGCTAGTTAAATAGGACATTCTCAGTAATGTAGCACACATGGTCTGTTCCAGTGTGACTAGAGCTATCATTTGACACCGTTTCAATAGACAATGGAGCTTTTCTGCGATTTTTATGCACCCCCAGACAAATTTGACAAACAAAGCTAAATTGAATTTACTACAAAAACGACCCAGTTTAGAGGGCTAAAAGCTAGTTAAATAGGACATTCTCAGTAATGTAGCACACATGGTCTGTTCCAGTGTGACTAGAGCTATCATTTGACACCGTTTCAATAGACAATGGAGCTTTTCTGCGCCCACAGACAAATTTGACAAACAAAGCTAAATTGAATTTACTACAAAAACGACCCAGTTTAGAGGGCTAAAAGCTAGTTAAATAGGACATTCTCAGTAATGTAGCACACATGGTCTGTTCCAGTGTGACTAGAGCTATCATTTGACACCGTTTCAATAGACAATGGAGCTTTTCTGCGATTTTTATGCACCCCCAGACAAATTTGACAAACAAAGCTAAATTGAATTTACTACAAAAACGACCCAGTTTAGAGGGCTAAAAGCTAGTTAAATAGGACATTCTCAGTAATGTAGCACACATGGTCTGTTCCAGTGTGACTAGAGCTATCATTTGACACCGTTTCAATAGAAAATGGAGCTTTTCTGCGATTTTTATGCACCCTCAGACAAATTTGACAAACAAAGCTAAATTGAATTTGATACAAAAACGACCCAGTTTAGAGGGCTAAAAGCTAGTTAAATAGGACATTCTCAGTAATGTAGCACACATGGTCTGTTCCAGTGTGACTAGAGCTATCATTTGACACCGTTTCAATAGACAATGGAGCTTTTCTGCGATTTTTATGCACCCCCAGACAAATTTGACAAACAAAGCTAAATTGAATTTACTACAAAAACGACCCAGTTTAGAGGGCTAAAAGCTAGTTAAATAGGACATTCTCAGTAATGTAGCACACATGGTCTGTTCCAGTGTGACTAGAGCTATCATTTGACACCGTTTCAATAGACAATGGAGCTTTTCTGCGCCCACAGACAAATTTGACAAACAAAGCTAAATTGAATTTACTACAAAAACGACCCAGTTTAGAGGGCTAAAAGCTAGTTAAATAGGACATTCTCAGTAATGTAGCACACATGGTCTGTTCCAGTGTGACTAGAGCTATCATTTGACACCGTTTCAATAGACAATGGAGCTTTTCTGCGATTTTTATGCACCCCCAGACAAATTTGACAAACAAAGCTAAATTGAATTTACTACAAAAACGACCCAGTTTAGAGGGCTAAAAGCTAGTTAAATAGGACATTCTCAGTAATGTAGCACACATGGTCTGTTCCAGTGTGACTAGAGCTATCATTTGACACCGTTTCAATAGACAATGGAGCTTTTCTGCGATTTTTATGCACCCCCAGACAAATTTGACAAACAAAGCTAAATTGAATTTACTACAAAAACGACCCAGTTTAGAGGGCTAAAAGCTAGTTAAATAGGACATTCTCAGTAATGTAGCACACATGGTCTGTTCCAGTGTGACTAGAGCTATCTTTTGACACCGTTTCAATAGACAATGGAGCTTTTCTGCGATTTTTATGCACCCCCAGACAAATTTGACAAACAAAGCTAAATTGAATTTACTACAAAAACGACCCAGTTTAGAGGGCTAAAAGCTAGTTAAATAGGACATTCTCAGTAATGTAGCACACATGGTCTGTTCCAGTGTGACTAGAGCTATCTTTTGACACCGTTTCAATAGACAATGGAGCTTTTCTGCGATTTTTATGCACCCCCAGACAAATTTGACAAACAAAGCTAAATTGAATTTACTACAAAAACGACCCAGTTTAGAGGGCTAAAAGCTAGTTAAATAGGACATTCTCAGTAATGTAGCACACATGGTCTGTTCCAGTGTGACTAGAGCTATCATTTGACACCGTTTCAATAGACAATGGAGCTTTTCTGCGATTTTTATGCACCCCCAGACAAATTTGACAAACAAAGCTAAATTGAATTTACTACAAAAACGACCCAGTTTAGAGGGCTAAAAGCTAGTTAAATAGGACATTCTCAGTAATGTAGCACACATGGTCTGTTCCAGTGTGACTAGAGCTATCATTTGACACCGTTTCAATAGACAATGGAGCTTTTCTGCGATTTTTATGCACCCCCAGACAAATTTGACAAACAAAGCTAAATTGAATTTACTACAAAAACGACCCAGTTTAGAGGGCTAAAAGCTAGTTAAATAGGACATTCTCAGTAATGTAGCACACATGGTCTGTTCCAGTGTGACTAGAGCTATCATTTGACACCGTTTCAATAGACAATGGAGCTTTTCTGCGATTTTTAGCACCCCCAGACAAATTTGACAAACAAAGCTAAATTGAATTTACTACAAAAACGACCCAGTTTAGAGGGCTAAAAGCTAGTTAAATAGGACATTCTCAGTAATGTAGCACACATGGTCTGTTCCAGTGTGACTAGAGCTATCATTTGACACCGTTTCAATAGACAATGGAGCTTTTCTGCGATTTTTATGCACCCCCAGACAAATTTGACAAACAAAGCTAAATTGAATTTACTACAAAAACGACCCAGTTTAGAGGGCTAAAAGCTAGTTAAATAGGACATTCTCAGTAATGTAGCACACATGGTCTGTTCCAGTGTGACTAGAGCTATCATTTGACACCGTTTCAATAGACAATGGAGCTTTTCTGCGATTTTTATGCACCCCCAGACAAATTTGACAAACAAAGCTAAATTGAATTTACTACAAAAACGACCCAGTTTAGAGGGCTAAAAGCTAGTTAAATAGGACATTCTCAGTAATGTAGCACACATGGTCTGTTCCAGTGTGACTAGAGCTATCATTTGACACCGTTTCAATAGACAATGGAGCTTTTCTGCGATTTTTATGCACCCCCAGACAAATTTGACAAACAAAGCTAAATTGAATTTACTACAAAAACGACCCAGTTTAGAGGTCTAAAAGCTAGTTAAATAGGACATTCTCAGTAATGTAGCACACATGGTCTGTTCCAGTGTGACTAGAGCTATCATTTGACACCGTTTCAATAGACAATGGAGCTTTTCTGCGATTTTTATGCACCCCCAGACAAATTTGACAAACAAAGCTAAATTGAATTTACTACAAAAACGACCCAGTTTAGAGGGCTAAAAGCTAGTTAAATAGGACATTCTCAGTAATGTAGCACACATGGTCTGTTCCAGTGTGACTAGAGCTATCATTTGACACCGTTTCAATAGACAATGGAGCTTTTCTGCGATTTTTATGCACCCTCAGACAAATTTGACAAACAAAGCTAAATTGAATTTGATACAAAAACAACCCAGTTTAGAGGGCTAAAAGCTAGTTAAATAGGACATTCTCAGTAATGTAGCACACATGGTCTGTTCCAGTGTGACTAGAGCTATCATTTGACACCGTTTCAATAGACAATGGAGCTTTTCTGCGATTTTTATGCACCCCCAGACAAATTTGACAAACAAAGCTAAATTGAATTTGATACAAAAACGACCCAGTTTAGAGGGCTAAAAGCTAGTTAAATAGGACATTCTCAGTAATGTAGCACACATGGTCTGTTCCAGTGTGACTAGAGCTATCATTTGACACCGTTTCAATAGACAATGGAGCTTTTCTGCGATTTTTATGCACCCGCAGACAAATTTGACAAACAAAGCTAAATTGAATTTACTACAAAAACGACCCAGTTTAGAGGGCTAAAAGCTAGTTAAATAGGACATTCTCAGTAATGTAGCACACATGGTCTGTTCCAGTGTGACTAGAGCTATCATTTGACACCGTTTCAATAGACAATGGAGCTTTTCTGCGATTTTTATGCACCCCCAGACAAATTGAATTTGATACAAAAACGACCCAGTTTAGAGGGCTAAAAGCTAGTTAAATAGGACATTCTCAGTAATGTAGCACACATGGTCTGTTCCAGTGTGACTAGAGCTATCATTTGACACCGTTTCAATAGACAATGGAGCTTTTCTGCGATTTTTATGCACCCCCAGACAAATTTGACAAACAAAGCTAAATTGAATTTACTACAAAAACGACCCAGTTTAGAGGGCTAAAAGCTAGTTAAATAGGACATTCTCAGTAATGTAGCACACATGGTCTGTTCCAGTGTGACTAGAGCTATCTTTTGACACCGTTTCAATAGACAATGGAGCTTTTCTGCGATTTTTATGCACCCCCAGACAAATTTGACAAACAAAGCTAAATTGAATTTACTACAAAAACGACCCAGTTTAGAGGGCTAAAAGCTAGTTAAATAGGACATTCTCAGTAATGTAGCACACATGGTCTGTTCCAGTGTGACTAGAGCTATCATTTGACACCGTTTCAATAGACAATGGAGCTTTTCTGCGATTTTTATGCACCCCTAGACAAATTTGACAAACAAAGCTAAATTGAATTTACTACAAAAACGACCCAGTTTAGAGGGCTAAAAGCTAGTTAAATAGGACATTCTCAGTAATGTAGCACACATGGTCTGTTCCAGTGTGACTAGAGCTATCATTTGACACCGTTTCAATAGACAATGGAGCTTTTCTGCGATTTTTATGCACCCCCAGACAAATTTGACAAAGCTAAATTGAATTTACTACAAAAACGACCCAGTTTAGAGGGCTAAAAGCTAGTCAAATAGGACATTCTCAGTAATGTAGCACACATGGTCTGTTCCAGTGTGACTAGAGCTATCTTTTGACACCGTTTCAATAGACAATGGAGCTTTTCTGCGATTTTTATGCACCCCCAGACAAATTTGACAAACAAAGCTAAATTGAATTTACTACAAAAACGACCCAGTTTAGAGGGCTAAAAGCTAGTTAAATAGGACATTCTCAGTAATGTAGCACACATGGTCTGTTCCAGTGTGACTAGAGCTATCATTTGACACCGTTTCAATAGACAATGGAGCTTTTCTGCGATTTTTATGCACCCCCAGACAAATTTGACAAACAAAGCTAAATTGAATTTACTACAAAAACGACCCAGTTTAGAGGGCTAAAAGCTAGTTAAATAGGACATTCTCAGTAATGTAGCACACATGGTCTGTTCCAGTGTGACTAGAGCTATCATTTGACACCGTTTCAATAGACAATGGAGCTTTTCTGCACCCCCAGACAAATTTGACAAACAAAGCTAAATTGAATTTACTACAAAAACGACCCAGTTTAGAGGGCTAAAAGCTAGTTAAATAGGACATTCTCAGTAATGTAGCTCACATGGTCTGTTCCAGTGTGACTAGAGCTATCTTTTGACACCGTTTCAATAGACAATGGAGCTTTTCTGCGATTTTTATGCACCCCCAGACAAATTTGACAAACAAAGCTAAATTGAATTTACTACAAAAACGACCCAGTTTAGAGGGCTAAAAGCTAGTTAAATAGGACATTCTCAGTAATGTAGCACACATGGTCTGTTCCAGTGTGACTAGAGCTATCATTTGACACCGTTTCAATAGACAATGGAGCTTTTCTGCGATTTTTATGCACCCCCAGACAAATTTGACAAAGCTAAATTGAATTTACTACAAAAACGACCCAGTTTAGAGGTCTAAAAGCTAGTTAAATAGGACATTCTCAGTAATGTAGCACACATGGTCTGTTCCAGTGTGACTAGAGCTATCTTTTGACACCGTTTCAATAGACAATGGAGCTTTTCTGCGATTTTTATGCACCCCCAGACAAATTTGACAAACAAAGCTAAATTGAATTTACTACAAAAACGACCCAGTTTAGAGGGCTAAAAGCTAGTTAAATAGGACATTCTCAGTAATGTAGCACACATGGTCTGTTCCAGTGTGACTAGAGCTATCATTTGACACCGTTTCAATAGACAATGGAGCTTTTCTGCGATTTTTATGCACCCCCAGACAAATTTGACAAACAAAGCTAAATTGAATTTACTACAAAAACGACCCAGTTTAGAGGGCTAAAAGCTAGTTAAATAGGACATTCTCAGTAATGTAGCACACATGGTCTGTTCCAGTGTGACTAGAGCTATCTTTTGACACCGTTTCAATAGACAATGGAGCTTTTCTGCGATTTTTATGCACCCCCAGACAAATTTGACAAACAAAGCTAAATTGAATTTACTACAAAAACGACCCAGTTTAGAGGGCTAAAAGCTAGTTAAATAGGACATTCGCAGTAATGTAGCACACATGGTCTGTTCCAGTGTGACTAGAGCTATCATTTGACACCGTTTCAATAGACAATGGAGCTTTTCTGCGATTTTTATGCACCCCCAGACAAATTTGACAAAGCTAAATTGAATTTACTACAAAAACGACCCAGTTTAGAGGGCTAAAAGCTAGTTAAATAGGACATTCTCAGTAATGTAGCACACATGGTCTGTTCCAGTGTGACTAGAGCTATCTTTTGACACCGTTTCAATAGACAATGGAGCTTTTCTGCGATTTTTATGCACCCCCAGACAAATTTGACAAACAAAGCTAAATTGAATTTACTACAAAAACGACCCAGTTTAGAGGTCTAAAAGCTAGTTAAATAGGACATTCTCAGTAATGTAGCACACATGGTCTGTTCCAGTGTGACTAGAGCTATCATTTGACACCGTTTCAATAGAAAATGGAGCTTTTCTGCGATTTTTATGCACCCTCAGACAAAGTTGACAAACAAAGCTAAATTGAATTTGATACAAAAACGACCCAGTTTAGAGGGCTAAAAGCTAGTGAAATAGGACATTCTCAGTAATGTAGCACACATGGTCTGTTCCAGTGTGACTAGAGCTATCATTTGACACCGTTTCAATAGACAATGGAGCTTTTCTGCGATTTTTATGCACCCCCAGACAAATTTGACAAACAAAGCTAAATTGAATTTACTACAAAAACGACCCAGTTTAGAGGGCTAAAAGCTAGTTAAATAGGATATTCTCAGTAATGTAGCACACATGGTCTGTTCCAGTGTGACTAGAGCTATCATTTGACACCGTTTAAATAGACAATGGAGCTTTTCTGCGCCCACAGACAAATTTGACAAACAAAGCTAAATTGAATTTACTACAAAAACGACCCAGTTTAGAGGGCTAAAAGCTAGTTAAATAGGACATTCTCAGTAATGTAGCACACATGGTCTGTTCCAGTGTGACTAGAGCTATCATTTGACACCGTTTCAATAGACAATGGAGCTTTTCTGCGATTTTTATGCACCCCCAGACAAATTTGACAAACAAAGCTAAATTGAATTTACTACAAAAACGACCCAGTTTAGAGGGCTAAAAGCTAGTTAAATAGGACATTCTCAGTAATGTAGCACACATGGTCTGTTCCAGTGTGACTAGAGCTATCTTTTGACACCGTTTCAATAGACAATGGAGCTTTTCTGCGATTTTTATGCACCCCCAGACAAATTTGACAAACAAAGCTAAATTGAATTTACTACAAAAACGACCCAGTTTAGAGGGCTAAAAGCTAGTTAAATAGGACATTCTCAGTAATGTAGCACACATGGTCTGTTCCAGTGTGACTAGAGCTATCATTTGACACCGTTTCAATAGACAATGGAGCTTTTCTGCGATTTTTCAGCACCCCCAGACAAATTTGACAAACAAAGCTAAATTGAATTTACTACAAAAACGACCCAGTTTAGAGGGCTAAAAGCTAGTTAAATAGGACATTCTCAGTAATGTAGCACACATGGTCTGTTCCAGTGTGACTAGAGCTATCATTTGACACCGTTTCAATAGACAATAGAGCTTTTCTGCGATTTTTATGCACCCCCAGACAAATTTGACAAACAAAGCTAAATTGAATTTACTACAAAAACGACCCAGTTTAGAGGGCTAAAAGCTAGTTAAATAGGACATTCTCAGTAATGTAGCACACATGGTCTGTTCCAGTGTGACTAGAGCTATCTTTTGACACCGTTTCAATAGACAATGGAGCTTTTCTGCGATTTTTATGCACCCCCAGACAAATTTGACAAACAAAGCTAAATTGAATTTACTACAAAAACGACCCAGTTTAGAGGGCTAAAAGCTAGTTAAATAGGACATTCTCAGTAATGTAGCACACATGGTCTGTTCCAGTGTGACTAGAGCTATCATTTGACACCGTTTCAATAGACAATGGAGCTTGTCTGCGATTTTTATACACCCCCAGACAAATTTGACAAACAAAGCTAAATTTACTACAAAAACGACCCAGTTTAGAGGGCTAAAAGCTAGTTAAATAGGACATTCTCAGTAATGTAGCACACATGGTCTGTTCCAGTGTGACTAGAGCTATCTTTTGACACCGTTTCAATAGACAATGGAGCTTTTCTGCGATTTTTATGCACCCCCAGACAAATTTGACAAACAAAGCTAAATTGAATTTACTACAAAAACGACCCAGTTTAGAGGGCTAAAAGCTAGTTAAATAGGACATTCTCAGTAATGTAGCACACATGGTCTGTTCCAGTGTGACTAGAGCTATCATTTGACACCGTTTCAATAGAAAATGGAGCTTTTCTGCGATTTTTATGCACCCTCAGACAAATTTGACAAACAAAGCTAAATTGAATTTGATACAAAAACGACCCAGTTTAGAGGGCTAAAAGCTAGTTAAATAGGACATTCTCAGTAATGTAGCACACATGGTCTGTTCCAGTGTGACTAGAGCTATCATTTGACACCGTTTCAATAGACAATGGAGCTTTTCTGCGATTTTTATGCACCCCCAGACAAATTTGACAAACAAAGCTAAATTGAATTTACTACAAAAACGACCCAGTTTAGAGGGCTAAAAGCTAGTTAAATAGGACATTCTCAGTAATGTAGCACACATGGTCTGTTCCAGTGTGACTAGAGCTATCATTTGACACCGTTTCAATAGACAATGGAGCTTTTCTGCGCCCACAGACAAATTTGACAAACAAAGCTAAATTGAATTTACTACAAAAACGACCCAGTTTAGAGGGCTAAAAGCTAGTTAAATAGGACATTCTCAGTAATGTAGCACACATGGTCTGTTCCAGTGTGACTAGAGCTATCATTTGACACCGTTTCAATAGACAATGGAGCTTTTCTGCGATTTTTATGCACCCCCAGACAAATTTGACAAACAAAGCTAAATTGAATTTACTACAAAAACGACCCAGTTTAGAGGGCTAAAAGCTAGTTAAATAGGACATTCTCAGTAATGTAGCACACATGGTCTGTTCCAGTGTGACTAGAGCTATCATTTGACACCGTTTCAATAGACAATGGAGCTTGTCTGCGATTTTTATACACCCCCAGACAAATTTGACAAACAAAGCTAAATTTACTACAAAAACGACCCAGTTTAGAGGGCTAAAAGCTAGTTAAATAGGACATTCTCAGTAATGTAGCACACATGGTCTGTTCCAGTGTGACTAGAGCTATCTTTTGACACCGTTTCAATAGACAATGGAGCTTTTCTGCGATTTTTATGCACCCCCAGACAAATTTGACAAACAAAGCTAAATTGAATTTACTACAAAAACGACCCAGTTTAGAGGGCTAAAAGCTAGTTAAATAGGACATTCTCAGTAATGTAGCACACATGGTCTGTTCCAGTGTGACTAGAGCTATCATTTGACACCGTTTCAATAGAAAATGGAGCTTTTCTGCGATTTTTATGCACCCTCAGACAAATTTGACAAACAAAGCTAAATTGAATTTGATACAAAAACGACCCAGTTTAGAGGGCTAAAAGCTAGTTAAATAGGACATTCTCAGTAATGTAGCACACATGGTCTGTTCCAGTGTGACTAGAGCTATCATTTGACACCGTTTCAATAGACAATGGAGCTTTTCTGCGATTTTTATGCACCCCCAGACAAATTTGACAAACAAAGCTAAATTGAATTTACTACAAAAACGACCCAGTTTAGAGGGCTAAAAGCTAGTTAAATAGGACATTCTCAGTAATGTAGCACACATGGTCTGTTCCAGTGTGACTAGAGCTATCATTTGACACCGTTTCAATAGACAATGGAGCTTTTCTGCGCCCACAGACAAATTTGACAAACAAAGCTAAATTGAATTTACTACAAAAACGACCCAGTTTAGAGGGCTAAAAGCTAGTTAAATAGGACATTCTCAGTAATGTAGCACACATGGTCTGTTCCAGTGTGACTAGAGCTATCATTTGACACCGTTTCAATAGAAAATGGAGCTTTTCTGCGATTTTTATGCACCCTCAGACAAATTTGACAAACAAAGCTAAATTGAATTTGATACAAAAACGACCCAGTTTAGAGGGCTAAAAGCTAGTTAAATAGGACATTCTCAGTAATGTAGCACACATGGTCTGTTCCAGTGTGACTAGAGCTATCATTTGACACCGTTTCAATAGACAATGGAGCTTTTCTGCGATTTTTATGCACCCCCAGACAAATTTGACAAACAAAGCTAAATTGAATTTACTACAAAAACGACCCAGTTTAGAGGGCTAAAAGCTAGTTAAATAGGACATTCTCAGTAATGTAGCACACATGGTCTGTTCCAGTGTGACTAGAGCTATCATTTGACACCGTTTCAATAGACAATGGAGCTTTTCTGCGCCCACAGACAAATTTGACAAACAAAGCTAAATTGAATTTACTACAAAAACGACCCAGTTTAGAGGGCTAAAAGCTAGTTAAATAGGACATTCTCAGTAATGTAGCACACATGGTCTGTTCCAGTGTGACTAGAGCTATCATTTGACACCGTTTCAATAGACAATGGAGCTTGTCTGCGATTTTTATACACCCCCAGACAAATTTGACAAACAAAGCTAAATTTACTACAAAAACGACCCAGTTTAGAGGGCTAAAAGCTAGTTAAATAGGACATTCTCAGTAATGTAGCACACATGGTCTGTTCCAGTGTGACTAGAGCTATCTTTTGACACCGTTTCAATAGACAATGGAGCTTTTCTGCGATTTTTATGCACCCCCAGACAAATTTGACAAACAAAGCTAAATTGAATTTACTACAAAAACGACCCAGTTTAGAGGGCTAAAAGCTAGTTAAATAGGACATTCTCAGTAATGTAGCACACATGGTCTGTTCCAGTGTGACTAGAGCTATCATTTGACACCGTTTCAATAGAAAATGGAGCTTTTCTGCGATTTTTATGCACCCTCAGACAAATTTGACAAACAAAGCTAAATTGAATTTGATACAAAAACGACCCAGTTTAGAGGGCTAAAAGCTAGTTAAATAGGACATTCTCAGTAATGTAGCACACATGGTCTGTTCCAGTGTGACTAGAGCTATCATTTGACACCGTTTCAATAGACAATGGAGCTTTTCTGCGATTTTTATGCACCCCCAGACAAATTTGACAAACAAAGCTAAATTGAATTTACTACAAAAACGACCCAGTTTAGAGGGCTAAAAGCTAGTTAAATAGGACATTCTCAGTAATGTAGCACACATGGTCTGTTCCAGTGTGACTAGAGCTATCATTTGACACCGTTTCAATAGACAATGGAGCTTTTCTGCGCCCACAGACAAATTTGACAAACAAAGCTAAATTGAATTTACTACAAAAACGACCCAGTTTAGAGGGCTAAAAGCTAGTTAAATAGGACATTCTCAGTAATGTAGCACACATGGTCTGTTCCAGTGTGACTAGAGCTATCATTTGACACCGTTTCAATAGAAAATGGAGCTTTTCTGCGATTTTTATGCACCCTCAGACAAATTTGACAAACAAAGCTAAATTGAATTTGATACAAAAACGACCCAGTTTAGAGGGCTAAAAGCTAGTTAAATAGGACATTCTCAGTAATGTAGCACACATGGTCTGTTCCAGTGTGACTAGAGCTATCATTTGACACCGTTTCAATAGACAATGGAGCTTTTCTGCGATTTTTATGCACCCCCAGACAAATTTGACAAACAAAGCTAAATTGAATTTACTACAAAAACGACCCAGTTTAGAGGGCTAAAAGCTAGTTAAATAGGACATTCTCAGTAATGTAGCACACATGGTCTGTTCCAGTGTGACTAGAGCTATCATTTGACACCGTTTCAATAGACAATGGAGCTTTTCTGCGCCCACAGACAAATTTGACAAACAAAGCTAAATTGAATTTACTACAAAAACGACCCAGTTTAGAGGGCTAAAAGCTAGTTAAATAGGACATTCTCAGTAATGTAGCACACATGGTCTGTTCCAGTGTGACTAGAGCTATCATTTGACACCGTTTCAATAGACAATGGAGCTTTTCTGCGATTTTTATGCACCCCCAGACAAATTTGACAAACAAAGCTAAATTGAATTTACTACAAAAACGACCCAGTTTAGAGGGCTAAAAGCTAGTTAAATAGGACATTCTCAGTAATGTAGCACACATGGTCTGTTCCAGTGTGACTAGAGCTATCATTTGACACCGTTTCAATAGAAAATGGAGCTTTTCTGCGATTTTTATGCACCCTCAGACAAATTTGACAAACAAAGCTAAATTGAATTTGATACAAAAACGACCCAGTTTAGAGGGCTAAAAGCTAGTTAAATAGGACATTCTCAGTAATGTAGCACACATGGTCTGTTCCAGTGTGACTAGAGCTATCATTTGACACCGTTTCAATAGACAATGGAGCTTTTCTGCGATTTTTATGCACCCCCAGACAAATTTGACAAACAAAGCTAAATTGAATTTACTACAAAAACGACCCAGTTTAGAGGGCTAAAAGCTAGTTAAATAGGACATTCTCAGTAATGTAGCACACATGGTCTGTTCCAGTGTGACTAGAGCTATCATTTGACACCGTTTCAATAGACAATGGAGCTTTTCTGCGCCCACAGACAAATTTGACAAACAAAGCTAAATTGAATTTACTACAAAAACGACCCAGTTTAGAGGGCTAAAAGCTAGTTAAATAGGACATTCTCAGTAATGTAGCACACATGGTCTGTTCCAGTGTGACTAGAGCTATCATTTGACACCGTTTCAATAGACAATGGAGCTTTTCTGCGATTTTTATGCACCCCCAGACAAATTTGACAAACAAAGCTAAATTGAATTTACTACAAAAACGACCCAGTTTAGAGGGCTAAAAGCTAGTTAAATAGGACATTCTCAGTAATGTAGCACACATGGTCTGTTCCAGTGTGACTAGAGCTATCATTTGACACCGTTTCAATAGAAAATGGAGCTTTTCTGCGATTTTTATGCACCCTCAGACAAATTTGACAAACAAAGCTAAATTGAATTTGATACAAAAACGACCCAGTTTAGAGGGCTAAAAGCTAGTTAAATAGGACATTCTCAGTAATGTAGCACACATGGTCTGTTCCAGTGTGACTAGAGCTATCATTTGACACCGTTTCAATAGACAATGGAGCTTTTCTGCGATTTTTATGCACCCCCAGACAAATTTGACAAACAAAGCTAAATTGAATTTACTACAAAAACGACCCAGTTTAGAGGGCTAAAAGCTAGTTAAATAGGACATTCTCAGTAATGTAGCACACATGGTCTGTTCCAGTGTGACTAGAGCTATCTTTTGACACCGTTTCAATAGACAATGGAGCTTTTCTGCGATTTTTATGCACCCCCAGACAAATTTGACAAACAAAGCTAAATTGAATTTACTACAAAAACGACCCAGTTTAGAGGGCTAAAAGCTAGTTAAATAGGACACTCTCAGTAATGTAGCACACATGGTCTGTTCCAGTGTGACTAGAGCTATCTTTTGACACCGTTTCAATAGACAATGGAGCTTGTCTGCGATTTTTATGCACCCCCAGACAAATTTGACAAACAAAGCTAAATTGAATTTACTACAAAAACGACCCAGTTTAGAGGGCTAAAAGCTAGTTAAATAGGACATTCTCAGTAATGTAGCACACATGGTCTGTTCCAGTGTGACTAGAGCTATCATTTGACACCGTTTCAATAGACAATGGAGCTTTTCTGCGATTTTTATGCACCCCCAGACAAATTTGACAAACAAAGCTAAATTGAATTTACTACAAAAACGACCCAGTTTAGAGGGCTAAAAGCTAGTTAAATAGGACATTCTCAGTAATGTAGCACACATGGTCTGTTCCAGTGTGACTAGAGCTATCATTTGACACCGTTTCAATAGACAATGGAGCTTTTCTGCGATTTTTCAGCACCCCCAGACAAATTTGACAAACAAAGCTAAATTGAATTTACTACAAAAACGACCCAGTTTAGAGGGCTAAAAGCTAGTTAAATAGGACATTCTCAGTAATGTAGCACACATGGTCTGTTCCAGTGTGACTAGAGCTATCATTTGACACCGTTTCAATAGACAATGGAGCTTTTCTGCGCCCACAGACAAATTTGACAAACAAAGCTAAGTTGAATTTACTACAAAAACGACCCAGTTTAGAGGGCTAAAAGCTAGTTAAATAGGACATTCTCACTAATGTAGCACACATGGTCTGTTCCAGTGTGACTAGAGCTATCATTTGACACCGTTTCAATAGACAATGGAGCTTTTCTGCGATTTTTATGCACCCCCAGACAAATTTGACAAACAAAGCTAAATTGAATTTACTACAAAAACGACCCAGTTTAGAGGGCTAAAAGCTAGTTAAATAGGACATTCTCAGTAATGTAGCACACATGGTCTGTTCCAGTGTGACTAGAGCTATCTTTTGACACCGTTTCAATAGACAATGGAGCTTTTCTGCGATTTTTATGCACCCCCAGACAAATTTGACAAACAAAGCTAAATTGAATTTACTACAAAAACGACCCAGTTTAGAGGTCTAAAAGCTAGTTAAATAGGACATTCTCAGTAATGTAGCACACATGGTCTGTTCCAGTGTGACTAGAGCTATCATTTGACACCGTTTCAATAGACAATGGAGCTTTTCTGCGATTTTTATGCACCCCCAGACAAATTTGACAAACAAAGCTAAATTGAATTTACTACAAAAACGACCCAGTTTAGAGGGCTAAAAGCTAGTTAAATAGGACATTCTCAGTAATGTAGCACACATGGTCTGTTCCAGTGTGACTAGAGCTATCATTTGACACCGTTTCAATAGACAATGGAGCTTTTCTGCGATTTTTATGCACCCTCAGACAAATTTGACAAACAAAGCTAAATTGAATTTGATACAAAAACAACCCAGTTTAGAGGGCTAAAAGCTAGTTAAATAGGACATTCTCAGTAATGTAGCACACATGGTCTGTTCCAGTGTGACTAGAGCTATCATTTGACACCGTTTCAATAGACAATGGAGCTTTTCTGCGATTTTTATGCACCCCCAGACAAATTTGACAAACAAAGCTAAATTGAATTTGATACAAAAACGACCCAGTTTAGAGGGCTAAAAGCTAGTTAAATAGGACATTCTCAGTAATGTAGCACACATGGTCTGTTCCAGTGTGACTAGAGCTATCATTTGACACCGTTTCAATAGACAATGGAGCTTTTCTGCGATTTTTATGCACCCGCAGACAAATTTGACAAACAAAGCTAAATTGAATTTACTACAAAAACGACCCAGTTTAGAGGGCTAAAAGCTAGTTAAATAGGACATTCTCAGTAATGTAGCACACATGGTCTGTTCCAGTGTGACTAGAGCTATCATTTGACACCGTTTCAATAGACAATGGAGCTTTTCTGCGATTTTTATGCACCCCCAGACAAATTGAATTTGATACAAAAACGACCCAGTTTAGAGGGCTAAAAGCTAGTTAAATAGGACATTCTCAGTAATGTAGCACACATGGTCTGTTCCAGTGTGACTAGAGCTATCATTTGACACCGTTTCAATAGACAATGGAGCTTTTCTGCGATTTTTATGCACCCCCAGACAAATTTGACAAACAAAGCTAAATTGAATTTACTACAAAAACGACCCAGTTTAGAGGGCTAAAAGCTAGTTAAATAGGACATTCTCAGTAATGTAGCACACATGGTCTGTTCCAGTGTGACTAGAGCTATCTTTTGACACCGTTTCAATAGACAATGGAGCTTTTCTGCGATTTTTATGCACCCCCAGACAAATTTGACAAACAAAGCTAAATTGAATTTACTACAAAAACGACCCAGTTTAGAGGGCTAAAAGCTAGTTAAATAGGACATTCTCAGTAATGTAGCACACATGGTCTGTTCCAGTGTGACTAGAGCTATCATTTGACACCGTTTCAATAGACAATGGAGCTTTTCTGCGATTTTTATGCACCCCTAGACAAATTTGACAAACAAAGCTAAATTGAATTTACTACAAAAACGACCCAGTTTAGAGGGCTAAAAGCTAGTTAAATAGGACATTCTCAGTAATGTAGCACACATGGTCTGTTCCAGTGTGACTAGAGCTATCATTTGACACCGTTTCAATAGACAATGGAGCTTTTCTGCGATTTTTATGCACCCCCAGACAAATTTGACAAAGCTAAATTGAATTTACTACAAAAACGACCCAGTTTAGAGGGCTAAAAGCTAGTCAAATAGGACATTCTCAGTAATGTAGCACACATGGTCTGTTCCAGTGTGACTAGAGCTATCTTTTGACACCGTTTCAATAGACAATGGAGCTTTTCTGCGATTTTTATGCACCCCCAGACAAATTTGACAAACAAAGCTAAATTGAATTTACTACAAAAACGACCCAGTTTAGAGGGCTAAAAGCTAGTTAAATAGGACATTCTCAGTAATGTAGCACACATGGTCTGTTCCAGTGTGACTAGAGCTATCATTTGACACCGTTTCAATAGACAATGGAGCTTTTCTGCGATTTTTATGCACCCCCAGACAAATTTGACAAACAAAGCTAAATTGAATTTACTACAAAAACGACCCAGTTTAGAGGGCTAAAAGCTAGTTAAATAGGACATTCTCAGTAATGTAGCACACATGGTCTGTTCCAGTGTGACTAGAGCTATCATTTGACACCGTTTCAATAGACAATGGAGCTTTTCTGCACCCCCAGACAAATTTGACAAACAAAGCTAAATTGAATTTACTACAAAAACGACCCAGTTTAGAGGGCTAAAAGCTAGTTAAATAGGACATTCTCAGTAATGTAGCTCACATGGTCTGTTCCAGTGTGACTAGAGCTATCTTTTGACACCGTTTCAATAGACAATGGAGCTTTTCTGCGATTTTTATGCACCCCCAGACAAATTTGACAAACAAAGCTAAATTGAATTTACTACAAAAACGACCCAGTTTAGAGGGCTAAAAGCTAGTTAAATAGGACATTCTCAGTAATGTAGCACACATGGTCTGTTCCAGTGTGACTAGAGCTATCATTTGACACCGTTTCAATAGACAATGGAGCTTTTCTGCGATTTTTATGCACCCCCAGACAAATTTGACAAAGCTAAATTGAATTTACTACAAAAACGACCCAGTTTAGAGGTCTAAAAGCTAGTTAAATAGGACATTCTCAGTAATGTAGCACACATGGTCTGTTCCAGTGTGACTAGAGCTATCTTTTGACACCGTTTCAATAGACAATGGAGCTTTTCTGCGATTTTTATGCACCCCCAGACAAATTTGACAAACAAAGCTAAATTGAATTTACTACAAAAACGACCCAGTTTAGAGGGCTAAAAGCTAGTTAAATAGGACATTCTCAGTAATGTAGCACACATGGTCTGTTCCAGTGTGACTAGAGCTATCATTTGACACCGTTTCAATAGACAATGGAGCTTTTCTGCGATTTTTATGCACCCCCAGACAAATTTGACAAACAAAGCTAAATTGAATTTACTACAAAAACGACCCAGTTTAGAGGGCTAAAAGCTAGTTAAATAGGACATTCTCAGTAATGTAGCACACATGGTCTGTTCCAGTGTGACTAGAGCTATCTTTTGACACCGTTTCAATAGACAATGGAGCTTTTCTGCGATTTTTATGCACCCCCAGACAAATTTGACAAACAAAGCTAAATTGAATTTACTACAAAAACGACCCAGTTTAGAGGGCTAAAAGCTAGTTAAATAGGACATTCGCAGTAATGTAGCACACATGGTCTGTTCCAGTGTGACTAGAGCTATCATTTGACACCGTTTCAATAGACAATGGAGCTTTTCTGCGATTTTTATGCACCCCCAGACAAATTTGACAAAGCTAAATTGAATTTACTACAAAAACGACCCAGTTTAGAGGGCTAAAAGCTAGTTAAATAGGACATTCTCAGTAATGTAGCACACATGGTCTGTTCCAGTGTGACTAGAGCTATCTTTTGACACCGTTTCAATAGACAATGGAGCTTTTCTGCGATTTTTATGCACCCCCAGACAAATTTGACAAACAAAGCTAAATTGAATTTACTACAAAAACGACCCAGTTTAGAGGTCTAAAAGCTAGTTAAATAGGACATTCTCAGTAATGTAGCACACATGGTCTGTTCCAGTGTGACTAGAGCTATCATTTGACACCGTTTCAATAGAAAATGGAGCTTTTCTGCGATTTTTATGCACCCTCAGACAAAGTTGACAAACAAAGCTAAATTGAATTTGATACAAAAACGACCCAGTTTAGAGGGCTAAAAGCTAGTGAAATAGGACATTCTCAGTAATGTAGCACACATGGTCTGTTCCAGTGTGACTAGAGCTATCATTTGACACCGTTTCAATAGACAATGGAGCTTTTCTGCGATTTTTATGCACCCCCAGACAAATTTGACAAACAAAGCTAAATTGAATTTACTACAAAAACGACCCAGTTTAGAGGGCTAAAAGCTAGTTAAATAGGACATTCTCAGTAATGTAGCACACATGGTCTGTTCCAGTGTGACTAGAGCTATCATTTGACACCGTTTCAATAGACAATGGAGCTTTTCTGCGATTTTTATGCACCCCCAGACAAATTTGACAAACAAAGCTAAATTGAATTTACTACAAAAACGACCCAGTTTAGAGGGCTAAAAGCTAGTTAAATAGGACATTCTCAGTAATGTAGCACACATGGTCTGTTCCAGTGTGACTAGAGCTATCATTTGACACCGTTTCAATAGAAAATGGAGCTTTTCTGCGATTTTTATGCACCCTCAGACAAAGTTGACAAACAAAGCTAAATTGAATTTGATACAAAAACGACCCAGTTTAGAGGGCTAAAAGCTAGTGAAATAGGACATTCTCAGTAATGTAGCACACATGGTCTGTTCCAGTGTGACTAGAGCTATCTTTTGACACCGTTTCAATAGACAATGGAGCTTTTCTGCGATTTTTATGCACCCCCAGACAAATTTGACAAACAAAGCTAAATTGAATTTACTACAAAAACGACCCAGTTTAGAGGGCTAAAAGCTAGTTAAATAGGACATTCTCAGTAATGTAGCACACATGGTCTGTTCCAGTGTGACTAGAGCTATCTTTTGACACCGTTTCAATAGACAATGGAGCTTTTCTGCACCCCCAGACAAATTTGACAAACAAAGCTAAATTGAATTTACTACAAAAACGACCCAGTTTAGAGGGCTAAAAGCTAGTTAAATAGGACATTCTCAGTAATGTAGCACACATGGTGTGTTCCAGTGTGACTAGAGCTATCATTTGACACCGTTTCAATAGACAATGGAGCTTGTCTGCGATTTTTATGCACCCCCAGACAAATTTGACAAACAAAGCTAAATTGAATTTACTACAAAAACGACCCAGTTTAGAGGGCTAAAAGCTAGTTAAATAGGACATTCTCAGTAATGTAGCACACATGGTCTGTTCCAGTGTGACTAGAGCTATCTTTTGACACCGTTTCAATAGACAATGGAGCTTTTCTGCGATTTTTATGCACCCCCAGACAAATTTGACAAACAAAGCTAAATTGAATTTACTACAAAAACGACCCAGTTTAGAGGGCTAAAAGCTAGTTAAATAGGACATTCTCAGTAATGTAGCACACATGGTCTGTTCCAGTGTGACTAGAGCTATCATTTGACACCGTTTCAATAGAAAATGGAGCTTTTCTGCGATTTTTATGCACCCTCAGACAAATTTGACAAACAAAGCTAAATTGAATTTGATACAAAAACGACCCAGTTTAGAGGGCTAAAAGCTAGTTAAATAGGACATTCTCAGTAATGTAGCACACATGGTCTGTTCCAGTGTGACTAGAGCTATCATTTGACACCGTTTCAATAGACAATGGAGCTTTTCTGCGATTTTTATGCACCCCCAGACAAATTTGAGAAACAAAGCTAAATTGAATTTACTACAAAAACGACCCAGTTTAGAGGGCTAAAAGCTAGTTAAATAGGACATTCTCAGTAATGTAGCACACATGGTCTGTTCCAGTGTGACTAGAGCTATCTTTTGACACCGTTTCAATAGACAATAGAGCTTTTCTGCGATTTTTATGCACCCCCAGACAAATTTGACAAACAAAGCTAAATTGAATTTACTACAAAAACGACCCAGTTTAGAGGGCTAAAAGCTAGTTAAATAGGACATTCTCAGTAATGTAGCACACATGGTCTGTTCCAGTGTGACTAGAGCTATCTTTTGACACCGTTTCAATAGACAATGGAGCTTGTCTGCGATTTTTATGCACCCCCAGACAAATTTGACAAACAAAGCTAAATTGAATTTACTACAAAAACGACCCAGTTTAGAGGGCTAAAAGCTAGTTAACCTCTTGGGGCTAGGTGGGACGCTAGCGTGCCACCCGTGGTGCACTCCATCAACAGCAGGTGCATTTCAAGAGCGGCAAATTTGAATCCAAATAAATGTCAAAATTCAAATTTTTCAAAAATACAACTATGTTACACCATTTGAAAGATAAACATCTCCTTAATCTAACCACGTTTTACGATTTCAAAAAGGTTTTACGGCGAAAGCATAAATTTAGAGTATGTTAGGACAGTACATTTACAAGAGTTGTGTGTAATGTTTTGTCAAGTCAAAGACAGGGTCACCAAAACCATAAAACCAGCTAAAATGATACACTAACCTTTTACAATCTCCATCAGATGACACTCCTAGGACATTATGTTAGACAATGCATGCATTTTTAGTTCTATCAAGTTCATATTTATATACAAAAACAGCGTTTTACTATGGCATTGATGTTGAGGAAATCGTTTCCCTCCAATAACCGGCAGTCAAGTCAGCGTCACAAATTAAATAATTAAAATTAGAAAACATTGGTAAAATATTATATTGTCATTTAAAGAATTATAGATTTACATCTTTTGAACGCAATCAACTTGCCAGATTTAAAAATAACCTTACTGGGAAATCACACTTTGCAATAATCTGAGCACTGTGCCCAGAAAAATACGCGTTGCGATACAGACTAGACGTCATGTTGGGGAGATCTAAAATCGAAAATACTATGTAAATAATCCATTACCTTTGATTCTCTTCATCAGATGTCACTTCCAGGTATCACAGGTCCATAACGAATGTAGTTTTGTTCAAAAAAGCTCATCATTTATGTCCAAAAATCTCCGTCTCGTTAGCACATGATGTAAGCCAGCCGGACTTCTCGTCATGAACGAGGGGAAAAAATATATTTCCGTTCGTTCAAACATGTCAAACGTTGTATAGCATAAATCATTAGGGCCTTTTTTAACCAGAACATGAATAATATTCAAGGTGGACGAATGCATAGCCTTTTATAACGTATTGGAACGAGGGTACCCAACATGAAGTAGCGCGCCAGGTGTCTAATGGGACATCACCGTTCCATGGCTCTTGTTCGGTCAGATCTCCCTCCAGAAGACTCAAAACACTTTGTAAAGGCTGGTGACATCTAGTGGAAGCAATAGGAAGTGCCAAAATATTCCTAAACCCCTGTGTTTTTCAATGGGAGAGGTTTAAAGTCAATACAACACATCAGGTATCCACTTCCTGTCAGAAAATGTCTCAGGGTTTTGCCTGCCAAATGAGTTCTGTTATACTCACAGACACCATTCAAACAGTTTTGGAAACTTTAGAGTGTTTTCTATCCATATATAATAAGTATATGCATATTCTAGTTACTGGGTAGGATTAGTAACCAGATTAAATCGGGTACATTTTTTTTATCCAGACGTGCAAATGCTGCCCCCTAGACCCAACAGGTTAAATAGGACATTCTCAGTAATGTAGCACACATGGTCTGTTCCAGTGTGACTAGAGCTATCTTTTGACACCGTTTCAATAGACAATGGAGCTTGTCTGCGATTTTTATGCACCCCCAGACAAATTTTACAAACAAAGCTAAATTGAATTTACTACAAAAACGACCCAGTTTAGAGGGCTAAAAGCTAGTTAAATAGGACATTCTCAGTAATGTAGCACACATGGTCTGTTCCAGTGTGACTAGAGCTATCATTTGACACCGTTTCAATAGACAATGGAGCTTTTCTGCGATTTTTATGCACCCCCAGACAAATTTGACAAACAAAGCTAAATTGAATTTACTACAAAAACGACCCAGTTTAGAGGGCTAAAAGCTAGTTAAATAGGACATTCTCAGTAATGTAGCACACATGGTCTGTTCCAGTGTGACTAGAGCTATCTTTTGACACCGTTTCAATAGACAATGGAGCTTTTCTGCGATTTTTATGCACCCCCAGACAAATTTGACAAACAAAGCTAAATTGAATTTACTACAAAAACGACCCAGTTTAGAGGGCTAAAAGCTAGTTAAATAGGACATTCTCAGTAATGTAGCACACATGGTCTGTTCCAGTGTGACTAGAGCTATCTTTTGACACCGTTTCAATAGACAATGGAGCTTTTCTGCGATTTTTATGCACCCCCAGACAAATTTGACAAACAAAGCTAAATTGAATTTACTACAAAAACGACCCAGTTTAGAGGGCTAAAAGCTAGTTAAATAGGACATTCTCAGTAATGTAGCACACATGGTCTGTTCCAGTGTGACTAGAGCTATCATTTGACACCGTTTCAATAGACAATGGAGCTTTTCTGCGATTTTTATGCACCCACAGCCAAATTTGACAAACAAAGCGAAATTGAATTTACTACAAAAACGACCCAGTTTAGAGGGCTAAAAGCTAGTGAAATAGGACATTCTCAGTAATGTAGCACACATGGTCTGTTCCAGTGTGACTAGAGCTATCATTTGACACCGTTTCAATAGACAATGGAGCTTTTCTGCGATTTTTATGCACCCCCAGACAAATTTGACAAACAAAGCTAAATTGAATTTACTACAAAAACGACCCAGTTTAGAGGGCTAAAAGCTAGTTAAATAGGACATTCTCAGTAATGTAGCACACATGGTCTGTTCCAGTGTGACTAGAGCTATCTTTTGACACCGTTTCAATAGACAATGGAGCTTTTCTGCGATTTTTATGCACCCCCAGACAAATTTGACAAACAAAGCTAAATTGAATTTACTACAAAAACGACCCAGTTTAGAGGTCTAAAAGCTAGTTAAATAGGACATTCTCAGTAATGTAGCACACATGGTCTGTTCCAGTGTGACTAGAGCTATCATTTGACACCGTTTCAATAGAAAATGGAGCTTTTCTGCGATTTTTATGCACCCTCAGACAAATTTGACAAACAAAGCTAAATTGAATTTGATACAAAAACGACCCAGTTTAGAGGGCTAGAAGCTAGTTAAATAGGACATTCTCAGTAATGTAGCACACATGGTCTGTTCCAGTGTGACTAGAGCTATCATTTGACACCGTTTCAATAGACAATGGAGCTTTTCTGCGATTTTTATGCACCCCCAGACAAATTTGACAAACAAAGCTAAATTTAATTTTCTACAAAAACGACCCAGTTTAGAGGGCTAAAAGCTAGTTAAATAGGACATTCTCAGTAATGTAGCACACATGGTCTGTTCCAGTGTGACTAGAGCTATCTTTTGACACCGTTTCAATAGACAATGGAGCTTTTCTGCGATTTTTATGCACCCCCAGACAAATTTGACAAACAAAGCTAAATTGAATTTACTACAAAAACGACCCAGTTTAGAGGGCTAAAAGCTAGTTAAATAGGACATTCTCAGTAATGTAGCACACATGGTCTGTTCCAGTGTGACTAGAGCTATCATTTGACACCGTTTCAATAGACAATGGAGCTTTTCTGCGATTTTTATGCACCCCCAGACAAATTTGACAAACAAAGCTAAATTGAATTTACTACAAAAACGACCCAGTTTAGAGGGCTAAAAGCTAGTTAAATAGGACATTCTCAGTAATGTAGCACACATGGTCTGTTCCAGTGTGACTAGAGCTATCATTTGACACCGTTTCAATAGACAATGGAGCTTTTCTGCGATTTTTATGCACCCGCAGACAAATTTGACAAACAAAGCTAAATTGAATTTACTACAAAAACGACCCAGTTTAGAGGGCTAAAAGCTAGTTAAATAGGACATTCTCAGTAATGTAGCACACATGGTCTGTTCCAGTGTGACTAGAGCTATCATTTGACACCGTTTCAATAGACAATGGAGCTTTTCTGCGATTTTTATGCACCCACAGCCAAATTTGACAAACAAAGCTAAATTGAATTTACTACAAAAATGACCCAGTTTAGAGGGCTAAAAGCTAGTGAAATAGGACATTCTCAGTAATGTAGCACACATGGTCTGTTCCAGTGTGACTAGAGCTATCATTTGACACCGTTTCAATAGACAATGGAGCTTTTCTGCGATTTTTATGCACCCCCAGACAAATTTGACAAACAAAGCTAAATTGAATTTACTACAAAAACGACCCAGTTTAGAGGGCTAAAAGCTAGTTAAATAGGACATTCTCAGTAATGTAGCACACATGGTCTGTTCCAGTGTGACTAGAGCTATCTTTTGACACCGTTTCAATAGACAATGGAGCTTTTCTGCGATTTTTATGCACCCCCAGACAAATTTGACAAACAAAGCTATATTGAATTTACTACAAAAACGACCCAGTTTAGAGGTCTAAAAGCTAGTTAAATAGGACATTCTCAGTAATGTAGCACACATGGTCTGTTCCAGTGTGACTAGAGCTATCATTTGACACCGTTTCAATAGACAATGGAGCTTTTCTGCGATTTTTATGCACCCCCAGACAAATTTGACAAACAAAGCTAAATTGAATTTACTACAAAAACGACCCAGTTTAGAGGGCTAAAAGCTAGTTAAATAGGACATTCTCAGTAATGTAGCACACATGGTCTGTTCCAGTGTGACTAGAGCTATCTTTTGACACCGTTTCAATAGACAATGGAGCTTTTCTGCGATTTTTATGCACCCCCAGACAAATTTGACAAACAAAGCTAAATTGAATTTACTACAAAAACGACCCAGTTTAGAGGGCTAAAAGCTAGTTAAATAGGACATTCTCAGTAATGTAGCACACATGGTCTGTTCCAGTGTGACTAGAGCTATCTTTTGACACCGTTTCAATAGACAATGGAGCTTTTCTGCGATTTTTATGCACCCTCAGACAAAGTTGACAAACAAAGCTAAATTGAATTTGCTACAAAAACGACCCAGTTTAGAGGGCTAAAAGCTAGTGAAATAGGACATTCTCAGTAATGTAGCACACATGGTCTGTTCCAGTGTGACTAGAGCTATCATTTGACACCGTTTCAATAGACAATGGAGCTTTTCTGCGATTTTTATGCACCCCCAGACAAATTTGACAAACAAAGCTAAATTGAATTTACTACAAAAACGACCCAGTTTAGAGGGCTAAAAGCTAGTTAAATAGGACATTCTCAGTAATGTAGCACACATGGTCTGTTCCAGTGTGACTAGAGCTATCATTTGACACCGTTTCAATAGACAATGGAGCTTTTCTGCGATTTTTATGCACCCCCAGACAAATTTGACAAACAAAGCTAAATTGAATTTACTACAAAAACGACCCAGTTTAGAGGGCTAAAAGCTAGTTAAATAGGACATTCTCAGTAATGTAGCACACATGGTCTGTTCCAGTGTGACTAGAGCTATCATTTGACACCGTTTCAATAGACAATGGAGCTTTTCATGCACCCCCAGACAAATTTGACAAACAAAGCTAAATTGAATTTACTACAAAAACGACCCAGTTTAGAGGGCTAAAAGCTAGTTAAATAGGACATTCTCAGTAATGTAGCACACATGGTCTGTTCCATTGTGACTAGAGCTATCTTTTGACACCGTTTCAATAGACAATGGAGCTTTTCTGCGATTTTTATGCACCCCCAGACAAATTTGACAAACAAAGCTAAATTGAATTTACTACAAAAACGACCCAGTTTAGAGGGCTAAAAGCTAGTTAAATAGGACATTCTCAGTAATGTAGCACACATGGTCTGTTCCAGTGTGACTAGAGCTATCATTTGACACCGTTTCAATAGACAATGGAGCTTTTCTGCGATTTTTATGCACCCCCAGACAAATTTGACAAACAAAGCTAAATTGAATTTACTACAAAAACGACCCAGTTTAGAGGGCAAAAAGCTAGTTAAATAGGACATTCTCAGTAATGTAGCACACATGGTCTGTTCCAGTGTGACTAGAGCTATCTTTTGACACCGTTTCAATAGACAATGGAGCTTTTCTGCGATTTTTATGCACCCCCAGACAAATTTGACAAACAAAGCTAAATTGAATTTACTACAAAAACGACCCAGTTTAGAGGGCTAAAAGCTAGTTAAATAGGACATTCTCAGTAATGTAGCACACATGGTCTGTTCCAGTGTGACTAGAGCTATCATTTGACACCGTTTCAATAGACAATGGAGCTTTTCTGCGATTTTTATGCACCCCCAGACAAATTTGACAAACAAAGCTAAATTGAATTTACTACAAAAACGACCCAGTTTAGAGGGCTAAAAGCTAGTTAAATAGGACATTCTCAGTAATGTAGCACACATGGTCTGTTCCAGTGTGACTAGAGCTATCTTTTGACACCGTTTCAATAGACAATGGAGCTTTTCTGCGATTTTTATGCACCCCCAGACAAATTTGACAAACAAAGCTAAATTGAATTTACTACAAAAACGACCCAGTTTAGAGGGCTAAAAGCTAGTTAAATAGGACATTCTCAGTAATGTAGCACACATGGTCTGTTCCAGTGTGACTAGAGCTATCATTTGACACCGTTTCAATAGAAAATGGAGCTTTTCTGCGATTTTTATGCACCCTCAGACAAAGTTGACAAACAAAGCTAAATTGAATTTGATACAAAAACGACCCAGTTTAGAGGGCTAAAAGCTAGTGAAATAGGACATTCTCAGTAATGTAGCACACATGGTCTGTTCCAGTGTGACTAGAGCTATCATTTGACACCGTTTCAATAGACAATGGAGCTTTTCTGCGATTTTTATGCACCCCCAGACAAATTTGACAAACAAAGCTAAATTGAATTTACTACAAAAACGACCCAGTTTAGAGGGCTAAAAGCTAGTTAAATAGGACATTCTCAGTAATGTAGCACACATGGTCTGTTCCAGTGTGACTAGAGCTATCATTTGACACCGTTTCAATAGACAATGGAGCTTTTCTGCGATTTTTATGCACCCCCAGACAAATTTGACAAACAAAGCTAAATTGAATTTACTACAAAAACGACCCAGTTTAGAGGGCTAAAAGCTAGTTAAATAGGACATTCTCAGTAATGTAGCACACATGGTCTGTTCCAGTGTGACTAGAGCTATCATTTGACACCGTTTCAATAGAAAATGGAGCTTTTCTGCGATTTTTATGCACCCTCAGACAAAGTTGACAAACAAAGCTAAATTGAATTTGATACAAAAACGACCCAGTTTAGAGGGCTAAAAGCTAGTGAAATAGGACATTCTCAGTAATGTAGCACACATGGTCTGTTCCAGTGTGACTAGAGCTATCTTTTGACACCGTTTCAATAGACAATGGAGCTTTTCTGCGATTTTTATGCACCCCCAGACAAATTTGACAAACAAAGCTAAATTGAATTTACTACAAAAACGACCCAGTTTAGAGGGCTAAAAGCTAGTTAAATAGGACATTCTCAGTAATGTAGCACACATGGTCTGTTCCAGTGTGACTAGAGCTATCTTTTGACACCGTTTCAATAGACAATGGAGCTTTTCTGCACCCCCAGACAAATTTGACAAACAAAGCTAAATTGAATTTACTACAAAAACGACCCAGTTTAGAGGGCTAAAAGCTAGTTAAATAGGACATTCTCAGTAATGTAGCACACATGGTGTGTTCCAGTGTGACTAGAGCTATCATTTGACACCGTTTCAATAGACAATGGAGCTTGTCTGCGATTTTTATGCACCCCCAGACAAATTTGACAAACAAAGCTAAATTGAATTTACTACAAAAACGACCCAGTTTAGAGGGCTAAAAGCTAGTTAAATAGGACATTCTCAGTAATGTAGCACACATGGTCTGTTCCAGTGTGACTAGAGCTATCTTTTGACACCGTTTCAATAGACAATGGAGCTTTTCTGCGATTTTTATGCACCCCCAGACAAATTTGACAAACAAAGCTAAATTGAATTTACTACAAAAACGACCCAGTTTAGAGGGCTAAAAGCTAGTTAAATAGGACATTCTCAGTAATGTAGCACACATGGTCTGTTCCAGTGTGACTAGAGCTATCATTTGACACCGTTTCAATAGAAAATGGAGCTTTTCTGCGATTTTTATGCACCCTCAGACAAATTTGACAAACAAAGCTAAATTGAATTTGATACAAAAACGACCCAGTTTAGAGGGCTAAAAGCTAGTTAAATAGGACATTCTCAGTAATGTAGCACACATGGTCTGTTCCAGTGTGACTAGAGCTATCATTTGACACCGTTTCAATAGACAATGGAGCTTTTCTGCGATTTTTATGCACCCCCAGACAAATTTGAGAAACAAAGCTAAATTGAATTTACTACAAAAACGACCCAGTTTAGAGGGCTAAAAGCTAGTTAAATAGGACATTCTCAGTAATGTAGCACACATGGTCTGTTCCAGTGTGACTAGAGCTATCTTTTGACACCGTTTCAATAGACAATAGAGCTTTTCTGCGATTTTTATGCACCCCCAGACAAATTTGACAAACAAAGCTAAATTGAATTTACTACAAAAACGACCCAGTTTAGAGGGCTAAAAGCTAGTTAAATAGGACATTCTCAGTAATGTAGCACACATGGTCTGTTCCAGTGTGACTAGAGCTATCTTTTGACACCGTTTCAATAGACAATGGAGCTTGTCTGCGATTTTTATGCACCCCCAGACAAATTTGACAAACAAAGCTAAATTGAATTTACTACAAAAACGACCCAGTTTAGAGGGCTAAAAGCTAGTTAACCTCTTGGGGCTAGGTGGGACGCTAGCGTGCCACCCGTGGTGCACTCCATCAACAGCAGGTGCATTTCAAGAGCGGCAAATTTGAATCCAAATAAATGTCAAAATTCAAATTTTTCAAAAATACAACTATGTTACACCATTTGAAAGATAAACATCTCCTTAATCTAACCACGTTTTACGATTTCAAAAAGGTTTTACGGCGAAAGCATAAATTTAGAGTATGTTAGGACAGTACATTTACAAGAGTTGTGTGTAATGTTTTGTCAAGTCAAAGACAGGGTCACCAAAACCATAAAACCAGCTAAAATGATACACTAACCTTTTACAATCTCCATCAGATGACACTCCTAGGACATTATGTTAGACAATGCATGCATTTTTAGTTCTATCAAGTTCATATTTATATACAAAAACAGCGTTTTACTATGGCATTGATGTTGAGGAAATCGTTTCCCTCCAATAACCGGCAGTCAAGTCAGCGTCACAAATTAAATAATTAAAATTAGAAAACATTGGTAAAATATTATATTGTCATTTAAAGAATTATAGATTTACATCTTTTGAACGCAATCAACTTGCCAGATTTAAAAATAACCTTACTGGGAAATCACACTTTGCAATAATCTGAGCACTGTGCCCAGAAAAATACGCGTTGCGATACAGACTAGACGTCATGTTGGGGAGATCTAAAATCGAAAATACTATGTAAATAATCCATTACCTTTGATTCTCTTCATCAGATGTCACTTCCAGGTATCACAGGTCCATAACGAATGTAGTTTTGTTCAAAAAAGCTCATCATTTATGTCCAAAAATCTCCGTCTCGTTAGCACATGATGTAAGCCAGCCGGACTTCTCGTCATGAACGAGGGGAAAAAATATATTTCCGTTCGTTCAAACATGTCAAACGTTGTATAGCATAAATCATTAGGGCCTTTTTTAACCAGAACATGAATAATATTCAAGGTGGACGAATGCATAGCCTTTTATAACGTATTGGAACGAGGGTACCCAACATGAAGTAGCGCGCCAGGTGTCTAATGGGACATCACCGTTCCATGGCTCTTGTTCGGTCAGATCTCCCTCCAGAAGACTCAAAACACTTTGTAAAGGCTGGTGACATCTAGTGGAAGCAATAGGAAGTGCCAAAATATTCCTAAACCCCTGTGTTTTTCAATGGGAGAGGTTTAAAGTCAATACAACACATCAGGTATCCACTTCCTGTCAGAAAATGTCTCAGGGTTTTGCCTGCCAAATGAGTTCTGTTATACTCACAGACACCATTCAAACAGTTTTGGAAACTTTAGAGTGTTTTCTATCCATATATAATAAGTATATGCATATTCTAGTTACTGGGTAGGATTAGTAACCAGATTAAATCGGGTACATTTTTTTTATCCAGACGTGCAAATGCTGCCCCCTAGACCCAACAGGTTAAATAGGACATTCTCAGTAATGTAGCACACATGGTCTGTTCCAGTGTGACTAGAGCTATCTTTTGACACCGTTTCAATAGACAATGGAGCTTGTCTGCGATTTTTATGCACCCCCAGACAAATTTTACAAACAAAGCTAAATTGAATTTACTACAAAAACGACCCAGTTTAGAGGGCTAAAAGCTAGTTAAATAGGACATTCTCAGTAATGTAGCACACATGGTCTGTTCCAGTGTGACTAGAGCTATCATTTGACACCGTTTCAATAGACAATGGAGCTTTTCTGCGATTTTTATGCACCCCCAGACAAATTTGACAAACAAAGCTAAATTGAATTTACTACAAAAACGACCCAGTTTAGAGGGCTAAAAGCTAGTTAAATAGGACATTCTCAGTAATGTAGCACACATGGTCTGTTCCAGTGTGACTAGAGCTATCTTTTGACACCGTTTCAATAGACAATGGAGCTTTTCTGCGATTTTTATGCACCCCCAGACAAATTTGACAAACAAAGCTAAATTGAATTTACTACAAAAACGACCCAGTTTAGAGGGCTAAAAGCTAGTTAAATAGGACATTCTCAGTAATGTAGCACACATGGTCTGTTCCAGTGTGACTAGAGCTATCTTTTGACACCGTTTCAATAGACAATGGAGCTTTTCTGCGATTTTTATGCACCCCCAGACAAATTTGACAAACAAAGCTAAATTGAATTTACTACAAAAACGACCCAGTTTAGAGGGCTAAAAGCTAGTTAAATAGGACATTCTCAGTAATGTAGCACACATGGTCTGTTCCAGTGTGACTAGAGCTATCATTTGACACCGTTTCAATAGACAATGGAGCTTTTCTGCGATTTTTATGCACCCACAGCCAAATTTGACAAACAAAGCGAAATTGAATTTACTACAAAAACGACCCAGTTTAGAGGGCTAAAAGCTAGTGAAATAGGACATTCTCAGTAATGTAGCACACATGGTCTGTTCCAGTGTGACTAGAGCTATCATTTGACACCGTTTCAATAGACAATGGAGCTTTTCTGCGATTTTTATGCACCCCCAGACAAATTTGACAAACAAAGCTAAATTGAATTTACTACAAAAACGACCCAGTTTAGAGGGCTAAAAGCTAGTTAAATAGGACATTCTCAGTAATGTAGCACACATGGTCTGTTCCAGTGTGACTAGAGCTATCTTTTGACACCGTTTCAATAGACAATGGAGCTTTTCTGCGATTTTTATGCACCCCCAGACAAATTTGACAAACAAAGCTAAATTGAATTTACTACAAAAACGACCCAGTTTAGAGGTCTAAAAGCTAGTTAAATAGGACATTCTCAGTAATGTAGCACACATGGTCTGTTCCAGTGTGACTAGAGCTATCATTTGACACCGTTTCAATAGAAAATGGAGCTTTTCTGCGATTTTTATGCACCCTCAGACAAATTTGACAAACAAAGCTAAATTGAATTTGATACAAAAACGACCCAGTTTAGAGGGCTAGAAGCTAGTTAAATAGGACATTCTCAGTAATGTAGCACACATGGTCTGTTCCAGTGTGACTAGAGCTATCATTTGACACCGTTTCAATAGACAATGGAGCTTTTCTGCGATTTTTATGCACCCCCAGACAAATTTGACAAACAAAGCTAAATTTAATTTTCTACAAAAACGACCCAGTTTAGAGGGCTAAAAGCTAGTTAAATAGGACATTCTCAGTAATGTAGCACACATGGTCTGTTCCAGTGTGACTAGAGCTATCTTTTGACACCGTTTCAATAGACAATGGAGCTTTTCTGCGATTTTTATGCACCCCCAGACAAATTTGACAAACAAAGCTAAATTGAATTTACTACAAAAACGACCCAGTTTAGAGGGCTAAAAGCTAGTTAAATAGGACATTCTCAGTAATGTAGCACACATGGTCTGTTCCAGTGTGACTAGAGCTATCATTTGACACCGTTTCAATAGACAATGGAGCTTTTCTGCGATTTTTATGCACCCCCAGACAAATTTGACAAACAAAGCTAAATTGAATTTACTACAAAAACGACCCAGTTTAGAGGGCTAAAAGCTAGTTAAATAGGACATTCTCAGTAATGTAGCACACATGGTCTGTTCCAGTGTGACTAGAGCTATCATTTGACACCGTTTCAATAGACAATGGAGCTTTTCTGCGATTTTTATGCACCCGCAGACAAATTTGACAAACAAAGCTAAATTGAATTTACTACAAAAACGACCCAGTTTAGAGGGCTAAAAGCTAGTTAAATAGGACATTCTCAGTAATGTAGCACACATGGTCTGTTCCAGTGTGACTAGAGCTATCATTTGACACCGTTTCAATAGACAATGGAGCTTTTCTGCGATTTTTATGCACCCACAGCCAAATTTGACAAACAAAGCTAAATTGAATTTACTACAAAAATGACCCAGTTTAGAGGGCTAAAAGCTAGTGAAATAGGACATTCTCAGTAATGTAGCACACATGGTCTGTTCCAGTGTGACTAGAGCTATCATTTGACACCGTTTCAATAGACAATGGAGCTTTTCTGCGATTTTTATGCACCCCCAGACAAATTTGACAAACAAAGCTAAATTGAATTTACTACAAAAACGACCCAGTTTAGAGGGCTAAAAGCTAGTTAAATAGGACATTCTCAGTAATGTAGCACACATGGTCTGTTCCAGTGTGACTAGAGCTATCTTTTGACACCGTTTCAATAGACAATGGAGCTTTTCTGCGATTTTTATGCACCCCCAGACAAATTTGACAAACAAAGCTATATTGAATTTACTACAAAAACGACCCAGTTTAGAGGTCTAAAAGCTAGTTAAATAGGACATTCTCAGTAATGTAGCACACATGGTCTGTTCCAGTGTGACTAGAGCTATCATTTGACACCGTTTCAATAGACAATGGAGCTTTTCTGCGATTTTTATGCACCCCCAGACAAATTTGACAAACAAAGCTAAATTGAATTTACTACAAAAACGACCCAGTTTAGAGGGCTAAAAGCTAGTTAAATAGGACATTCTCAGTAATGTAGCACACATGGTCTGTTCCAGTGTGACTAGAGCTATCTTTTGACACCGTTTCAATAGACAATGGAGCTTTTCTGCGATTTTTATGCACCCCCAGACAAATTTGACAAACAAAGCTAAATTGAATTTACTACAAAAACGACCCAGTTTAGAGGGCTAAAAGCTAGTTAAATAGGACATTCTCAGTAATGTAGCACACATGGTCTGTTCCAGTGTGACTAGAGCTATCTTTTGACACCGTTTCAATAGACAATGGAGCTTTTCTGCGATTTTTATGCACCCTCAGACAAAGTTGACAAACAAAGCTAAATTGAATTTGCTACAAAAACGACCCAGTTTAGAGGGCTAAAAGCTAGTGAAATAGGACATTCTCAGTAATGTAGCACACATGGTCTGTTCCAGTGTGACTAGAGCTATCATTTGACACCGTTTCAATAGACAATGGAGCTTTTCTGCGATTTTTATGCACCCCCAGACAAATTTGACAAACAAAGCTAAATTGAATTTACTACAAAAACGACCCAGTTTAGAGGGCTAAAAGCTAGTTAAATAGGACATTCTCAGTAATGTAGCACACATGGTCTGTTCCAGTGTGACTAGAGCTATCATTTGACACCGTTTCAATAGACAATGGAGCTTTTCTGCGATTTTTATGCACCCCCAGACAAATTTGACAAACAAAGCTAAATTGAATTTACTACAAAAACGACCCAGTTTAGAGGGCTAAAAGCTAGTTAAATAGGACATTCTCAGTAATGTAGCACACATGGTCTGTTCCAGTGTGACTAGAGCTATCATTTGACACCGTTTCAATAGACAATGGAGCTTTTCATGCACCCCCAGACAAATTTGACAAACAAAGCTAAATTGAATTTACTACAAAAACGACCCAGTTTAGAGGGCTAAAAGCTAGTTAAATAGGACATTCTCAGTAATGTAGCACACATGGTCTGTTCCATTGTGACTAGAGCTATCTTTTGACACCGTTTCAATAGACAATGGAGCTTTTCTGCGATTTTTATGCACCCCCAGACAAATTTGACAAACAAAGCTAAATTGAATTTACTACAAAAACGACCCAGTTTAGAGGGCTAAAAGCTAGTTAAATAGGACATTCTCAGTAATGTAGCACACATGGTCTGTTCCAGTGTGACTAGAGCTATCATTTGACACCGTTTCAATAGACAATGGAGCTTTTCTGCGATTTTTATGCACCCCCAGACAAATTTGACAAACAAAGCTAAATTGAATTTACTACAAAAACGACCCAGTTTAGAGGGCAAAAAGCTAGTTAAATAGGACATTCTCAGTAATGTAGCACACATGGTCTGTTCCAGTGTGACTAGAGCTATCTTTTGACACCGTTTCAATAGACAATGGAGCTTTTCTGCGATTTTTATGCACCCCCAGACAAATTTGACAAACAAAGCTAAATTGAATTTACTACAAAAACGACCCAGTTTAGAGGGCTAAAAGCTAGTTAAATAGGACATTCTCAGTAATGTAGCACACATGGTCTGTTCCAGTGTGACTAGAGCTATCATTTGACACCGTTTCAATAGACAATGGAGCTTTTCTGCGATTTTTATGCACCCCCAGACAAATTTGACAAACAAAGCTAAATTGAATTTACTACAAAAACGACCCAGTTTAGAGGGCTAAAAGCTAGTTAAATAGGACATTCTCAGTAATGTAGCACACATGGTCTGTTCCAGTGTGACTAGAGCTATCTTTTGACACCGTTTCAATAGACAATGGAGCTTTTCTGCGATTTTTATGCACCCCCAGACAAATTTGACAAACAAAGCTAAATTGAATTTACTACAAAAACGACCCAGTTTAGAGGGCTAAAAGCTAGTTAAATAGGACATTCTCAGTAATGTAGCACACATGGTCTGTTCCAGTGTGACTAGAGCTATCATTTGACACCGTTTCAATAGACAATGGAGCTTTTCTGCGATTTTTATGCACCCCCAGACAAATTTGACAAACAAAGCTAAATTGAATTTACTATAAAAACGACCCAGTTTAGAGGGCTAAAAGCTAGTTAAATAGGACATTCTCACTAATGTAGCACACATGGTCTGTTCCAGTGTGACTAGAGCTATCATTTGACACCGTTTCAATAGACAATGGAGCTTTTCTGCGATTTTTATGCACCCCCAGACAAATTTCACAAACAAAGCTAAATTGAATTTACTACAAAAACGACCCAGTTTAGAGGGCTAAAAGCTAGTTAAATAGGACATTCTCAGTAATGTAGCACACATGGTCTGTTCCAGTGTGACTAGAGCTATCATTTGACACCGTTTCAATAGACAATGGAGCTTTTCTGCGATTTTTATGCACCCCCAGACAAATTTGACAAACAAAGCTAAATTGAATTTACTACAAAAACGACCCAGTTTAGAGGGCTAAAAGCTAGTTAAATAGGACATTCTCAGTAATGTAGCACACATGGTCTGTTCCAGTGTGACTAGAGCTATCTTTTGACACCGTTTCAATAGACAATGGAGCTTTTCTGCGATTTTTATGCACCCCCAGACAAATTTGACAAACAAAGCTAAATTGAATTTACTACAAAAACGACCCAGTTTAGAGGGCTAAAAGCTAGTTAAATAGGACATTCTCACTAATGTAGCACACATGGTCTGTTCCAGTGTGACTAGAGCTATCTTTTGACACCGTTTCAATAGACAATGGAGCTTTTCTGCGATTTTTATGCACCCCCAGACAAATTTGACAAACAAAGCTAAATTGAATTTACTACAAAAACGACCCAGTTTAGAGGGCTAAAAGCTAGTTAAATAGGACATTCTCAGTAATGTAGCACACATGGTCTGTTCCAGTGTGACTAGAGCTATCTTTTGACACCGTTTCAATAGACAATGGAGCTTTTCTGCGATTTTTATGCACCCCCAGACAAATTTGACAAACAAAGCTAAATTGAATTTACTACAAAAACGACCCAGTTTAGAGGTCTAAAAGCTAGTTAAATAGGACATTCTCAGTAATGTAGCACACATGGTCTGTTCCAGTGTGACAAGAGCTATCATTTGACACCGTTTCAATAGACAATGGAGCTTTTCTGCGATTTTTCTGCACCCCCAGACAAATTTGACAAACAAAGCTAAATTGAATTTACTACAAAAACGACCCAGTTTAGAGGGCTAAAAGCTAGTTAAATAGGACATTCTCAGTAATGTAGCACACATGGTCTGTTCCAGTGTGACTAGAGCTATCATTTGACACCGTTTCAATAGACAATGGAGCTTTTCTGCGATTTTTATGCACCCCCAGACAAATTTGACAAACAAAGCTAAATTGAATTTACTACAAAAACGACCCAGTTTAGAGGGCTAAAAGCTAGTTAAATAGGACATTCTCAGTAATGTAGCACACATGGTCTGTTCCAGTGTGACTAGAGCTATCATTTGACACCGTTTCAATAGACAATGGAGCTTTTCTGCGATTTTTATGCACCCCCAGACAAATTTGACAAACAAAGCTAAATTGAATTTACTACAAAAACGACCCAGTTTAGAGGGCTAAAAGCTAGTTAAATAGGACATTCTCAGTAATGTAGCACACATGGTCTGTTCCAGTGTGACTAGAGCTATCATTTGACACCGTTTCAATAGACAATGGAGCTTTTCTGCGATTTTTATGCACCCCCAGACAAATTTGACAAACAAAGCTAAATTGAATTTACTACAAAAACGACCCAGTTTAGAGGGCTAAAAGCTAGTTAAATAGGACATTCTCAGTAATGTAGCACACATGGTCTGTTCCAGTGTGACTAGAGCTATCATTTGACACCGTTTCAATAGACAATGGAGCTTTTCTGCGATTTTTATGCACCCCCAGACAAATTTGACAAACAAAGCTAAATTGAATTTACTACAAAAACGACCCAGTTTAGAGGGCTAAAAGCTAGTTAAATAGGACATTCTCAGTAATGTAGCACACATGGTCTGTTCCAGTGTGACTAGAGCTATCTTTTGACACCGTTTCAATAGACAATGGAGCTTTTCTGCGATTTTTATGCACCCCCAGACAAATTTGACATACAAAGCTAAATTGAATTTACTACAAAAACGACCCAGTTTAGAGGGCTAAAAGCTAGTTAAACAGGACATTCTCAGTAATGTAGCACACATGGTCTGTTCCAGTGTGACTAGAGCTATCATTTGACACCGTTTCAATAGACAATGGAGCTTTTCTGCGATTTTTATGCACCCCCAGACAAATTTGACAAACAAAGCTAAATTGAATTTACTACAAAAACGACCCAGTTTAGAGGGCTAAAAGCTAGTTAAATAGGACATTCTCAGTAATGTAGCACACATGGTCTGTTCCAGTGTGACTAGAGCTATCTTTTGACACCGTTTCAATAGACAATGGAGCTTTTCTGCGATTTTTATGCACCCCCAGACAAATTTGACAAACAAAGCTAAATTGAATTTACTACAAAAACGACCCAGTTTAGAGGGCTAAAAGCTAGTTAAATAGGACATTCTCAGTAATGTAGCACACATGGTCTGTTCCAGTGTGACTAGAGCTATCATTTGACAACGTTTCAATAGACTGCCAATAGACTAACCCTAACCCTAACGCTAACCCCAACCCTAACCCAAACCCCACGCCTAACCTTAACCTCTCCCCAAACCCCACGCCTAACCTTAAACAACAAATAAACACACCCAACACTTTGGCACTGACAATCGCAATAGGCTGGGCACATAAGAGGTACAAACATAAACTGACACCCACCACCATCACTAGAGTGGAAACCATTTTGGAACTCCCTCAGGCCTCTTCCTCTCCCCAACTAACAACTATACGGACAAACACAATACGAGACCAACCACATACACTTCCAGCAATAGAACACACCCCACTACAAATTTCCCCACCAACGATACCAACTCCAACCCCAGTGCCCCCTCTCTCCTCAACAGAGGAATTTCCACCTTTATCAAAGCCTCGCCCCCTGCCAAAAAGACAACCATCATACTTACGGACACTATCACTGGGAAAACAACCGACCCTGAGTGAAACCTATAACCTTCGCATACAGACTCTTTCAAAAACACATCTCCACTCCCTACCCTCAACATCCACTTTCACTGATTCTTCCCTTTCCAATCAAAAAGGAGAGGTAAGAATAGCAACCCCTATAACTGAAGAGGAGAAATGGAAAAGCCCAGTGGGTCCCCCTACTCCCAAAGCAGCCACTCCTATCATAGCCCAGGTTCACCACACAGTCAACAGTCAAACAGAAACCAAAGCAGCCACTCCTATCATAGCCCAGGTTCACCACACAGTCAACAGTCAAACAGAAACCAAAGCAGCCACTCTTATCATAGCCCAGGTTCACCACACAGCCAACAGTCAAACAGAAACCAGTACACCTACAGTCACACCTATTAAACAAAACACAAACTGCAAAAAAGTACAGGGTAATGTATCAATACTATTAAGAGACATAATTACATCTGCTCCTCTTTCACCCATAGGAGGCGCCAGGCAAGGGGTACAGACAAGGAGAGGGCAATTCAAGGGGAGTATGATGATGATCAAAGGGCAAGACAATGGGCAACACCCCAAAGCTCCCAGATCCGAACCCCCACAAACAACTAATATCGTTGTGCCTCTGCCTGTCCAGGACCCCTGTACGACTGGCGCCTCAAAATACCCACCATCATCCCCACCACAACCCCATCTTCAATCCCAACCACAGCCCAAACCCACACACCCTCCCCAAAAACCCTTCTATCACAAAGCTAGGCCGAATTATAAGGTGACAGATTGGAACATTGAAGGACACACACCAATACTCATCATAGGAGACTCAAACCTCAACCGGATCCCACCATTCAATAACCCCAACATCCAAGTCGACAGTTATCCAGGGGCAACATTCTATCATTTCACAAAGGTACTGGAGAAAACCCCCATACATACAGACACGGCGACTGTTGTTATCTCGGTGGGTTTGAACAACAAGGATCACGACCCATTCCAAACATCATTAAAACAGTTGTCAGGTATGCACAAGGAGGCAAAGAAAACATTTCCAAACGCAACAATATACATTCCTGTCATCAGCCATTCACCTCTTCTTACTTCACAGCAGAAGAGAAACCTTAAGCTCATCAATGCTTATATTACCACTAACTTCCCAACCCTATTAGAGATTCCACAAGATACATTTCATACAACAACAGATCTCATACACTGGACATCCACCACAGCAGACCTCATCTTTCAACACTGGTGCAGAAAGTTAAATTTACATTAACCACAAGCCACAGTCTGGATAGAAATAATCTTTCTTTCAATCTCTCTCCTTCCCTAATAACCGGTGCAGATCCTCCACCAGGGGGAGCAGTGGACCAGTCAACATCTAATATCATGAATCTTTCCAAATCCTTCATACCCACAGCAGCACAGGTAAAGCTCCTGGAGAGAGGGTTGACATTCATCCCTCGCCCAAACAAATTTGATTGGGAGGAACTTCAAAGGGACACTCACAAATATCATAGAAGACTTAAACTGTTGGACTACTTTGACTATAACACAGACGACAACCACCAACCATTTACCTTACCATCTACCTGGGAACCTAAAACCTCCCAGATAGATGGTAGAATCAGGAGATTAATCAGAACAGACAAGAACACACTTCACAACCACCAGATTCACACGGATAGGGAGGATAACCTCACACACGTAGAAAGACAGGCAATACAACAACTTAAAAATAACCCACACATAATCATCAAACCAGCAGATAAAGGTTCAAAAATAGTAATATTGGATAAACATCAATACATGTATGAAGCCAACAGACAGCTATCCAACACCAAACATTATAAACCAATAGAAAATAGTATACAACCACAGACACAGACACAGTTAAGGACAATAATAAAAAGACTCTACGACCAACACTACATCACAGCAAAACAACGGGACTTTCTCTATGGCACAGATACTCCACGACCTAGACTATTCTACTTACTGTTAAAAGTACACAAGGAACCAGGGACATGGACAATTCCCTTTGAAGTTCCTCCTGGCAGACCGATTGTGTCAGACTGCAATAGTGAATCCTATAACATTTCACAATACATAGATCATTATATTAACCCTCTCTCCACCAGGCACCCCAGCTTTCTCAGGGACACTTATCACTTCATGGAGAGGATTGGACCCATAGTTGTTCCCTCCAACACACACATATTCACCATAGATATTGATAGCCTGTATACTAATATAAATACAGCAACAGGAATACAAGCAATTAGAAATATCTTTAAGAGATACCCAGACAACACTAGACCGGACACAGAAATATTACAACTATTAGAAATCAGCCTGACTAGCAATGACTTTTTATTCAACGATCACTATTACCTGCAGGTGGAGGGAACAGCTATGGGCAAAAAATTCGCACCTGCTTACGCCAACATATACATGGCTGAATGGGAGAGAGAGGCACTGGCCAAGTGTCCATATCAACCCACTTTTTATTACCGGTTTTTAGACGACATAATAGGAGCCTGGCCCCACGACATCCAATTATTCACAGACTTTATGAACATTCTCAACAGCCATCATTCATCAATTAAGGTTAAATACACAATTCATCCGCAAGAAGTCAACTTCTTAGACACAACAGTGTTTTTCAGTAATAACAATCAACCACAGAAAACACTACACACTAGAGTCTACTTCAAACCAACAGACACACATGCTTTACTCCATAAACACAGTTACCATCCTAAACATACATTTAAGGGAATAATAAAATCACAAATCATACGGTTCTACAGGATATCATCTTGCAAGCAAGACCTGGATTATGCAATAAATACACTATTCAATGCAATCAGAAGAAGAGGATATTCAAAACGATTTTTAAGAACCATTAAAAAAAAAAACACATTGGCAGTCCTCTCTCCCATTCATCCAACCCTCACAGACCACATCAAACCATCCACCTCTCTTAATCTCATTCTTTTAACAGAATAAAACAATAAAACCAACTAAATGCACAATATTGCTTTTATGTTCATATTTAACAACACTGGTTGAATTAATCTCACCACATCAGCTCCTGTACTGTCACACAGAAAAAGGCATTTTAGAACTCATTTTAGTCTATTTATGATCTTAGGAGGACATCTACAGGCAATTTTAAGTACTACACCTAAATATAATATCATCAGAAGGAGAGGGATGAACAGGAGATAGGCCTGTGCACCGTAAAACAAGCTAGTTGATATGAAACACAATTATATTCAAAACCTAACCCTTGCCCGTGCCATCCCTGGTTTATCCTTCTACAGGTGTAGTACTGCCTCCAGGTGCTGGCTTCTGCTCCTTGTGCGGCGTGTTGCGCCTCAGCTGCCCACGGGTCATTCACGTTCGCACCCACCGGGAGAGCAATAGCGCTTGTGAATTACCGCAATATATAACATTGAATCACTCTTCTTTCCCCCAACACTGTTATCATTATTATCTTTTATTTCTTTGATTTGTCTCATTGTACTAGAGGAATAGCATGGTATTCATATACAGAACCACATACAACAACTAAGAAATACAAAAGTACAGAATAATAGAAAATGTAATAGAACTGAACAGAATAACAATTTAGGGACAGAATAGGGAGGGAAGTAAAGTATCAGAGAGGGAAATACGGGGGAAAATGGGGGACTATCAGGACAAAGGATATTTAATGGATAGAAAGTATGGCTGGGGATATTGCCAGGTTAATTTATAACAAAGTCTGGAAACTGAACTGAAAAGCAAATAGAAGAAAGAGGAGTTTAACATATATAAGCCCACGTAATGCCATCACTCTCCCGCCTTTGAGTGTCTATTTGGGTGTCTGATAAATTGAACCAATAGGGTAACAGAAAGATAGAAACGCCCAATTTGGGAGCAGTGGTTGGGTGTTTCCCTCCTAATTGCTCCCATTTTAAAAGGTACGGGGTTCTCAGTCGAGGAAAAGATCCCTCTGAAGAAGCAGAAAATTCTGCGAAACGTCAGGGTTTTTGAAACAGGACTTCACAGTGGATTTTAACATTGCTTGGTTTTTAATCATCTTTTGATTTTAACTAATAATATTAAAAGTTACGTTTTAGAGTTAAGATGTGGAGGGGTAAGGGGGAGCTCATTGCCTAAAGTGCATAGACACTTGGGGAAACAATCGTGACTTTAACCTCTGGAACGAGATCTTTTAACAGGATTGGACTCACAAAGAACAACGGATTACAGCCCCAGCCCTTGAACGCAGGAACGCTAAGAAACAATCGGTAACCTCATCTCCATCTCCATATCGCAATAACCCGGCTTACAAAGAACACGGCGAAAGGAAAACGGATCACAGCTCCAGCCCTGGAACGCCAAGACACAATCGGCAACCTCATCGCCACCTTCATATTTCAATAACCCGGTCAACAAAATAACAAAGTGGTAAGGACTGGTCCTGAGCAGCACACAACGTCCCGTGCTGTTCAGGCCTTCACATCTTCTATTCTAAATATAGTATTATCCTGCTTTTTTGATTTACACTGTCCGGTTCTCCACCACATGGAAGTGGTGGAGAAGGCACTTAAAAATCATGTATTCCCTACTGGTATGATGAGACAGGTGCATCGTGTCACCAACTTTATTAAACCATCTTCACCCACAGACTACACCACAATAAAATTATCACAGAACACACACCAGTGGATGCAAAACAACATGTACATACTACAGACACATTACCAGTCAGTCACCCACACCATTAACCTCTTGGGGCTAGGTGGGACGCTAGCGTGCCACCCGTGGTGCACTCCATCAACAGCAGGTGCATTTCAAGAGCGGCAAATTTGAATCCAAATAAATGTCAAAATTCAAATTTTTCAAAAATACAACTATTTTACACCATTTGAAAGATAAACATCTCCTTAATCTAACCACGTTTTACGATTTCAAAAAGGTTTTACGGCGAAAGCATAAATTTAGAGTATGTTAGGACAGTACATTTACAAGAGTTGTGTGTAATGTTTTGTCAAGTCAAAGACAGGGTCACCAAAACCATAAAACCAGCTAAAATGATGCACTAACCTTTTACAATCTCCATCAGATGACACTCCTAGGACATTATGTTAGACAATGCATGCATTTTTAGTTCTATCAAGTTCATATTTATATCCAAAAACAGCGTTTTACTATGGCATTGATGTTGAGGAAATCGTTTCCCTCCAATAACCGGCAGTCAAGTCAGCGTAACAAATTAAATAATTAAAATTAGAAAACATTGGTAAAATATTATATTGTCATTTAAAGAATTATAGATTTACATCTCTTGAACGCAATCAACTTGCCAGATTTAAAAATAACCTTACTGGGAAATCACACTTTGCAATAATCTGAGCACTGCGCCCAGAAAAATACGCGTTGCGATACAGACTAGACGTCATGTTGGGGAGATCTAAAATCGAAAATACTATGTAAATAATCCATTACCTTTGATTCTCTTCATCAGATGTCACTTCCAGGTATCACAGGTCCATAACGAATGTAGTTTTGTTCAAAAAAGCTCATCATTTATGTCCAAAAATCTCCGTCTCGTTAGCACATGATGTAAGCCAGCCGGACTTCTCGTCATGAACGAGGGGAAAAAATATATTTCCGTTCGTTCAAACATGTCAAACGTTGTATAGCATAAATCATTAGGGCCTTTTTTAACCAGAACATGAATAATATTCAAGGTGGACGAATGCATACTCTTTTATAACGTATTGGAACGAGGGTACCCAACATGAACTCGCGCGCCAGGTGTCTAATGGGACATCATCGTTCCATGGCTCTTGTTCGGTCAGATCTCCCTCCAGAAGACTCAAAACACTTTGTAAAGGCTGGTGACATCTAGTGGAAGCAATAGGAAGTGCCAAAATATTCCTAAACCCCTGTGTTTTTCAATGGGATAGGTTTAAAGTCAATACAACACATCAGGTATCCACTTCCTGTCAGAAAATGTCTCAGGGTTTTGCCTGCCAAATGAGTTCTGTTATACTCACAGACACCATTCAAACAGTTTTGGAAACTTTAGAGTGTTTTCTATCCATATATAATAAGTATATGCATATTCTAGTTACTGGGTAGGATTAGTAACCAGATTAAATCGGGTACATTTTTTTTATCCAGACATGCAAATGCTGCCCCCTAGACCCAACAGGTTAAACAACAAATAAACACACCCAACACTTTGGCACTGACAATCGCAATAGGCTGGGCACATAAGAGGTACAAACATAAACTGACACCCACCACCATCACTAGAGTGGAAACCATTTTGGAACTCCCTCAGGCCTCTTCCTCTCCCCAACTAACAACTATACGGACAAACACAATACGAGACCAACCACATACACTTCCAGCAATAGAACACACCCCACTACAAATTTCCCCACCAACGATACCAACTCCAACCCCAGTGCCCCCTCTCTCCTCAACAGAGGAATTTCCACCTTTATCAAAGCCTCGCCCCCTGCCAAAAAGACAACCATCATACTTACGGACACTATCACTGGGAAAACAACCGACCCTGAGTGAAACCTATAACCTTCGCATACAGACTCTTTCAAAAACACATCTCCACTCCCTACCCTCAACATCCACTTTCACTGATTCTTCCCTTTCCAATCAAAAAGGAGAGGTAAGAATAGCAACCCCTATAACTGAAGAGGAGAAATGGAAAAGCCCAGTGGGTCCCCCTACTCCCAAAGCAGCCACTCCTATCATAGCCCAGGTTCACCACACAGTCAACAGTCAAACAGAAACCAAAGCAGCCACTCCTATCATAGCCCAGGTTCACCACACAGTCAACAGTCAAACAGAAACCAAAGCAGCCACTCTTATCATAGCCCAGGTTCACCACACAGCCAACAGTCAAACAGAAACCAGTACACCTACAGTCACACCTATTAAACAAAACACAAACTGCAAAAAAGTACAGGGTAATGTATCAATACTATTAAGAGACATAATTACATCTGCTCCTCTTTCACCCATAGGAGGCGCCAGGCAAGGGGTACAGACAAGGAGAGTATGATGATGATCAAAGGGCAAGACAATGGGCAACACCCCAAAGCTCCCAGATCCGAACCCCCACAAACAACTAATATCGTTGTGCCTCTGCCTGTCCAGGACCCCTGTACGACTGGCGCCTCAAAATACCCACCATCATCCCCACCACAACCCCATCTTCAATCCCAACCACAGCCCAAACCCACACACCCTCCCCAAAAACCCTTCTATCACAAAGCTAGGCCGAATTATAAGGTGACAGATTGGAACATTGAAGGACACACACCAATACTCATCATAGGAGACTCAAACCTCAACCGGATCCCACCATTCAATAACCCCAACATCCAAGTCGACAGTTATCCAGGGGCAACATTCTATCATTTCACAAAGGTACTGGAGAAAACCCCCATACATACAGACACGGCGACTGTTGTTATCTCGGTGGGTTTGAACAACAAGGATCACGACCCATTCCAAACATCATTAAAACAGTTGTCAGGTATGCACAAGGAGGCAAAGAAAACATTTCCAAACGCAACAATATACATTCCTGTCATCAGCCATTCACCTCTTCTTACTTCACAGCAGAAGAGAAACCTTAAGCTCATCAATGCTTATATTACCACTAACTTCCCAACCCTATTAGAGATTCCACAAGATACATTTCATACAACAACAGATCTCATACACTGGACATCCACCACAGCAGACCTCATCTTTCAACACTGGTGCAGAAAGTTAAATTTACATTAACCACAAGCCACAGTCTGGATAGAAATAATCTTTCTTTCAATCTCTCTCCTTCCCTAATAACCGGTGCAGATCCTCCACCAGGGGGAGCAGTGGACCAGTCAACATCTAATATCATGAATCTTTCCAAATCCTTCATACCCACAGCAGCACAGGTAAAGCTCCTGGAGAGAGGGTTGACATTCATCCCTCGCCCAAACAAATTTGATTGGGAGGAACTTCAAAGGGACACTCACAAATATCATAGAAGACTTAAACTGTTGGACTACTTTGACTATAACACAGACGACAACCACCAACCATTTACCTTACCATCTACCTGGGAACCTAAAACCTCCCAGATAGATGGTAGAATCAGGAGATTAATCAGAACAGACAAGAACACACTTCACAACCACCAGATTCACACGGATAGGGAGGATAACCTCACACACGTAGAAAGACAGGCAATACAACAACTTAAAAATAACCCACACATAATCATCAAACCAGCAGATAAAGGTTAAAAAATAGTAATATTGGATAAACATCAATACATGTATGAAGCCAACAGACAGCTATCCAACACCAAACATTATAAACCAATAGAAAATAGTATACAACCACAGACACAGACACAGTTAAGGACAATAATAAAAAGACTCTACGACCAACACTACATCACAGCAAAACAACGGGACTTTCTCTATGGCACAGATACTCCACGACCTAGACTATTCTACTTACTGTTAAAAGTACACAAGGAACCAGGGACATGGACAATTCCCTTTGAAGTTCCTCCTGGCAGACCGATTGTGTCAGACTGCAATAGTGAATCCTATAACATTTCACAATACATAGATCATTATATTAACCCTCTCTCCACCAGGCACCCCAGCTTTCTCAGGGACACTTATCACTTCATGGAGAGGATTGGACCCATAGTTGTTCCCTCCAACACACACATATTCACCATAGATATTGATAGCCTGTATACTAATATAAATACAGCAACAGGAATACAAGCAATTAGAAATATCTTTAAGAGATACCCAGACAACACTAGACCGGACACAGAAATATTACAACTATTAGAAATCAGCCTGACTAGCAATGACTTTTTATTCAACGATCACTATTACCTGCAGGTGGAGGGAACAGCTATGGGCAAAATATTCGCACCTGCTTACGCCAACATATACATGGCTGAATGGGAGAGAGAGGCACTGGCCAAGTGTCCATATCAACCCACTTTTTATTACCGGTTTTTAGACGACATAATAGGAGCCTGGCCCCACGACATCCAATTATTCACAGACTTTATGAACATTCTCAACAGCCATCATTCATCAATTAAGGTTAAATACACAATTCATCCGCAAGAAGTCAACTTCTTAGACACAACAGTGTTTTTCAGTAATAACAATCAACCACAGAAAACACTACACACTAGAGTCTACTTCAAACCAACAGACACACATGCTTTACTCCATAAACACAGTTACCATCCTAAACATACATTTAAGGGAAAAATAAAATCACAAATCATACGGTTCTACAGGATATCATCTTGCAAGCAAGACCTGGATTATGCAATAAATACACTATTCAATGCAATCAGAAGAAGAGGATATTCAAAACGATTTTTAAGAACCATTAAAAACAACACATTGGCAGCCCTCTCTCCCATTCATCCAACCCTCACAGACCACATCAAACCATCCACCTCTCTTAATCTCATTATTTTAACAGAATAAAACAATAAAACCAACTAAATGCACAATATTGCTTTTATGTTCATATTTAACAACACTGGTTGAATTAATCTCACCACATCAGCTCCTGTACTGTCACACAGAAAAAGGCATTTTAGAACTCATTTTAGTCTATTTATGATCTTAGGAGGACATCTACAGGCAATTTTAAGTACTACACCTAAATATAATATCATCAGAAGGAGAGGGATGAACAGGAGATAGGCCTGTGCACCGTAAAACAAGCTAGTTGATATGAAACACAATTATATTCAAAACCTAACCCTTGCCCGTGCCATCCCTGGTTTATCCTTCTACAGGTGTAGTACTGCCTCCAGGTGCTGGCTTCTGCTCCTTGTGCGGCGTGTTGCGCCTCAGCTGCCCACGGGTCATTCACGTTCGCACCCACCGGGAGAGCAATAGCGCTTGTGAATTACCGCAATATATAACATTGAATCACTCTTCTTTCCCCCAACACTGTTATCATTATTATCTTTTATTTCTTTGATTTGTCTCATTGTACTAGAGGAATAGCATGGTATTCATATACAGAACCACATACAACAACTAAGAAATACAAAAGTACAGAATAATAGAAAATGTAATAGAACTGAACAGAATAACAATTTAGGGACAGAATAGGGAGGGAAGTAAAGTATCAGAGAGGGAAATACGGGGGAAAATGGGGGACTATCAGGACAAAGGATATTTAATGGATAGAAAGTATGGCTGGGGATATTGCCAGGTTAATTTATAACAAAGTCTGGAAACTGAACTGAAAAGCAAATAGAAGAAAGAGGAGTTTAACATATATAAGCCCACGTAATGCCATCACTCTCCCGCCTTTGAGTGTCTATTTGGGTGTCTGATAAATTGAACCAATAGGGTAACAGAAAGATAGAAACGCCCAATTTGGGAGCAGTGGTTGGGTGTTTCCCTCCTAATTGCTCCCATTTTAAAAGGTACGGGGTTCTCAGTCGAGGAAAAGATCCCTCTGAAGAAGCAGAAAATTCTGCGAAACGTCAGGGTTTTTGAAACAGGACTTCACAGTGGATTTTAACATTGCTTGGTTTTTAATCATCTTTTGATTTTAACTAATAATATTAAAAGTTACGTTTTAGAGTTAAGATGTGGAGGGGTAAGGGGGAGCTCATTGCCTAAAGTGCATAGACACTTGGGGAAACAATCGTGACTTTAACCTCTGGAACGAGATCTTTTAACAGGATTGGACTCACAAAGAACAACGGATTACAGCCCCAGCCCTTGAACGCAGGAACGCTAAGAAACAATCGGTAACCTCATCTCCATCTCCATATCGCAATAACCCGGCTTACAAAGAACACGGCGAAAGGAAAACGGATCACAGCTCCAGCCCTGGAACGCCAAGACACAATCGGCAACCTCATCGCCACCTTCATATTTCAATAACCCGGTCAACAAAATAACAAAGTGGTAAGGACTGGTCCTGAGCAGCACACAACGTCCCGTGCTGTTCAGGCCTTCACATCTTCTATTCTAAATATAGTATTATCCTGCTTTTTTGATTTACACTGTCCGGTTCTCCACCACATGGAAGTGGTGGAGAAGGCACTTAAAAATCATGTATTCCCTACTGGTATGATGAGACAGGTGCATCGTGTCACCAACTTTATTAAACCATCTTCACCCACAGACTACACCACAATAAAATTATCACAGAACACACACCAGTGGATGCAAAACAACATGTACATACTACAGACACATTACCAGTCAGTCACCCACACCATTAACCTCTTGGGGCTAGGTGGGACGCTAGCGTGCCACCCGTGGTGCACTCCATCAACAGCAGGTGCATTTCAAGAGCGGCAAATTTGAATCCAAATAAATGTCAAAATTCAAATTTTTCAAAAATACAACTATTTTACACCATTTGAAAGATAAACATCTCCTTAATCTAACCACGTTTTACGATTTCAAAAAGGTTTTACGGCGAAAGCATAAATTTAGAGTATGTTAGGACAGTACATTTACAAGAGTTGTGTGTAATGTTTTGTCAAGTCAAAGACAGGGTCACCAAAACCATAAAACCAGCTAAAATGATGCACTAACCTTTTACAATCTCCATCAGATGACACTCCTAGGACATTATGTTAGACAATGCATGCATTTTTAGTTCTATCAAGTTCATATTTATATCCAAAAACAGCGTTTTACTATGGCATTGATGTTGAGGAAATCGTTTCCCTCCAATAACCGGCAGTCAAGTCAGCGTAACAAATTAAATAATTAAAATTAGAAAACATTGGTAAAATATTATATTGTCATTTAAAGAATTATAGATTTACATCTCTTGAACGCAATCAACTTGCCAGATTTAAAAATAACCTTACTGGGAAATCACACTTTGCAATAATCTGAGCACTGCGCCCAGAAAAATACGCGTTGCGATACAGACTAGACGTCATGTTGGGGAGATCTAAAATCGAAAATACTATGTAAATAATCCATTACCTTTGATTCTCTTCATCAGATGTCACTTCCAGGTATCACAGGTCCATAACGAATGTAGTTTTGTTCAAAAAAGCTCATCATTTATGTCCAAAAATCTCCGTCTCGTTAGCACATGATGTAAGCCAGCCGGACTTCTCGTCATGAACGAGGGGAAAAAATATATTTCCGTTCGTTCAAACATGTCAAACGTTGTATAGCATAAATCATTAGGGCCTTTTTTAACCAGAACATGAATAATATTCAAGGTGGACGAATGCATACTCTTTTATAACGTATTGGAACGAGGGTACCCAACATGAACTCGCGCGCCAGGTGTCTAATGGGACATCATCGTTCCATGGCTCTTGTTCGGTCAGATCTCCCTCCAGAAGACTCAAAACACTTTGTAAAGGCTGGTGACATCTAGTGGAAGCAATAGGAAGTGCCAAAATATTCCTAAACCCCTGTGTTTTTCAATGGGATAGGTTTAAAGTCAATACAACACATCAGGTATCCACTTCCTGTCAGAAAATGTCTCAGGGTTTTGCCTGCCAAATGAGTTCTGTTATACTCACAGACACCATTCAAACAGTTTTGGAAACTTTAGAGTGTTTTCTATCCATATATAATAAGTATATGCATATTCTAGTTACTGGGTAGGATTAGTAACCAGATTAAATCGGGTACATTTTTTTTATCCAGACATGCAAATGCTGCCCCCTAGACCCAACAGGTTAAACAACAAATAAACACACCCAACACTTTGGCACTGACAATCGCAATAGGCTGGGCACATAAGAGGTACAAACATAAACTGACACCCACCACCATCACTAGAGTGGAAACCATTTTGGAACTCCCTCAGGCCTCTTCCTCTCCCCAACTAACAACTATACGGACAAACACAATACGAGACCAACCACATACACTTCCAGCAATAGAACACACCCCACTACAAATTTCCCCACCAACGATACCAACTCCAACCCCAGTGCCCCCTCTCTCCTCAACAGAGGAATTTCCACCTTTATCAAAGCCTCGCCCCCTGCCAAAAAGACAACCATCATACTTACGGACACTATCACTGGGAAAACAACCGACCCTGAGTGAAACCTATAACCTTCGCATACAGACTCTTTCAAAAACACATCTCCACTCCCTACCCTCAACATCCACTTTCACTGATTCTTCCCTTTCCAATCAAAAAGGAGAGGTAAGAATAGCAACCCCTATAACTGAAGAGGAGAAATGGAAAAGCCCAGTGGGTCCCCCTACTCCCAAAGCAGCCACTCCTATCATAGCCCAGGTTCACCACACAGTCAACAGTCAAACAGAAACCAAAGCAGCCACTCCTATCATAGCCCAGGTTCACCACACAGTCAACAGTCAAACAGAAACCAAAGCAGCCACTCTTATCATAGCCCAGGTTCACCACACAGCCAACAGTCAAACAGAAACCAGTACACCTACAGTCACACCTATTAAACAAAACACAAACTGCAAAAAAGTACAGGGTAATGTATCAATACTATTAAGAGACATAATTACATCTGCTCCTCTTTCACCCATAGGAGGCGCCAGGCAAGGGGTACAGACAAGGAGAGTATGATGATGATCAAAGGGCAAGACAATGGGCAACACCCCAAAGCTCCCAGATCCGAACCCCCACAAACAACTAATATCGTTGTGCCTCTGCCTGTCCAGGACCCCTGTACGACTGGCGCCTCAAAATACCCACCATCATCCCCACCACAACCCCATCTTCAATCCCAACCACAGCCCAAACCCACACACCCTCCCCAAAAACCCTTCTATCACAAAGCTAGGCCGAATTATAAGGTGACAGATTGGAACATTGAAGGACACACACCAATACTCATCATAGGAGACTCAAACCTCAACCGGATCCCACCATTCAATAACCCCAACATCCAAGTCGACAGTTATCCAGGGGCAACATTCTATCATTTCACAAAGGTACTGGAGAAAACCCCCATACATACAGACACGGCGACTGTTGTTATCTCGGTGGGTTTGAACAACAAGGATCACGACCCATTCCAAACATCATTAAAACAGTTGTCAGGTATGCACAAGGAGGCAAAGAAAACATTTCCAAACGCAACAATATACATTCCTGTCATCAGCCATTCACCTCTTCTTACTTCACAGCAGAAGAGAAACCTTAAGCTCATCAATGCTTATATTACCACTAACTTCCCAACCCTATTAGAGATTCCACAAGATACATTTCATACAACAACAGATCTCATACACTGGACATCCACCACAGCAGACCTCATCTTTCAACACTGGTGCAGAAAGTTAAATTTACATTAACCACAAGCCACAGTCTGGATAGAAATAATCTTTCTTTCAATCTCTCTCCTTCCCTAATAACCGGTGCAGATCCTCCACCAGGGGGAGCAGTGGACCAGTCAACATCTAATATCATGAATCTTTCCAAATCCTTCATACCCACAGCAGCACAGGTAAAGCTCCTGGAGAGAGGGTTGACATTCATCCCTCGCCCAAACAAATTTGATTGGGAGGAACTTCAAAGGGACACTCACAAATATCATAGAAGACTTAAACTGTTGGACTACTTTGACTATAACACAGACGACAACCACCAACCATTTACCTTACCATCTACCTGGGAACCTAAAACCTCCCAGATAGATGGTAGAATCAGGAGATTAATCAGAACAGACAAGAACACACTTCACAACCACCAGATTCACACGGATAGGGAGGATAACCTCACACACGTAGAAAGACAGGCAATACAACAACTTAAAAATAACCCACACATAATCATCAAACCAGCAGATAAAGGTTAAAAAATAGTAATATTGGATAAACATCAATACATGTATGAAGCCAACAGACAGCTATCCAACACCAAACATTATAAACCAATAGAAAATAGTATACAACCACAGACACAGACACAGTTAAGGACAATAATAAAAAGACTCTACGACCAACACTACATCACAGCAAAACAACGGGACTTTCTCTATGGCACAGATACTCCACGACCTAGACTATTCTACTTACTGTTAAAAGTACACAAGGAACCAGGGACATGGACAATTCCCTTTGAAGTTCCTCCTGGCAGACCGATTGTGTCAGACTGCAATAGTGAATCCTATAACATTTCACAATACATAGATCATTATATTAACCCTCTCTCCACCAGGCACCCCAGCTTTCTCAGGGACACTTATCACTTCATGGAGAGGATTGGACCCATAGTTGTTCCCTCCAACACACACATATTCACCATAGATATTGATAGCCTGTATACTAATATAAATACAGCAACAGGAATACAAGCAATTAGAAATATCTTTAAGAGATACCCAGACAACACTAGACCGGACACAGAAATATTACAACTATTAGAAATCAGCCTGACTAGCAATGACTTTTTATTCAACGATCACTATTACCTGCAGGTGGAGGGAACAGCTATGGGCAAAATATTCGCACCTGCTTACGCCAACATATACATGGCTGAATGGGAGAGAGAGGCACTGGCCAAGTGTCCATATCAACCCACTTTTTATTACCGGTTTTTAGACGACATAATAGGAGCCTGGCCCCACGACATCCAATTATTCACAGACTTTATGAACATTCTCAACAGCCATCATTCATCAATTAAGGTTAAATACACAATTCATCCGCAAGAAGTCAACTTCTTAGACACAACAGTGTTTTTCAGTAATAACAATCAACCACAGAAAACACTACACACTAGAGTCTACTTCAAACCAACAGACACACATGCTTTACTCCATAAACACAGTTACCATCCTAAACATACATTTAAGGGAAAAATAAAATCACAAATCATACGGTTCTACAGGATATCATCTTGCAAGCAAGACCTGGATTATGCAATAAATACACTATTCAATGCAATCAGAAGAAGAGGATATTCAAAACGATTTTTAAGAACCATTAAAAACAACACATTGGCAGCCCTCTCTCCCATTCATCCAACCCTCACAGACCACATCAAACCATCCACCTCTCTTAATCTCATTATTTTAACAGAATAAAACAATAAAACCAACTAAATGCACAATATTGCTTTTATGTTCATATTTAACAACACTGGTTGAATTAATCTCACCACATCAGCTCCTGTACTGTCACACAGAAAAAGGCATTTTAGAACTCATTTTAGTCTATTTATGATCTTAGGAGGACATCTACAGGCAATTTTAAGTACTACACCTAAATATAATATCATCAGAAGGAGAGGGATGAACAGGAGATGGGCCTGTGCACCGTAAAACAAGCTAGTTGATATGAAACACAATTATATTCAAAACCTAACCCTAACCCTAATCTAATGTTTTGCTTTCGTTGTAAAGCCTTTTTGAAATCGGACAGTGTGGTTAGATAAAGGAGAGTCTTATCTTTAAAATGCTGTGAAATAGTCATATGTTTGAAAAATTGAAGTTTTTGTATTTTAGAGGAGTTTGTATTTCGCGCCACGCCCATCATTGGATATTGGAGCAGGTGTTCCGCTAGCGGAACGTCTAGATGTATGAGGTTAAAGTCACCCAGAACTGTGAGACACCTCTCACAGTTCTGGGTGACGTTAACCTCCCCTCGTCTACCTTTGGAGAGTTCATCAATGAGCTTGACGCCTTGATAAGTTCCTTTCCTGAGGATGGCTCACCAGCCATCCTCAGGAAAGGAACTTATCAAGGAGTCAAGCTCATTGATGAACTCTCCAAGGGAACCTGAAGGGCGATAAATGATAAGGATGTTAAGCTTGAAAGAGCTGGTAACTGTGACAGCATGGAATTCAAAGGAGGCGATAGATGGGTCAGGGGAGAAAGAGAGAATGTCCACTTAGCAGAGATGAGGATCCCAGTGCCACCACCCCGCTGACCAGTGCGAGAACACGTGGGCAGACGAGGAGAGAGCAGTAGGAGTAGCAGTGTTACCTGTGGTAATCCATGTTTCCGTCAGCGCCAAGTCGAGGGACTGGAGGGTAGCATAGGCTGAGATGAACTCTGCCTTGTTGGCCGCAGACCGGCAGTTCCAGAGGCTGCCGGAGACCTGGAACTCCACGTGGGTCGTGCACGCTGGGACCACCAGGTTAGAGTGGCAGCGGCCACGCGGTGTGAAGCGTCTGTATGGCCTGTGCAGAGGGGAGAACAGGGATACACAGGCTACAGAAGAGGCTACGCTAATGCAAAGGAGATTGGAATGACAAGTGGACTACACGTCTCGAATGTTCAGAAAGTTAGCTTAAGTTGCAAAAATCTTTTTGACTAAAATGATACAGTACTGCTGGCTGGCTGGTTTTTGATATAAATATGAACTTGATTGAACAAAACATGCATGTATTGTATAACATAATGTCCGACTAGCAGCGCTGTAGATACTAATACTAATACTTTACAACGGAATGATTTGACTAGTGCAGTGTTAGCTAGCTAGCAGTGGCTGCGTTGTTGACTTTGTTTGAAAGTGTAGCTGGCTAGGTAACCTCGATAGTTTCAGTACTACACCTTGTCATGATACAAAGCAACTTTGTAGCCAGCTAGCTAACATAACACTAATCAAGACGTTCCTTGTAATGTAGTTAGTTTCTACAATGCTACTCGTCAATAATAGCTGGCTGGGTTAGGAAAAATGGCGTCGCGGGGGACCGAAATAGCTGGCTAGCTAACCTCGGTAATTAATAAACTACAGAATTATCAAGCTATGACAAAGACAACTAAGTAGCTAGCTAGCTAACACTGCACTAGTCAAATCGTTCCATTGTAAAGTATTAGTATTAGTATCTACAGCGCTGCTAGTCGGTAACGGTTGGCTAGCTAGCAGTGGGTTAATGATGACTAGGTGTGTTGACTAAGTCTGCTCAAACTACACAATTATCTTAGATACAGAGACAGCAAAGACAACTATGTAGCTGGCTAACTAACACCACACTAATCAAGTCGTTACGTTGTAATGTAATGTAATAGTTTCTGCAGTGCTGCTAGTCGGTAGAAGTTGGCTAGCTAGCAGTGATGACTAGCTAGCTAGCAGCTAGCAGTGTTGACTACATTAGGAGGACGAACATCCATAATTACTCTCAACTACACAATTATCTTAGATACAAAGACAACTTTGTAGCTAGATAACACTACACTAATCAAATCGTTCCATATTCGTTTCTACAGTGCTGCTAGTCGGTATAAATTGGCTAGCTTGCTAGCAGTTGTTGACTAACTAGGGAAACGGTGGCGCGCCGGACAAGATAGCTGGCTAGCTAACCTCCATTAACCTCCAACTCTAAACTACACACTTGCATACAAAAGACAGCTAAGTAGCTATCTAAAAAATTGCTCAAATCAAACCTTTGTAATGTAATATTACCTGCGGAGTGGAATGCAGCACTACTGGCTTATTTTCCAAATGAGTCCGTTTTGTTGACACATTCACAACAATGCCATGTGGCGTGGACGATATAGCTATTATTCCCAGATGAAAAATAAAAAAGACGATGATGTCACGTGTACACACATCATGACACCTCTCCTCAGACTGGCAAATGATTGACTGAGCCAAAATAATCTGCCCGGTAACAGATGACGGTTGAAACCTATTTGGCTGACGGTTTCAACCGTCATCTGTTACCGGGCAGATCATTTTGGCTCAGTCAATCATTTGCCAGTCTGAGGAGAGGTGTCATGATGTGTGTACACGTGACATCATGTCTTTTTTATTTTTCATCTGGGAATAATAGCTATATCGTCCACGCCACATGGCATTGTTGTGAATGTGTCAACAAAACGGACTCATTTGAAAAATAAGCCAGTAGTGCTGCATTCCACTCCGCAGGTAATATTACATTACAAAGGTTTGATTTGAGCAATTTTTTAGATAGCTACTTAGCTGTCTTTTGTATGCAAGTGTGTAGTTTAGAGTTGGAGGTTAATGGAGGTTAGCTAGCCAGCTATCTTGTCCGGCGCGCCACCGTTTCCCTAGTTAGTCAACAACTGCTAGCAAGCTAGCCAACTTATACCGACTAGCAGCACTGTAGAAACGAATACGGAACGATTTGATTAGTGTAGTGTTATCTAGCTACAAAGTTGTCTTTGTATCTAAGATAATTGTGTAGTTGAGAGTAATTATGGATGTTCGTCCTCCTAACGTAGTCAACACTGCTAGCTGCTAGCTAGCTAGTCATCACTGCTAGCTAGCCAACTTCTACCGACTAGCAGCACTGCAGAAACTATTACATTACATTACATTACAACGTAACGACTTGATTAGTGTGGTGTTAGTTAGCCAGCTACATAGTTGTCTTTGCTGTCTCTGTATCTAAGATAATTGTGTAGTTTGAGCAGACTTAGTCAACACACCTAGTCATCATTAACCCACTGCTAGCTAGCCAACCGTTACCGACTAGCAGCGCTGTAGATACTAATACTAATACTTTACAACGGAACGATTTGACTAGTGCAGTGTTAGCTAGCTAGCTACTTAGTTGTCTTTGTCATAGCTTGATAATTCTGTAGTTTATTAATTACCGAGGTTAGCTAGCCAGCTATTTCGGTCCCCCGCGACGCCATTTTTCCTAACCCAGCCAGCTATTATTGACGAGTAGCATTGTAGAAACTAACTACATTACAAGGAACGTCTTGATTAGTGTTATGTTAGCTAGCTGGCTACAAAGTTGCTTTGTATCATGACAAGGTGTAGTACTGAAACTATCGAGGTTACCTAGCCAGCTACACTTTCAAACAAAGTCAACAACGCAGCCACTGCTAGCTAGCTAACACTGCACTAGTCAAATCATTCCGTTGTAAAGTATTAGTATTAGTATCTACAGCGCTGCTAGTCGGACATTATGTTATACAATACATGCATGTTTTGTTCAATCAAGTTCATATTTATATCAAAAACCAGCCAGCCAGCAGTACTGTATCATTTTAGTCAAAAAGATTTTTGCAACTTAAGCTAACTTTCTGAACATTCGAGACGTGTAGTCCACTTGTCATTCCAATCTCCTTTGCATTAGCGTAGCCTCTTCTGTAGCCTGTGTATCCCTGTTCTCCCCTCCGCACAGGCCATACAGACGCTTCACACAGCGTGGCCGCTGCCACTCTAACCTGGTGGTCCCAGCGTGCACGACCCACGTGGAGTTCCAGGTCTCCGGCAGCCTCTGGAACTGCCGGTCTGCGGCCAACAAGGCAGAGTTCATCTCAGCCTATGCTACCCTCCAGTCCCTCGACTTGGCGCTGACGGAAACATGGATTACCACAGGTAACACTGCTACTCCTACTGCTCTCTCCTCGTCTGCCCACGTGTTCTCGCACTGGTCAGCGGGGTGGTGGCACTGGGATCCTCATCTCTGCTAAGTGGACATTCTCTCTTTCTCCCCTGACCCATCTGTCTATCGCCTCCTTTGAATTCCATGCTGTCACAGTTACCAGCTCTTTCAAGCTTAACATCCTTATCATTTATCGCCCTCCAGGTTCCCTTGGAGAGTTCATCAATGAGCTTGACGCCTTGATAAGTTCCTTTCCTGAGGATGGCTGGTGAGCCATCCTCAGGAAAGGAACTTATCAAGGCGTCAAGCTCATTGATGAACTCTCCAAAGGTAGACGAGGGGAGGTTAACGTCACCCAGAACTGTGAGAGGTGTCTCACAGTTCTGGGTGACTTTAACCTCATACATCTAGACGTTCCGCTAGCGGAACACCTGCTCCAATATCCAATGATGGGCGTGGCGCGAAATACAAACTCCTCTAAAATACAAAAACTTCAATTTTTCAAACATATGACTATTTCACAGCATTTTAAAGATAAGACTCTCCTTTATCTAACCACACTGTCCGATTTCAAAAAGGCTTTACAACGAAAGCAAAACATTAGATTAGGGTTAGGGTTAGGTTTTGAATATAATTGTGTTTCATATCAACTAGCTTGTTTTACGGTGCACAGGCCCATCTCCTGTTCATCCCTCTCCTTCTGATGATATTATATTTAGGTGTAGTACTTAAAATTGCCTGTAGATGTCCTCCTAAGATCATAAATAGACTAAAATGAGTTCTAAAATGCCTTTTTCTGTGTGACAGTACAGGAGCTGATGTGGTGAGATTAATTCAACCAGTGTTGTTAAATATGAACATAAAAGCAATATTGTGCATTTAGTTGGTTTTATTGTTTTATTCTGTTAAAATAATGAGATTAAGAGAGGTGGATGGTTTGATGTGGTCTGTGAGGGTTGGATGAATGGGAGAGAGGGCTGCCAATGTGTTGTTTTTAATGGTTCTTAAAAATCGTTTTGAATATCCTCTTCTTCTGATTGCATTGAATAGTGTATTTATTGCATAATCCAGGTCTTGCTTGCAAGATGATATCCTGTAGAACCGTATGATTTGTGATTTTATTTTTCCCTTAAATGTATGTTTAGGATGGTAACTGTGTTTATGGAGTAAAGCATGTGTGTCTGTTGGTTTGAAGTAGACTCTAGTGTGTAGTGTTTTCTGTGGTTGATTGTTATTACTGAAAAACACTGTTGTGTCTAAGAAGTTGACTTCTTGCGGATGAATTGTGTATTTAACCTTAATTGATGAATGATGGCTGTTGAGAATGTTCATAAAGTCTGTGAATAATTGGATGTCGTGGGGCCAGGCTCCTATTATGTCGTCTAAAAACCGGTAATAAAAAGTGGGTTGATATGGACACTTGGCCAGTGCCTCTCTCTCCCATTCAGCCATGTATATGTTGGCGTAAGCAGGTGCGAATATTTTGCCCATAGCTGTTCCCTCCACCTGCAGGTAATAGTGATCGTTGAATAAAAAGTCATTGCTAGTCAGGCTGATTTCTAATAGTTGTAATATTTCTGTGTCCGGTCTAGTGTTGTCTGGGTATCTCTTAAAGATATTTCTAATTGCTTGTATTCCTGTTGCTGTATTTATATTAGTATACAGGCTATCAATATCTATGGTGAATATGTGTGTGTTGGAGGGAACAACTATGGGTCCAATCCTCTCCATGAAGTGATAAGTGTCCCTGAGAAAGCTGGGGTGCCTGGTGGAGAGAGGGTTAATATAATGATCTATGTATTGTGAAATGTTATAGGATTCACTATTGCAGTCTGACACAATCGGTCTGCCAGGAGGAACTTCAAAGGGAATTGTCCATGTCCCTGGTTCCTTGTGTACTTTTAACAGTAAGTAGAATAGTCTAGGTCGTGGAGTATCTGTGCCATAGAGAAAGTCCCGTTGTTTTGCTGTGATGTAGTGTTGGTCGTAGAGTCTTTTTATTATTGTCCTTAACTGTGTCTGTGTCTGTGGTTGTATACTATTTTCTATTGGTTTATAATGTTTGGTGTTGGATAGCTGTCTGTTGGCTTCATACATGTATTGATGTTTATCCAATATTACTATTTTTTAACCTTTATCTGCTGGTTTGATGATTATGTGTGGGTTATTTTTAAGTTGTGATTGCCTGTCTTTCTACGTGTGTGAGGTTATCCTCCCTATCCGTGTGAATCTGGTGGTTGTGAAGTGTGTTCTTGTCTGTTCTGATTAATCTCCTGATTCTACCATCTATCTGGGAGGTTTTAGGTTCCCAGGTAGATGGTAAGGTAAATGGTTGGTGGTTGTCGTCTGTGTTATAGTCAAAGTAGTCCAACAGTTTAAGTCTTCTATGATATTTGTGAGTGTCCCTTTGAAGTTCCTCCCAATCAAATTTGTTTGGGCGAGGGATGAATGTCAACCCTCTCTCCAGGAGCTTTACCTGTGCTGCTGTGGGTATGAAGGATTTGGAAAGATTCATGATATTAGATGTTGACTGGTCCACTGCTCCCCCTGGTGGAGGATCTGCACCGGTTATTAGGGAAGGAGAGAGATTGAAAGAAAGATTATTTCTATCCAGACTGTGGCTTGTGGTTAATGTAAATTTAACTTTCTGCACCAGTGTTGAAAGATGAGGTCTGCTGTGGTGGATGTCCAGTGTATGAGATCTGTTGTTGTATGAAATGTATCTTGTGGAATCTCTAATAGGGTTGGGAAGTTAGTGGTAATATAAGCATTGATGAGCTTAAGGTTTCTCTTCTGCTGTGAAGTAAGAAGAGGTGAATGGCTGATGACAGGAATGTATATTGTTGCGTTTGGAAATGTTTTCTTTGCCTCCTTGTGCATACCTGACAACTGTTTTAATGATGTTTGGAATGGGTCGTGATCCTTGTTGTTCAAACCCACCGAGATAACAACAGTCGCCGTGTCTGTATGTATGGGGGTTTTCTCCAGTACCTTTGTGAAATGATAGAATGTTGCCCCTGGATAACTGTCGACTTGGATGTTGGGGTTATTGAATGGTGGGATCCGGTTGAGGTTTGAGTCTCCTATGATGAGTATTGGTGTGTGTCCTTCAATGTTCCAATCTGTCACCTTATAATTCGGCCTAGCTTTGTGATAGAAGGGTTTTTGGGGAGGGTGTGTGGGTTTGGGCTGTGGTTGGGATTGAAGATGGGGTTGTGGTGGGGATGATGGTGGGTATTTTGAGGCGCCAGTCGTACAGGGGTCCTGGACAGGCAGAGGCACAACGATATTAGTTGTTTGTGGGGGTTCGGATCTGGGAGCTTTGGGGTGTTGCCCATTGTCTTGCCCTTTGATCATCATCATACTCTCCTTGTCTGTACCCCTTGCCTGGCGCCTCCTATGGGTGAAAGAGGAGCAGATGTAATTATGTCTCTTAATAGTATTGATACATTACCCTGTACTTTTTTGCAGTTTGTGTTTTGTTTAATAGGTGTGACTGTAGGTGTACTGGTTTCTGTTTGACTGTTGGCTGTGTGGTGAACCTGGGCTATGATAAGAGTGGCTGCTTTGGTTTCTGTTTGACTGTTGACTGTGTGGTGAACCTGGGCTATGATAGGAGTGGCTGCTTTGGTTTCTGTTTGACTGTTGACTGTGTGGTGAACCTGGGCTATGATAGGAGTGGCTGCTTTGGGAGTAGGGGGACCCACTGGGCTTTTCCATTTCTCCTCTTCAGTTATAGGGGTTGCTATTCTTACCTCTCCTTTTTGATTGGAAAGGGAAGAATCAGTGAAAGTGGATGTTGAGGGTAGGGAGTGGAGATGTGTTTTTGAAAGAGTCTGTATGCGAAGGTTATAGGTTTCACTCAGGGTCGGTTGTTTTCCCAGTGATAGTGTCCGTAAGTATGATGGTTGTCTTTTTGGCAGGGGGCGAGGCTTTGATAAAGGTGGAAATTCCTCTGTTGAGGAGAGAGGGGGCACTGGGGTTGGAGTTGGTATCGTTGGTGGGGAAATTTGTAGTGGGGTGTGTTCTATTGCTGGAAGTGTATGTGGTTGGTCTCGTATTGTGTTTGTCCGTATAGTTGTTAGTTGGGGAGAGGAAGAGGCCTGAGGGAGTTCCAAAATGGTTTCCACTCTAGTGATGGTGGTGGGTGTCAGTTTATGTTTGTACCTCTTATGTGCCCAGCCTATTGCGATTGTCAGTGCCAAAGTGTTGGGTGTGTTTATTTGTTGTTTAATGGTGTGGGTGACTGACTGGTAATGTGTCTGTAGTATGTACATGTTGTTTTGCATCCACTGGTGTGTGTTCTGTGATAATTTTATTGTGGTGTAGTCTGTGGGTGAAGATGGTTTAATAAAGTTGGTGACACGATGCACCTGTCTCATCATACCAGTAGGGAATACATGATTTTTAAGTGCCTTCTCCACCACTTCCATGTGGTGGAGAACCGGACAGTGTAAATCAAAAAAGCAGGATAATACTATATTTAGAATAGAAGATGTGAAGGCCTGAACAACACGGGACGTTGTGTGCTGCTCAGGACCAGTCCTTACCACTTTGTTATTTTGTTGACCGGGTTATTGAAATATGAAGGTGGCGATGAGGTTGCCGATTGTGTCTTGGCGTTCCAGGGCTGGAGCTGTGATCCGTTTTCCTTTCGCCGTGTTCTTTGTAAGCCGGGTTATTGCGATATGGAGATGGAGATGAGGTTACCGATTGTTTCTTAGCGTTCCTGCGTTCAAGGGCTGGGGCTGTAATCCGTTGTTCTTTGTGAGTCCAATCCTGTTAAAAGATCTCGTTCCAGAGGTTAAAGTCACGATTGTTTCCCCAAGTGTCTATGCACTTTAGGCAATGAGCTCCCCCTTACCCCTCCACATCTTAACTCTAAAACGTAACTTTTAATATTATTAGTTAAAATCAAAAGATGATTAAAAACCAAGCAATGTTAAAATCCACTGTGAAGTCCTGTTTCAAAAACCCTGACGTTTCGCAGAATTTTCTGCTTCTTCAGAGGGATCTTTTCCTCGACTGAGAACCCCGTACCTTTTAAAATGGGAGCAATTAGGAGGGAAACACCCAATCACTGCTCCCAATCTGGGCGTTTCTATCTTTCTGTTACCCTATTGGTTCAATTTATCAGACACCCAAATAGACACTCAAAGGCGGGAGAGTGATGGCATTACGTGGGCTTATATATGTTAAACTCCTCTTTCTTCTATTTGCTTTTCAGTTCAGTTTCCAGACTTTGTTATAAATTAACCTGGCAATATCCCCAGCCATACTTTCTATCCATTAAATATCCTTTGTCCTGATAGTCCCCCATTTTCCCCCGTATTTCCCTCTCTGATACTTTACTTCCCTAACTTTCCCTCCCTATTCTGTCCCTAAATTGTTATTCTGTTCAGTTCTATTACATTTTCTATTATTCTGTACTTTTGTATTTCTTAGTTGTTGTATGTGGTTCTGTATATGAATACCATGCTATTCCTCTAGTACAATGAGACAAATCAAAGAAATAAAAGATAATAATGATAACAGTGTTGGGGGAAAGAAGAGTGATTCAATGTTATATATTGCGGTAATTCACAAGCGCTATTGCTCTCCCGGTGGGTGCGAACGTGAATGACCCGTGGGCAGCTGAGGCGCAACACGCCGCACAAGGAGCAGAAGCCAGCACCTGGAGGCAGTACTACACCTGTAGAAGGATAAACCAGGGATGGCACGGGCAAGGGTTAGGTTTTGAATATAATTGTGTTTCATATCAACTAGCTTGTTTTACGGTGCACAGGCCTATCTCCTGTTCATCCCTCTCCTTCTGATGATGTTATTATATTTAGGTGTAGTACTTAAAATTGCCTGTAGATGTCCTCCTAAGATCATAAATAGACTAAAATGAGTTCTAAAATGCCTTTTTCTGTGTGACAGTACAGGAGCTGATGTGGTGAGATTAATTCAACCCGTGTTGTTAAATATGAACATAAAAGCAATATTGTGCATTTAGTTGGTTTTATTGTTTTATTCTGTTAAAAGAATGAGATTAAGAGAGGTGGATGGTTTGATGTGGTCTGTGAGGGTTGGATGAATGGGAGAGAGGACTGCCAATGTGTTTTTTTTTTAATGGTTCTTAAAAATCGTTTTGAATATCCTCTTCTTCTGATTGCATTGAATAGTGTATTTATTGCATAATCCAGGTCTTGCTTGCAAGATGATATCCTGTAGAACCGTATGATTTGTGATTTTATTATTCCCTTAAATGTATGTTTAGGATGGTAACTGTGTTTATGGAGTAAAGCATGTGTGTCTGTTGGTTTGAAGTAGACTCTAGTGTGTAGTGTTTTCTGTGGTTGATTGTTATTACTGAAAAACACTGTTGTGTCTAAGAAGTTGACTTCTTGCGGATGAATTGTGTATTTAACCTTAATTGATGAATGATGGCTGTTGAGAATGTTCATAAAGTCTGTGAATAATTGGATGTCGTGGGGCCAGGCTCCTATTATGTCGTCTAAAAACCGGTAATAAAAAGTGGGTTGATATGGACACTTGGCCAGTGCCTCTCTCTCCCATTCAGCCATGTATATGTTGGCGTAAGCAGGTGCGAATTTTTTGCCCATAGCTGTTCCCTCCACCTGCAGGTAATAGTGATCGTTGAATAAAAAGTCATTGCTAGTCAGGCTGATTTCTAATAGTTGTAATATTTCTGTGTCCGGTCTAGTGTTGTCTGGGTATCTCTTAAAGATATTTCTAATTGCTTGTATTCCTGTTGCTGTATTTATATTAGTATACAGGCTATTTCTAATTTAGAAATGTAGTTTTTGTTTAAAATCCCTTGGAAAATTACAGTTACACCTCCTAACTCTTCCATTGGCTGTCAACAATCTTTATGAATAGGTTTCAACCGTCATCTGTTACCGGGCAGATCATTTTGGCTCAGTCAATCATTTGCCAGTCTGAGGAGAGGTGTCATGATGTGTGTACACGTGACATCATCGTCTTTTTTATTTTTCCTCTGGGAATAATAGCTATATCGTCCACGCCACATGGCATTGTTGTGAATGTGTCAACAAAACGGACTCATTTGGAAAATAAGCCAGTAGTGCTGCATTCCACTCCGCAGGTAATATTACATTACAAAGGTTTGATTTGAGCAATTTTTTAGCTAGCTACTTAGCTGTCTTTTGTATACAAGTGTGTAGTTTAGAGTTGGAGGTTAATGGAGGTTAGCTAGCCAGCTATCTTCGTCCGGCGCGCCACCGTTTTCCTACTTAGTCAACAACTGCTAGCAAGCTAGCCAACTTATACCGACTAGCAGCACTGTAGAAACTAATACGGAACGAATACGGAACGATTTGATTAGTGTAGTGTTATCTAGCTACAAAGTTGTCTTTGTATCTAAGATAATTGTGTAGTTGAGAGTAATTATGGATGTTCGTCCTCCTAACGTAGTCAACACTGCTAGCTGCTAGCTAGCTAGTCATCACTGCTAGCTAGCCAACTTCTACCGACTAGCAGCACTGCAGAAACTATTACATTACATTACAACGTAACGACTTGATTAGTGTGGTGTTAGTTGTCTTTGCTGTCTCTGTATCTAAGATAATTGTGTAGTTTGAGCAGACTTAGTCAACACACCTAGTCATCATTAACCCACTGCTAGCTAGCCAACCGTTACCGACTAGCAGCGCTGTAGATACTAATACTAATACTTTACAACGGAACGATTTGACTAGTGCAGTGTTAGCTAGCTAGCTACTTAGTTGTCTTTGTCATAGCTTGATAATTCTGTAGTTTATTAATTACCGAGGTTAGCTAGCCAGCTATTTCGGTCCCCTGCGACGCCATTTTTCCTAACCCAGCCAGCTATTATTGACGAGTAGCATTGTAGAAACTAACTACATTACAAGGAACGTCTTGATTAGTGTTATGTTAGCTAGCTGGCTACAAAGTTGCTTTGTATCATGACAAGGTGTAGTACTGAAACTATCGAGGTTACCTAGCCAGCTACACTTTCAAACAAAGTCAACAACGCAGCCACTGCTAGCTAGCTAACACTGCACTAGTCAAATCGTTCCGTTGTAAAGTATTAGTATCTACAGCGCTGCTAGTCGGACATTATGTTATACAATACATGCATGTTTTGTTCAATCAAGTTCATATTTATATCAAAAACCAGCCAGCCAGCAGTACTGTATCATTTTAGTCAAAAAGATTTTTGCAACGTAAGCTAACTTTCTGAACATTCGAGACGTGTAGTCCACTTGTCATTCCAATCTCCTTTGCATTAGCGTAGCCTCTTCTGTAGCCTGTGTATCCCTGTTCTCCCCTCTGCACAGGCCATACAGACGCTTCACACCGCGTGGCCGCTGCCACTCTAACCTGGTGGTCCCAGCGTGCACGACCCACGTGGAGTTCCAGGTCTCCGGCAGCCTCTGGAACTGCCGGTCTGCGGCCAACAAGGCAGAGTTCATCTCAGCCTATGCTACCCTCCAGTCCCTCGACTTGGCGCTGACGGAAACATGGATTACCACAGGTAACACTGCTACTCCTACTGCTCTCTCCTCGTCTGCCCACGTGTTCTCGCACTGGTCAGCGGGGTGGTGGCACTGGGATCCTCATCTCTGCTAAGTGGACATTCTCTCTTTCTCCCCTGACCCATCTGTCTATCGCCTCCTTTGAATTCCATGCTGTCACAGTTACCAGCTCTTTCAAGCTTAACATCCTTATCATTTATCGCCCTCCAGGTTCCCTTGGAGAGTTCATCAATGAGCTTGACGCCTTGATAAGTTCCTTTCCTGAGGATGGCTGGTGAGCCATCCTCAGGAAAGGAACTTATCAAGGCGTCAAGCTCATTGATGAACTCTCCAAAGGTAGACGAGGGGAGGTTAACGTCACCCAGAACTGTGAGAGGTGTCTCACAGTTCTGGGTGACTTTAACCTCTTACATCTAGACGTTCCGCTAGCGGAACACCTGCTCCAATATCCAATGATGGGCGTGGCGCGAAATACAAACTCCTCTAAAATACAAAAACTTTGTGCTGTGTGAGTGTGTGTGTGTGTTTGTTTGTGTGTGAGAGCTTTTCTTTGACATCTGATGGGAAAAATGACTGTTCATGAGGGTTACCTAGTCAAACATATGAAGTTTTGGAAAGATGTGACTTTTCTAACCCTTCAAAACAGCTACTCTGACCCCTATTTAAGGCACTTCCGGTTGTCACAGGAAGCGTATACTCGACACACGTTGTCTTTGGGGTAGGCATAAACAGAATCCTGAATATGAAGTCTCTACCTTAACCTCTTACATCTAGACGTTCCGCTAGCGGAACACCTGCTCCAATGATAGGCGTGGCGCGAATGACAAATTCCTCAAAAATACCAAAAATTCAATTTTTCAAACATATGACTATTTCACAGCATTTTAAAGATAAGACTCTCCTTTATCTAACCACACTGTCCGATTTCAAAAAGACTTTACAACGAAAACAAAACATTAGATTATGTCAGCAGAGTACCAAGCCAGAAATAATCAGACACCCATTTTTCAAGCTAGCATATAATGTCACAAAAACCCAGAAGACAGCTAAATGCAGCACGAACCTTTGATGATCTTCATCAGATGACAACCCTAGGACATTATGTTATACAATACATGCATGTTTTGTTCAATCAAGTTCATATTTATATCAAAAACCAGCTTTTTACATTAGCATGTGACGTTCAGAACTAGCATACCCCCGCAAACTTCCGCCGAATTCACTAAGAATTTACTAAATTACTCACGATAAACGTTCACAAAAAGCATAACAATTATTTTAAGAATTATAGATACAGAACTCCTCTATGCACTCGATAGGTCCGATTTTAAAATAGCTTTTTGGTGAAAGCACATTTTGCAATATTCTAAGTACATAGCCCAGGCATCACGGGCTAGCTATTTAGACACCCGGCAAGTTTAGCACTCACCAATATCAGGTTTACTATTATAAAAGTTTGATTACCTTTTGTTGTCTTCGTCAGAATGCACTCCCAGGACTGCTACTTCAATAGCAAATGTTGGTTTGGTCCAAAATAATCCATCGTTATATCCGAATAGCGGCGTTTTGTTCGTGCGTCCCAGACACTATCTGAAATGGTAAATCAGGGTCGTGCGCATAGCGCAATTCGTGACAAAAAAAATCTAAATATTCCATTACCGTACTTCGAAGCATGTCAACCGCTGTTTAAAATCCATTTTTATGCCATTTTTCTCGTAGAAAAGCGATAATATTCCGACCGGGAATCTCCTTTTAGCTAAACTGAGGAAAGTAAACAAAGCTTTCGGTCGCCGCGGGCACGCGCCTGAGTCTCACAGTACTGTAACCAGCCACTACCCAAACGCGCTACTTTTTTTCAGCCAGAGCCTGCAAAGCCACGATTCAGCTTTTTACCGCCTTCTACCTTAAGAATTGACTGAATGACACAGGGTTGAGTTGCGTGATTTTCACATTCTGCAGGTTGGTTATATTACAATAGCTTTAGGGTGATTTTAACAACTTCCGGTTGCTCCAGGAAGCTTAGAATCGACACAGGTAGACCTCACAGTAGCCTGATGGATTGTTATAGAAGACAGGTTCATAAGGCATTCATAACCCACATAGACTTCAGGTTGAATTTAGGAGAATAGTCAATGTATTCCTATGGGGAGAGAAGTCATTGCACACTGTTTGATCTAAACACCTTCTTTAAACTATGAAGGGTTAATGCCACAGGGTCAAGGTTAGGCTTGCACAGATCGGGAGGACCTCAGGAATGCTCCTGAGGTTGAATTGTGCTTCTAACCCTAACGGTTCTCTCACTGTCACCCAAAAGCACTCGACATTTTGGGGCAGGCTTCATTTGGGCCTAGTTTTTCTCACGGTCATTGCCCTCAGACCGAGCAAGCTACGGTCAAGCGGGGCATCTCGTTGAACTCGTCTCAGCCTAGAGATAATGGTAATGCCATTGCAGGCTCTGTGTGTCTTTAAGTACCGCACTCTGTCACTCCATCCTTGCTGTGTGTGTGAGTGTGTGTGTGTGTGTGTGTGTGTGTGTGTTTGTTTGTGTGTGAGAGCTTTTCTTTGACATCTGATGGGAAAAATGACTGTTCATGAGGGTTACCTAGTCAAACATATGAAGTTTTGGAAAGATGTGACTTTTCTAACCCTTCAAAACAGCTACTCTGACCCCTATTTAAGGCACTTCCGGTTGTCACAGGAAGCGTATACTCGACACACGTTGTCTTTGGGGTAGGCATAAACAGAATCCTGAATATGAAGTCTCTACCTTAACCTCTTATATCTAGACGTTCCGCTAGCGGAACACCTGCTCCAATGATAGGCGTGGCGCGAATGACAAATTCCTCAAAAATACAAAAAATTAAATTTTTCAAACATATGACTATTTCACTATGACTATTTCACTATTCACTATTTCACTGTGTCTGTCTATCCCTGTTCTCCCCTCTGCACAGGCCATACAGACGCTTCACACCGCGTGGCCGCTGCCACTCTAACCTGGTGGTCCCAGCGTGCACGACCCACGTGGAGTTCCAGGTCTCCGGCAGCCTCTGGAACTGCCGGTCTGCGGCCAACAAGGCAGAGTTCATCTCCGCCTATGCTACCCTCCAGTCCCTCGACTTGGCGCTGACGGAAACATGGATTACCACAGGTAACACTGCTACTCCTACTGCTCTCTCCTCGTCTGCCCACGTGTTCTCGCACTGGTCAGCGGGGTGGTGGCACTGGGATCCTCATCTCTGCTAAGTGGACATTCTCTCTTTCTCCCCTGACCCATCTGTCTATCGCCTCCTTTGAATTCCATGCTGTCACAGTTACCAGCTCTTTCAAGCTTAACATCCTTATCATTTATCGCCCTCCAGGTTCCCTTGGAGAGTTCATCAATGAGCTTGATGCCTTGATAAGTTCCTTTCCTGAGGATGGCTGGTGAGCCATCCTCAGGAAAGGAACTTATCAAGGCGTCAAGCTCATTGATGAACTCTCCAAAGGTAGACGAGGGGAGGTTAACGTCACCCAGAACTGTGAGAGGTGTCTCACAGTTCTGGGTGACTTTAACCTCTTACATCTAGACGTTCCGCTAGCGGAACACCTGCTCCAATATCCAATGATGGGCGTGGCGCGAAATACAAACTCCTCTAAAATACAAAAACTTCAATTTTTCAAACATATGACTATTTCACAGCATTTTAAAGATAAGACTCTCCTTTATCTAACCACACTGTCCGATTTCAAAAAGGCTTTACAACGAAAGCAAAACATTAGATTAGGGTTAGGGTTAGGTTTTGAATATAATTGTGTTTCATATCAACTAGCTTGTTTTACGGTGCACAGGCCCATCTCCTGTTCATCCCTCTCCTTCTGATGATATTATATTTAGGTGTAGTACTTAAAATTGCCTGTAGATGTCCTCCTAAGATCATAAATAGACTAAAATGAGTTCTAAAATGCCTTTTTCTGTGTGACAGTACAGGAGCTGATGTGGTGAGATTAATTCAACCAGTGTTGTTAAATATGAACATAAAAGCAATATTGTGCATTTAGTTGGTTTTATTGTTTTATTCTGTTAAAATAATGAGATTAAGAGAGGTGGATGGTTTGATGTGGTCTGTGAGGGTTGGATGAATGGGAGAGAGGGCTGCCAATGTGTTGTTTTTAATGGTTCTTAAAAATCGTTTTGAATATCCTCTTCTTCTGATTGCATTGAATAGTGTATTTATTGCATAATCCAGGTCTTGCTTGCAAGATGATATCCTGTAGAACCGTATGATTTGTGATTTTATTTTTCCCTTAAATGTATGTTTAGGATGGTAACTGTGTTTATGGAGTAAAGCATGTGTGTCTGTTGGTTTGAAGTAGACTCTAGTGTGTAGTGTTTTCTGTGGTTGATTGTTATTACTGAAAAACACTGTTGTGTCTAAGAAGTTGACTTCTTGCGGATGAATTGTGTATTTAACCTTAATTGATGAATGATGGCTGTTGAGAATGTTCATAAAGTCTGTGAATAATTGGATGTCGTGGGGCCAGGCTCCTATTATGTCGTCTAAAAACCGGTAATAAAAAGTGGGTTGATATGGACACTTGGCCAGTGCCTCTCTCTCCCATTCAGCCATGTATATGTTGGCGTAAGCAGGTGCGAATATTTTGCCCATAGCTGTTCCCTCCACCTGCAGGTAATAGTGATCGTTGAATAAAAAGTCATTGCTAGTCAGGCTGATTTCTAATAGTTGTAATATTTCTGTGTCCGGTCTAGTGTTGTCTGGGTATCTCTTAAAGATATTTCTAATTGCTTGTATTCCTGTTGCTGTATTTATATTAGTATACAGGCTATCAATATCTATGGTGAATATGTGTGTGTTGGAGGGAACAACTATGGGTCCAATCCTCTCCATGAAGTGATAAGTGTCCCTGAGAAAGCTGGGGTGCCTGGTGGAGAGAGGGTTAATATAATGATCTATGTATTGTGAAATGTTATAGGATTCACTATTGCAGTCTGACACAATCGGTCTGCCAGGAGGAACTTCAAAGGGAATTGTCCATGTCCCTGGTTCCTTGTGTACTTTTAACAGTAAGTAGAATAGTCTAGGTCGTGGAGTATCTGTGCCATAGAGAAAGTCCCGTTGTTTTGCTGTGATGTAGTGTTGGTCGTAGAGTCTTTTTATTATTGTCCTTAACTGTGTCTGTGTCTGTGGTTGTATACTATTTTCTATTGGTTTATAATGTTTGGTGTTGGATAGCTGTCTGTTGGCTTCATACATGTATTGATGTTTATCCAATATTACTATTTTTTAACCTTTATCTGCTGGTTTGATGATTATGTGTGGGTTATTTTTAAGTTGTTGTATTGCCTGTCTTTCTACGTGTGTGAGGTTATCCTCCCTATCCGTGTGAATCTGGTGGTTGTGAAGTGTGTTCTTGTCTGTTCTGATTAATCTCCTGATTCTACCATCTATCTGGGAGGTTTTAGGTTCCCAGGTAGATGGTAAGGTAAATGGTTGGTGGTTGTCGTCTGTGTTATAGTCAAAGTAGTCCAACAGTTTAAGTCTTCTATGATATTTGTGAGTGTCCCTTTGAAGTTCCTCCCAATCAAATTTGTTTGGGCGAGGGATGAATGTCAACCCTCTCTCCAGGAGCTTTACCTGTGCTGCTGTGGGTATGAAGGATTTGGAAAGATTCATGATATTAGATGTTGACTGGTCCACTGCTCCCCCTGGTGGAGGATCTGCACCGGTTATTAGGGAAGGAGAGAGATTGAAAGAAAGATTATTTCTATCCAGACTGTGGCTTGTGGTTAATGTAAATTTAACTTTCTGCACCAGTGTTGAAAGATGAGGTCTGCTGTGGTGGATGTCCAGTGTATGAGATCTGTTGTTGTATGAAATGTATCTTGTGGAATCTCTAATAGGGTTGGGAAGTTAGTGGTAATATAAGCATTGATGAGCTTAAGGTTTCTCTTCTGCTGTGAAGTAAGAAGAGGTGAATGGCTGATGACAGGAATGTATATTGTTGCGTTTGGAAATGTTTTCTTTGCCTCCTTGTGCATACCTGACAACTGTTTTAATGATGTTTGGAATGGGTCGTGATCCTTGTTGTTCAAACCCACCGAGATAACAACAGTCGCCGTGTCTGTATGTATGGGGGTTTTCTCCAGTACCTTTGTGAAATGATAGAATGTTGCCCCTGGATAACTGTCGACTTGGATGTTGGGGTTATTGAATGGTGGGATCCGGTTGAGGTTTGAGTCTCCTATGATGAGTATTGGTGTGTGTCCTTCAATGTTCCAATCTGTCACCTTATAATTCGGCCTAGCTTTGTGATAGAAGGGTTTTTGGGGAGGGTGTGTGGGTTTGGGCTGTGGTTGGGATTGAAGATGGGGTTGTGGTGGGGATGATGGTGGGTATTTTGAGGCGCCAGTCGTACAGGGGTCCTGGACAGGCAGAGGCACAACGATATTAGTTGTTTGTGGGGGTTCGGATCTGGGAGCTTTGGGGTGTTGCCCATTGTCTTGCCCTTTGATCATCATCATACTCTCCTTGTCTGTACCCCTTGCCTGGCGCCTCCTATGGGTGAAAGAGGAGCAGATGTAATTATGTCTCTTAATAGTATTGATACATTACCCTGTACTTTTTTGCAGTTTGTGTTTTGTTTAATAGGTGTGACTGTAGGTGTACTGGTTTCTGTTTGACTGTTGGCTGTGTGGTGAACCTGGGCTATGATAAGAGTGGCTGCTTTGGTTTCTGTTTGACTGTTGACTGTGTGGTGAACCTGGGCTATGATAGGAGTGGCTGCTTTGGTTTCTGTTTGACTGTTGACTGTGTGGTGAACCTGGGCTATGATAGGAGTGGCTGCTTTGGGAGTAGGGGGACCCACTGGGCTTTTCCATTTCTCCTCTTCAGTTATAGGGGTTGCTATTCTTACCTCTCCTTTTTGATTGGAAAGGGAAGAATCAGTGAAAGTGGATGTTGAGGGTAGGGAGTGGAGATGTGTTTTTGAAAGAGTCTGTATGCGAAGGTTATAGGTTTCACTCAGGGTCGGTTGTTTTCCCAGTGATAGTGTCCGTAAGTATGATGGTTGTCTTTTTGGCAGGGGGCGAGGCTTTGATAAAGGTGGAAATTCCTCTGTTGAGGAGAGAGGGGGCACTGGGGTTGGAGTTGGTATCGTTGGTGGGGAAATTTGTAGTGGGGTGTGTTCTATTGCTGGAAGTGTATGTGGTTGGTCTCGTATTGTGTTTGTCCGTATAGTTGTTAGTTGGGGAGAGGAAGAGGCCTGAGGGAGTTCCAAAATGGTTTCCACTCTAGTGATGGTGGTGGGTGTCAGTTTATGTTTGTACCTCTTATGTGCCCAGCCTATTGCGATTGTCAGTGCCAAAGTGTTGGGTGTGTTTATTTGTTGTTTAACCTGTTGGGTCTAGGGGGCAGCATTTGCATGTCTGGATAAAAAAAATGTACCCGATTTAATCTGGTTACTAATCCTACCCAGTAACTAGAATATGCATATACTTATTATATATGGATAGAAAACACTCTAAAGTTTCCAAAACTGTTTGAATGGTGTCTGTGAGTATAACAGAACTCATTTGGCAGGCAAAACCCTGAGACATTTTCTGACAGGAAGTGGATACCTGATGTGTTGTATTGACTTTAAACCTATCCCATTGAAAAACACAGGGGTTTAGGAATATTTTGGCACTTCCTATTGCTTCCACTAGATGTCACCAGCCTTTACAAAGTGTTTTGAGTCTTCTGGAGGGAGATCTGACCGAACAAGAGCCATGGAACGATGATGTCCCATTAGACACCTGGCGCGCGAGTTCATGTTGGGTACCCTCGTTCCAATACGTTATAAAAGAGTATGCATTCGTCCACCTTGAATATTATTCATGTTCTGGTTAAAAAAGGCCCTAATGATTTATGCTATACAACGTTTGACATGTTTGAACGAACGGAAATATATTTTTTCCCCTCGTTCATGACGAGAAGTCCGGCTGGCTTACATCATGTGCTAACGAGACGGAGATTTTTGGACATAAATGATGAGCTTTTTTGAACAAAACTACATTCGTTATGGACCTGTGATACCTGGAAGTGACATCTGATGAAGAGAATCAAAGGTAATGGATTATTTACATAGTATTTTCGATTTTAGATCTCCCCAACATGACGTCTAGTCTGTATCGCAACGCGTATTTTTCTGGGCGCAGTGCTCAGATTATTGCAAAGTGTGATTTCCCAGTAAGGTTATTTTTAAATCTGGCAAGTTGATTGCGTTCAAGAGATGTAAATCTATAATTCTTTAAATGACAATATAATATTTTACCAATGTTTTCTAATTTTAATTATTTAATTTGTTACGCTGACTTGACTGCCGGTTATTGGAGGGAAACGATTTCCTCAACATCAATGCCATAGTAAAACGCTGTTTTTGGATATAAATATGAACTTGATAGAACTAAAAATGCATGCATTGTCTAACATAATGTCCTAGGAGTGTCATCTGATGGAGATTGTAAAAGGTTAGTGCATCATTTTAGCTGGTTTTATGGTTTTGGTGACCCTGTCTTTGACTTGACAAAACATTACACACAACTCTTGTAAATGTACTGTCCTAACATACTCTAAATTTATGCTTTCGCCGTAAAACCTTTTTGAAATCGTAAAACGTGGTTAGATTAAGGAGATGTTTATCTTTCAAATGGTGTAAAATAGTTGTATTTTTGAAAAATTTGAATTTTGACATTTATTTGGATTCAAATTTGCCGCTCTTGAAATGCACCTGCTGTTGATGGAGTGCACCACGGGTGGCACGCTAGCGTCCCACCTAGCCCCAAGAGGTTAATGGTGTGGGTGACTGACTGGTAATGTGTCTGTAGTATGTACATGTTGTTTTGCATCCACTGGTGTGTGTTCTGTGATAATTTTATTGTGGTGTAGTCTGTGGGTGAAGATGGTTTAATAAAGTTGGTGACACGATGCACCTGTCTCATCATACCAGTAGGGAATACATGATTTTTAAGTGCCTTCTCCACCACTTCCATGTGGTGGAGAACCGGACAGTGTAAATCAAAAAAGCAGGATAATACTATATTTAGAATAGAAGATGTGAAGGCCTGAACAGCACGGGACGTTGTGTGCTGCTCAGGACCAGTCCTTACCACTTTGTTATTTTGTTGACCGGGTTATTGAAATATGAAGGTGGCGATGAGGTTGCCGATTGTGTCTTGGCGTTCCAGGGCTGGAGCTGTGATCCGTTTTCCTTTCGCCGTGTTCTTTGTAAGCCGGGTTATTGCGATATGGAGATGGAGATGAGGTTACCGATTGTTTCTTAGCGTTCCTGCGTTCAAGGGCTGGGGCTGTAATCCGTTGTTCTTTGTGAGTCCAATCCTGTTAAAAGATCTCGTTCCAGAGGTTAAAGTCACGATTGTTTCCCCAAGTGTCTATGCACTTTAGGCAATGAGCTCCCCCTTACCCCTCCACATCTTAACTCTAAAACGTAACTTTTAATATTATTAGTTAAAATCAAAAGATGATTAAAAACCAAGCAATGTTAAAATCCACTGTGAAGTCCTGTTTCAAAAACCCTGACGTTTCGCAGAATTTTCTGCTTCTTCAGAGGGATCTTTTCCTCGACTGAGAACCCCGTACCTTTTAAAATGGGAGCAATTAGGAGGGAAACACCCAATCACTGCTCCCAATCTGGGCGTTTCTATCTTTCTGTTACCCTATTGGTTCAATTTATCAGACACCCAAATAGACACTCAAAGGCGGGAGAGTGATGGCATTACGTGGGCTTATATATGTTAAACTCCTCTTTCTTCTATTTGCTTTTCAGTTCAGTTTCCAGACTTTGTTATAAATTAACCTGGCAATATCCCCAGCCATACTTTCTATCCATTAAATATCCTTTGTCCTGATAGTCCCCCATATTTCCCTCTCTGATACTTTACTTCCCTAACTTTCCCTCCCTATTCTGTCCCTATATTGTTATTCTGTTCAGTTCTATTACATTTTCTATTATTCTGTACTTTTGTATTTCTTAGTTGTTGTATGTGGTTCTGTATATGAATACCATGCTATTCCTCTAGTACAATGAGACAAATCAAAGAAATAAAAGATAATAATGATAACAGTGTTGGGGGAAAGAAGAGTGATTCAATGTTATATATTGCGGTAATTCACAAGCGCTATTGCTCTCCCGGTGGGTGCGAACGTGAATGACCCGTGGGCAGCTGAGGCGCAACACGCCGCACAAGGAGCAGAAGCCAGCACCTGGAGGCAGTACTACACCTGTAGAAGGATAAACCAGGGATGGCACGGGCAAGGGTTAGGTTTTGAATATAATTGTGTTTCATATCAACTAGCTTGTTTTACGGTGCACAGGCCTATCTCCTGTTCATCCCTCTCCTTCTGATGATGTTATTATATTTAGGTGTAGTACTTAAAATTGCCTGTAGATGTCCTCCTAAGATCATAAATAGACTAAAATGAGTTCTAAAATGCCTTTTTCTGTGTGACAGTACAGGAGCTGATGTGGTGAGATTAATTCAACCAAGTGTTGTTAAATATGAACATAAAAGCAATATTGTGCATTTAGTTGGTTTTATTGTTTAATTCTGTTAAAAGAATGAGATTAAGAGAGGTGGATGGTTTGATGTGGTCTGTGAGGGTTGGATGAATGGGAGAGAGGACTGCCAATGTGTTGTTTTTAATGGTTCTTAAAAATCGTTTTGAATATCCTCTTCTTCTGATTGCATTGAATAGTGTATTTATTGCATAATCCAGGTCTTGCTTGCAAGATGATATCCTGTAGAACCGTATGATTTGTGATTTTATTATTCCCTTAAATGTATGTTTAGGATGGTAACTGTGTTTATGGAGTAAAGCATGTGTGTCTGTTGGTTTGAAGTAGACTCTAGTGTGTAGTGTTTTCTGTGGTTGATTGTTATTACTGAAAAACACTGTTGTGTCTAAGAAGTTGACTTCTTGCGGATGAATTGTGTATTTAACCTTAATTGATGAATGATGGCTGTTGAGAATGTTCATAAAGTCTGTGAATAATTGGATGTCGTGGGGCCAGGCTCCTATTATGTCGTCTAAAAACCGGTAATAAAAAGTGGGTTGATATGGACACTTGGCCAGTGCCTCTCTCTCCCATTCAGCCATGTATATGTTGGCGTAAGCAGGTGCGAATATTTTGCCCATAGCTGTTCCCTCCACCTGCAGGTAATAGTGATCGTTGAATAAAAAGTCATTGCTAGTCAGGCTGATTTCTAATAGTTGTAATATTTCTGTGTCCGGTCTAGTGTTGTCTGGGTATCTCTTAAAGATATTTCTAATTGCTTGTATTCCTGTTGCTGTATTTATATTAGTATACAGGCTATCAATATCTATGGTGAATATGTGTGTGTTGGAGGGAACAACTATGGGTCCAATCCTCTCCATGAAGTGATAAGTGTCCCTGAGAAAGCTGGGGTGCCTGGTGGAGAGAGGGTTAATATAATGATCTATGTATTGTGAAATGTTATAGGATTCACTATTGCAGTCTGACACAATCGGTCTGCCAGGAGGAACTTCAAAGGGAATTGTCCATGTCCCTGGTTCCTTGTGTACTTTTAACAGTAAGTAGAATAGTCTAGGTCGTGGAGTATCTGTGCCATAGAGAAAGTCCCGTTGTTTTGCTGTGATGTAGTGTTGGTCGTAGAGTCTTTTTATTATTGTCCTTAACTGTGTCTGTGGTTGTATACTATTTTCTATTGGTTTATAATGTTTGGTGTTGGATAGCTGTCTGTTGGCTTCATACATGTATTGATGTTTATCCAATATTACTATTTTTGAACCTTTATCTGCTGGTTTGATGATTATGTGTGGGTTATTTTTAAGTTGTTGTATTGCCTGTCTTTCTACGTGTGTGAGGTTATCCTCCCTATCCGTGTGAATCTGGTGGTTGTGAAGTGTGTTCTTGTCTGTTCTGATTAATCTCCTGATTCTACCATCTATCTGGGAGGTTTTAGGTTCCCAGGTAGATGGTAAGGTAAATGGTTGGTGGTTGTCGTCTGTGTTATAGTCAAAGTAGTCCAACAGTTTAAGTCTTCTATGATATTTGTGAGTGTCCCTTTGAAGTTCCTCCCAATCAAATTTGTTTGGGCGAGGGATGAATGTCAACCCTCTCTCCAGGAGCTTTACCTGTGCTGCTGTGGGTATGAAGGATTTGGAAAGATTCATGATATTAGATGTTGACTGGTCCACTGCTCCCCCTGGTGGAGGATCTGCACCGGTTATTAGGGAAGGAGAGAGATTGAAAGAAAGATTATTTCTATCCAGACTGTGGCTTGTGGTTAATGTAAATTTAACTTTCTGCACCAGTGTTGAAAGATGAGGTCTGCTGTGGTGGATGTCCAGTGTATGAGATCTGTTGTTGTATGAAATGTATCTTGTGGAATCTCTAATAGGGTTGGGAAGTTAGTGGTAATATAAGCATTGATGAGCTTAAGGTTTCTCTTCTGCTGTGAAGTAAGAAGAGGTGAATGGCTGATGACAGGAATGTATATTGTTGCGTTTGGAAATGTTTTCTTTGCCTCCTTGTGCATACCTGACAACTGTTTTAATGATGTTTGGAATGGGTCGTGATCCTTGTTGTTCAAACCCACCGAGATAACAACAGTCGCCGTGTCTGTATGTATGGGGGTTTTCTCCAGTACCTTTGTGAAATGATAGAATGTTGCCCCTGGATAACTGTCGACTTGGATGTTGGGGTTATTGAATGGTGGGATCCGGTTGAGGTTTGAGTCTCCTATGATGAGTATTGGTGTGTGTCCTTCAATGTTCCAATCTGTCACCTTATAATTCGGCCTAGCTTTGTGATAGAAGGGTTTTTGGGGAGGGTGTGTGGGTTTGGGCTGTGGTTGGGATTGAAGATGGGGTTGTGGTGGGGATGATGGTGGGTATTTTGAGGCGCCAGTCGTACAGGGGTCCTGGACAGGCAGAGGCACAACGATATTAGTTGTTTGTGGGGGTTCGGATCTGGGAGCTTTGGGGTGTTGCCCATTGTCTTGCCCTTTGATCATCATCATACTCTCCTTGTCTGTACCCCTTGCCTGGCGCCTCCTATGGGTGAAAGAGGAGCAGATGTAATTATGTCTCTTAATAGTATTGATACATTACCCTGTACTTTTTTGCAGTTTGTGTTTTGTTTAATAGGTGTGACTGTAGGTGTACTGGTTTCTGTTTGACTGTTGGCTGTGTGGTGAACCTGGGCTATGATAAGAGTGGCTGCTTTGGTTTCTGTTTGACTGTTGACTGTGTGGTGAACCTGGGCTATGATAGGAGTGGCTGCTTTGGTTTCTGTTTGACTGTTGACTGTGTGGTGAACCTGGGCTATGATAGGAGTGGCTGCTTTGGGAGTAGGGGGACCCACTGGGCTTTTCCATTTCTCCTCTTCAGTTATAGGGGTTGCTATTCTTACCTCTCCTTTTTGATTGGAAAGGGAAGAATCAGTGAAAGTGGATGTTGAGGGTAGGGAGTGGAGATGTGTTTTTGAAAGAGTCTGTATGCGAAGGTTATAGGTTTCACTCAGGGTCGGTTGTTTTCCCAGTGATAGTGTCCGTAAGTATGATGGTTGTCTTTTTGGCAGGGGGCGAGGCTTTGATAAAGGTGGAAATTCCTCTGTTGAGGAGAGAGGGGGCACTGGGGTTGGAGTTGGTATCGTTGGTGGGGAAATTTGTAGTGGGGTGTGTTCTATTGCTGGAAGTGTATGTGGTTGGTCTCGTATTGTGTTTGTCCGTATAGTTGTTAGTTGGGGAGAGGAAGAGGCCTGAGGGAGTTCCAAAATGGTTTCCACTCTAGTGATGGTGGTGGGTGTCAGTTTATGTTTGTACCTCTTATGTGCCCAGCCTATTGCGATTGTCAGTGCCAAAGTGTTGGGTGTGTTTATTTGTTGTTTAACCTGTTGGGTCTAGGGGGCAGCATTTGCATGTCTGGATAAAAAAAATGTACCCGATTTAATCTGGTTACTAATCCTACCCAGTAACTAGAATATGCATATACTTATTATATATGGATAGAAAACACTCTAAAGTTTCCAAAACTGTTTGAATGGTGTCTGTGAGTATAACAGAACTCATTTGGCAGGCAAAACCCTGAGACATTTTCTGACAGGAAGTGGATACCTGATGTGTTGTATTGACTTTAAACCTATCCCATTGAAAAACACAGGGGTTTAGGAATATTTTGGCACTTCCTATTGCTTCCACTAGATGTCACCAGCCTTTACAAAGTGTTTTGAGTCTTCTGGAGGGAGATCTGACCGAACAAGAGCCATGGAACGATGATGTCCCATTAGACACCTGGCGCGCGAGTTCATGTTGGGTACCCTCGTTCCAATACGTTATAAAAGAGTATGCATTCGTCCACCTTGAATATTATTCATGTTCTGGTTAAAAAAGGCCCTAATGATTTATGCTATACAACGTTTGACATGTTTGAACGAACGGAAATATATTTTTTCCCCTCGTTCATGACGAGAAGTCCGGCTGGCTTACATCATGTGCTAACGAGACGGAGATTTTTGGACATAAATGATGAGCTTTTTTGAACAAAACTACATTCGTTATGGACCTGTGATACCTGGAAGTGACATCTGATGAAGAGAATCAAAGGTAATGGATTATTTACATAGTATTTTCGATTTTAGATCTCCCCAACATGACGTCTAGTCTGTATCGCAACGCGTATTTTTCTGGGCGCAGTGCTCAGATTATTGCAAAGTGTGATTTCCCAGTAAGGTTATTTTTAAATCTGGCAAGTTGATTGCGTTCAAGAGATGTAAATCTATAATTCTTTAAATGACAATATAATATTTTACCAATGTTTTCTAATTTTAATTATTTAATTTGTTACGCTGACTTGACTGCCGGTTATTGGAGGGAAACGATTTCCTCAACATCAATGCCATAGTAAAACGCTGTTTTTGGATATAAATATGAACTTGATAGAACTAAAAATGCATGCATTGTCTAACATAATGTCCTAGGAGTGTCATCTGATGGAGATTGTAAAAGGTTAGTGCATCATTTTAGCTGGTTTTATGGTTTTGGTGACCCTGTCTTTGACTTGACAAAACATTACACACAACTCTTGTAAATGTACTGTCCTAACATACTCTAAATTTATGCTTTCGCCGTAAAACCTTTTTGAAATCGTAAAACGTGGTTAGATTAAGGAGATGTTTATCTTTCAAATGGTGTAAAATAGTTGTATTTTTGAAAAATTTGAATTTTGACATTTATTTGGATTCAAATTTGCCGCTCTTGAAATGCACCTGCTGTTGATGGAGTGCACCACGGGTGGCACGCTAGCGTCCCACCTAGCCCCAAGAGGTTAATGGTGTGGGTGACTGACTGGTAATGTGTCTGTAGTATGTACATGTTGTTTTGCATCCACTGGTGTGTGTTCTGTGATAATTTTATTGTGGTGTAGTCTGTGGGTGAAGATGGTTTAATAAAGTTGGTGACACGATGCACCTGTCTCATCATACCAGTAGGGAATACATGATTTTTAAGTGCCTTCTCCACCACTTCCATGTGGTGGAGAACCGGACAGTGTAAATCAAAAAAGCAGGATAATACTATATTTAGAATAGAAGATGTGAAGGCCTGAACAGCACGGGACGTTGTGTGCTGCTCAGGACCAGTCCTTACCACTTTGTTATTTTGTTGACCGGGTTATTGAAATATGAAGGTGGCGATGAGGTTGCCGATTGTGTCTTGGCGTTCCAGGGCTGGAGCTGTGATCCGTTTTCCTTTCGCCGTGTTCTTTGTAAGCCGGGTTATTGCGATATGGAGATGGAGATGAGGTTACCGATTGTTTCTTAGCGTTCCTGCGTTCAAGGGCTGGGGCTGTAATCCGTTGTTCTTTGTGAGTCCAATCCTGTTAAAAGATCTCGTTCCAGAGGTTAAAGTCACGATTGTTTCCCCAAGTGTCTATGCACTTTAGGCAATGAGCTCCCCCTTACCCCTCCACATCTTAACTCTAAAACGTAACTTTTAATATTATTAGTTAAAATCAAAAGATGATTAAAAACCAAGCAATGTTAAAATCCACTGTGAAGTCCTGTTTCAAAAACCCTGACGTTTCGCAGAATTTTCTGCTTCTTCAGAGGGATCTTTTCCTCGACTGAGAACCCCGTACCTTTTAAAATGGGAGCAATTAGGAGGGAAACACCCAACCACTGCTCCCAAATTGGGCGTTTCTATCTTTCTGTTACCCTATTGGTTCAATTTATCAGACACCCAAATAGACACTCAAAGGCGGGAGAGTGATGGCATTACGTGGGCTTATATATGTTAAACTCCTCTTTCTTCTATTTGCTTTTCAGTTCAGTTTCCAGACTTTGTTATAAATTAACCTGGCAATATCCCCAGCCATACTTTCTATCCATTAAATATCCTTTGTCCTGATAGTCCCCCATTTTCCCCCGTATTTCCCTCTCTGATACTTTACTTCCCTCCCTATTCTGTCCCTAAATTGTTATTCTGTTCAGTTCTATTACATTTTCTATTATTCTGTACTTTTGTATTTCTTAGTTGTTGTATGTGGTTCTGTATATGAATACCATGCTATTCCTCTAGTACAATGAGACAAATCAAAGAAATAAAAGATAATAATGATAACAGTGTTGGGGGAAAGAAGAGTGATTCAATGTTATATATTGCGGTAATTCACAAGCGCTATTGCTCTCCCGGTGGGTGCGAACGTGAATGACCCGTGGGCAGCTGAGGCGCAACACGCCGCACAAGGAGCAGAAGCCAGCACCTGGAGGCAGTACTACACCTGTAGAAGGATAAACCAGGGATGGCACGGGCAAGGGTTAGGTTTTGAATATAATTGTGTTTCATATCAACTAGCTTGTTTTACGGTGCACAGGCCTATCTCCTGTTCATCCCTCTCCTTCTGATGATATTATATTTAGGTGTAGTACTTAAAATTGCCTGTAGATGTCCTCCTAAGATCATAAATAGACTAAAATGAGTTCTAAAATGCCTTTTTCTGTGTGACAGTACAGGAGCTGATGTGGTGAGATTAATTCAACCAGTGTTGTTAAATATGAACATAAAAGCAATATTGTGCATTTAGTTGGTTTTATTGTTTTATTCTGTTAAAAGAATGAGATTAAGAGAGGTGGATGGTTTGATGTGGTCTGTGAGGGTTGGATGAATGGGAGAGAGGACTGCCAATGTGTTTTTTTTTTAATGGTTCTTAAAAATCGTTTTGAATATCCTCTTCTTCTGATTGCATTGAATAGTGTATTTATTGCATAATCCAGGTCTTGCTTGCAAGATGATATCCTGTAGAACCGTATGATTTGTGATTTTATTATTCCCTTAAATGTATGTTTAGGATGGTAACTGTGTTTATGGAGTAAAGCATGTGTGTCTGTTGGTTTGAAGTAGACTCTAGTGTGTAGTGTTTTCTGTGGTTGATTGTTATTACTGAAAAACACTGTTGTGTCTAAGAAGTTGACTTCTTGCGGATGAATTGTGTATTTAACCTTAATTGATGAATGATGGCTGTTGAGAATGTTCATAAAGTCTGTGAATAATTGGATGTCGTGGGGCCAGGCTCCTATTATGTCGTCTAAAAACCGGTAATAAAAAGTGGGTTGATATGGACACTTGGCCAGTGCCTCTCTCTCCCATTCAGCCATGTATATGTTGGCGTAAGCAGGTGCGAATTTTTTGCCCATAGCTGTTCCCTCCACCTGCAGGTAATAGTGATCGTTGAATAAAAAGTCATTGCTAGTCAGGCTGATTTCTAATAGTTGTAATATTTCTGTGTCCGGTCTAGTGTTGTCTGGGTATCTCTTAAAGATATTTCTAATTGCTTGTATTCCTGTTGCTGTATTTATATTAGTATACAGGCTATCAATATCTATGGTGAATATGTGTGTGTTGGAGGGAACAACTATGGGTCCAATCCTCTCCATGAAGTGATAAGTGTCCCTGAGAAAGCTGGGGTGCCTGGTGGAGAGAGGGTTAATATAATGATCTATGTATTGTGAAATGTTATAGGATTCACTATTGCAGTCTGACACAATCGGTCTGCCAGGAGGAACTTCAAAGGGAATTGTCCATGTCCCTGGTTCCTTGTGTACTTTTAACAGTAAGTAGAATAGTCTAGGTCGTGGAGTATCTGTGCCATAGAGAAAGTCCCGTTGTTTTGCTGTGATGTAGTGTTGGTCGTAGAGTCTTTTTATTATTGTCCTTAACTGTGTCTGTGGTTGTATACTATTTTCTATTGGTTTATAATGTTTGGTGTTGGATAGCTGTCTGTTGGCTTCATACATGTATTGATGTTTATCCAATATTACTATTTTTTAACCTTTATCTGCTGGTTTGATGATTATGTGTGGGTTATTTTTAAGTTGTTGTATTGCCTGTCTTTCTACGTGTGTGAGGTTATCCTCCCTATCCGTGTGAATCTGGTGGTTGTGAAGTGTGTTCTTGTCTGTTCTGATTAATCTCCTGATTCTACCATCTATCTGGGAGGTTTTAGGTTCCCAGGTAGATGGTAAGGTAAATGGTTGGTGGTTGTCGTCTGTGTTATAGTCAAAGTAGTCCAACAGTTTAAGTCTTCTATGATATTTGTGAGTGTCCCTTTGAAGTTCCTCCCAATCAAATTTGTTTGGGCGAGGGATGAATGTCAACCCTCTCTCCAGGAGCTTTACCTGTGCTGCTGTGGGTATGAAGGATTTGGAAAGATTCATGATATTAGATGTTGACTGGTCCACTGCTCCCCCTGGTGGAGGATCTGCACCGGTTATTAGGGAAGGAGAGAGATTGAAAGAAAGATTATTTCTATCCAGACTGTGGCTTGTGGTTAATGTAAATTTAACTTTCTGCACCAGTGTTGAAAGATGAGGTCTGCTGTGGTGGATGTCCAGTGTATGAGATCTGTTGTTGTATGAAATGTATCTTGTGGAATCTCTAATAGGGTTGGGAAGTTAGTGGTAATATAAGCATTGATGAGCTTAAGGTTTCTCTTCTGCTGTGAAGTAAGAAGAGGTGAATGGCTGATGACAGGAATGTATATTGTTGCGTTTGGAAATGTTTTCTTTGCCTCCTTGTGCATACCTGACAACTGTTTTAATGATGTTTGGAATGGGTCGTGATCCTTGTTGTTCAAACCCACCGAGATAACAACAGTCGCCGTGTCTGTATGTATGGGGGTTTTCTCCAGTACCTTTGTGAAATGATAGAATGTTGCCCCTGGATAACTGTCGACTTGGATGTTGGGGTTATTGAATGGTGGGATCCGGTTGAGGTTTGAGTCTCCTATGATGAGTATTGGTGTGTGTCCTTCAATGTTCCAATCTGTCACCTTATAATTCGGCCTAGCTTTGTGATAGAAGGGTTTTTGGGGAGGGTGTGTGGGTTTGGGCTGTGGTTGGGATTGAAGATGGGGTTGTGGTGGGGATGATGGTGGGTATTTTGAGGCGCCAGTCGTACAGGGGTCCTGGACAGGCAGAGGCACAACGATATTAGTTGTTTGTGGGGGTTCGGATCTGGGAGCTTTGGGGTGTTGCCCATTGTCTTGCCCTTTGATCATCATCATACTCTCCTTGTCTGTACCCCTTGCCTGGCGCCTCCTATGGGTGAAAGAGGAGCAGATGTAATTATGTCTCTTAATAGTATTGATACATTACCCTGTACTTTTTTGCAGTTTGTGTTTTGTTTAATAGGTGTGACTGTAGGTGTACTGGTTTCTGTTTGACTGTTGGCTGTGTGGTGAACCTGGGCTATGATAAGAGTGGCTGCTTTGGTTTCTGTTTGACTGTTGACTGTGTGGTGAACCTGGGCTATGATAGGAGTGGCTGCTTTGGTTTCTGTTTGACTGTTGACTGTGTGGTGAACCTGGGCTATGATAGGAGTGGCTGCTTTGGGAGTAGGGGGACCCACTGGGCTTTTCCATTTCTCCTCTTCAGTTATAGGGGTTGCTATTCTTACCTCTCCTTTTTGATTGGAAAGGGAAGAATCAGTGAAAGTGGATGTTGAGGGTAGGGAGTGGAGATGTGTTTTTGAAAGAGTCTGTATGCGAAGGTTATAGGTTTCACTCAGGGTCGGTTGTTTTCCCAGTGATAGTGTCCGTAAGTATGATGGTTGTCTTTTTGGCAGGGGGCGAGGCTTTGATAAAGGTGGAAATTCCTCTGTTGAGGAGAGAGGGGGCACTGGGGTTGGAGTTGGTATCGTTGGTGGGGAAATTTGTAGTGGGGTGTGTTCTATTGCTGGAAGTGTATGTGGTTGGTCTCGTATTGTGTTTGTCCGTATAGTTGTTAGTTGGGGAGAGGAAGAGGCCTGAGGGAGTTCCAAAATGGTTTCCACTCTAGTGATGGTGGTGGGTGTCAGTTTATGTTTGTACCTCTTATGTGCCCAGCCTATTGCGATTGTCAGTGCCAAAGTGTTGGGTGTGTTTATTTGTTGTTTAACCTGTTGGGTCTAGGGGGCAGCATTTGCATGTCTGGATAAAAAAAATGTACCCGATTTAATCTGGTTACTAATCCTACCCAGTAACTAGAATATGCATATACTTATTATATATGGATAGAAAACACTCTAAAGTTTCCAAAACTGTTTGAATGGTGTCTGTGAGTATAACAGAACTCATTTGGCAGGCAAAACCCTGAGACATTTTCTGACAGGAAGTGGATACCTGATGTGTTGTATTGACTTTAAACCTATCCCATTGAAAAACACAGGGGTTTAGGAATATTTTGGCACTTCCTATTGCTTCCACTAGATGTCACCAGCCTTTACAAAGTGTTTTGAGTCTTCTGGAGGGAGATCTGACCGAACAAGAGCCATGGAACGATGATGTCCCATTAGACACCTGGCGCGCGAGTTCATGTTGGGTACCCTCGTTCCAATACGTTATAAAAGAGTATGCATTCGTCCACCTTGAATATTATTCATGTTCTGGTTAAAAAAGGCCCTAATGATTTATGCTATACAACGTTTGACATGTTTGAACGAACGGAAATATATTTTTTCCCCTCGTTCATGACGAGAAGTCCGGCTGGCTTACATCATGTGCTAACGAGACGGAGATTTTTGGACATAAATGATGAGCTTTTTTGAACAAAACTACATTCGTTATGGACCTGTGATACCTGGAAGTGACATCTGATGAAGAGAATCAAAGGTAATGGATTATTTACATAGTATTTTCGATTTTAGATCTCCCCAACATGACGTCTAGTCTGTATCGCAACGCGTATTTTTCTGGGCGCAGTGCTCAGATTATTGCAAAGTGTGATTTCCCAGTAAGGTTATTTTTAAATCTGGCAAGTTGATTGCGTTCAAGAGATGTAAATCTATAATTCTTTAAATGACAATATAATATTTTACCAATGTTTTCTAATTTTAATTATTTAATTTGTTACGCTGACTTGACTGCCGGTTATTGGAGGGAAACGATTTCCTCAACATCAATGCCATAGTAAAACGCTGTTTTTGGATATAAATATGAACTTGATAGAACTAAAAATGCATGCATTGTCTAACATAATGTCCTAGGAGTGTCATCTGATGGAGATTGTAAAAGGTTAGTGCATCATTTTAGCTGGTTTTATGGTTTTGGTGACCCTGTCTTTGACTTGACAAAACATTACACACAACTCTTGTAAATGTACTGTCCTAACATACTCTAAATTTATGCTTTCGCCGTAAAACCTTTTTGAAATCGTAAAACGTGGTTAGATTAAGGAGATGTTTATCTTTCAAATGGTGTAAAATAGTTGTATTTTTGAAAAATTTGAATTTTGACATTTATTTGGATTCAAATTTGCCGCTCTTGAAATGCACCTGCTGTTGATGGAGTGCACCACGGGTGGCACGCTAGCGTCCCACCTAGCCCCAAGAGGTTAATGGTGTGGGTGACTGACTGGTAATGTGTCTGTAGTATGTACATGTTGTTTTGCATCCACTGGTGTGTGTTCTGTGATAATTTTATTGTGGTGTAGTCTGTGGGTGAAGATGGTTTAATAAAGTTGGTGACACGATGCACCTGTCTCATCATACCAGTAGGGAATACATGATTTTTAAGTGCCTTCTCCACCACTTCCATGTGGTGGAGAACCGGACAGTGTAAATCAAAAAAGCAGGATAATACTATATTTAGAATAGAAGATGTGAAGGCCTGAACAGCACGGGACGTTGTGTGCTGCTCAGGACCAGTCCTTACCACTTTGTTATTTTGTTGACCGGGTTATTGAAATATGAAGGTGGCGATGAGGTTGCCGATTGTGTCTTGGCGTTCCAGGGCTGGAGCTGTGATCCGTTTTCCTTTCGCCGTGTTCTTTGTAAGCCGGGTTATTGCGATATGGAGATGGAGATGAGGTTACCGATTGTTTCTTAGCGTTCCTGCGTTCAAGGGCTGGGGCTGTAATCCGTTGTTCTTTGTGAGTCCAATCCTGTTAAAAGATCTCGTTCCAGAGGTTAAAGTCACGATTGTTTCCCCAAGTGTCTATGCACTTTAGGCAATGAGCTCCCCCTTACCCCTCCACATCTTAACTCTAAAACGTAACTTTTAATATTATTAGTTAAAATCAAAAGATGATTAAAAACCAAGCAATGTTAAAATCCACTGTGAAGTCCTGTTTCAAAAACCCTGACGTTTCGCAGAATTTTCTGCTTCTTCAGAGGGATCTTTTCCTCGACTGAGAACCCCGTACCTTTTAAAATGGGAGCAATTAGGAGGGAAACACCCAACCACTGCTCCCAAATTGGGCGTTTCTATCTTTCTGTTACCCTATTGGTTCAATTTACCAGACACCCAAATAGACACTCAAAGGCGGGAGAGTGATGGCATTACGTGGGCTTATATATGTTAAACTCCTCTTTCTTCTATTTGCTTTTCAGTTCAGTTTCCAGACTTTGTTATAAATTAACCTGGCAATATCCCCAGCCATACTTTCTATCCATTAAATATCCTTTGTCCTGATAGTCCCCCATTTTCCCCCGTATTTCCCTCTCTGATACTTTACTTCCCTCCCTATTCTGTCCCTAAATTGTTATTCTGTTCAGTTCTATTACATTTTCTATTATTCTGTACTTTTGTATTTCTTAGTTGTTGTATGTGGTTCTGTATATGAATACCATGCTATTCCTCTAGTACAATGAGACAAATCAAAGAAATAAAAGATAATAATGATAACAGTGTTGGGGGAAAGAAGAGTGATTCAATGTTATATATTGCGGTAATTCACAAGCGCTATTGCTCTCCCGGTGGGTGCGAACGTGAATGACCCGTGGGCAGCTGAGGCGCAACACGCCGCACAAGGAGCAGAAGCCAGCACCTGGAGGCAGTACTACACCTGTAGAAGGATAAACCAGGGATGGCACGGGCAAGGGTTAGGTTTTGAATATAATTGTGTTTCATATCAACTAGCTTGTTTTACGGTGCACAGGCCTATCTCCTGTTCATCCCTCTCCTTCTGATGATATTATATTTAGGTGTAGTACTTAAAATTGCCTGTAGATGTCCTCCTAAGATCATAAATAGACTAAAATGAGTTCTAAAATGCCTTTTTCTGTGTGACAGTACAGGAGCTGATGTGGTGAGATTAATTCAACCAGTGTTGTTAAATATGAACATAAAAGCAATATTGTGCATTTAGTTGGTTTTATTGTTTTATTCTGTTAAAAGAATGAGATTAAGAGAGGTGGATGGTTTGATGTGGTCTGTGAGGGTTGGATGAATGGGAGAGAGGACTGCCAATGTGTTTTTTTTTTAATGGTTCTTAAAAATCGTTTTGAATATCCTCTTCTTCTGATTGCATTGAATAGTGTATTTATTGCATAATCCAGGTCTTGCTTGCAAGATGATATCCTGTAGAACCGTATGATTTGTGATTTTATTATTCCCTTAAATGTATGTTTAGGATGGTAACTGTGTTTATGGAGTAAAGCATGTGTGTCTGTTGGTTTGAAGTAGACTCTAGTGTGTAGTGTTTTCTGTGGTTGATTGTTATTACTGAAAAACACTGTTGTGTCTAAGAAGTTGACTTCTTGCGGATGAATTGTGTATTTAACCTTAATTGATGAATGATGGCTGTTGAGAATGTTCATAAAGTCTGTGAATAATTGGATGTCGTGGGGCCAGGCTCCTATTATGTCGTCTAAAAACCGGTAATAAAAAGTGGGTTGATATGGACACTTGGCCAGTGCCTCTCTCTCCCATTCAGCCATGTATATGTTGGCGTAAGCAGGTGCGAATTTTTTGCCCATAGCTGTTCCCTCCACCTGCAGGTAATAGTGATCGTTGAATAAAAAGTCATTGCTAGTCAGGCTGATTTCTAATAGTTGTAATATTTCTGTGTCCGGTCTAGTGTTGTCTGGGTATCTCTTAAAGATATTTCTAATTGCTTGTATTCCTGTTGCTGTATTTATATTAGTATACAGGCTATTTCTAATTTAGAAATGTAGTTTTTGTTTAAAATCCCTTGGAAAATTACAGTTACACCTCCTAACTCTTCCATTGGCTGTCAACAATCTTTATGAATAGGTTTCAACCGTCATCTGTTACCGGGCAGATCATTTTGGCTCAGTCAATCATTTGCCAGTCTGAGGAGAGGTGTCATGATGTGTGTACACGTGACATCATCGTCTTTTTTATTTTTCCTCTGGGAATAATAGCTATATCGTCCACGCCACATGGCATTGTTGTGAATGTGTCAACAAAACGGACTCATTTGGAAAATAAGCCAGTAGTGCTGCATTCCACTCCGCAGGTAATATTACATTACAAAGGTTTGATTTGAGCAATTTTTTAGCTAGCTACTTAGCTGTCTTTTGTATACAAGTGTGTAGTTTAGAGTTGGAGGTTAATGGAGGTTAGCTAGCCAGCTATCTTCGTCCGGCGCGCCACCGTTTTCCTACTTAGTCAACAACTGCTAGCAAGCTAGCCAACTTATACCGACTAGCAGCACTGTAGAAACTAATACGGAACGAATACGGAACGATTTGATTAGTGTAGTGTTATCTAGCTACAAAGTTGTCTTTGTATCTAAGATAATTGTGTAGTTGAGAGTAATTATGGATGTTCGTCCTCCTAACGTAGTCAACACTGCTAGCTGCTAGCTAGCTAGTCATCACTGCTAGCTAGCCAACTTCTACCGACTAGCAGCACTGCAGAAACTATTACATTACATTACAACGTAACGACTTGATTAGTGTGGTGTTAGTTGTCTTTGCTGTCTCTGTATCTAAGATAATTGTGTAGTTTGAGCAGACTTAGTCAACACACCTAGTCATCATTAACCCACTGCTAGCTAGCCAACCGTTACCGACTAGCAGCGCTGTAGATACTAATACTAATACTTTACAACGGAACGATTTGACTAGTGCAGTGTTAGCTAGCTAGCTACTTAGTTGTCTTTGTCATAGCTTGATAATTCTGTAGTTTATTAATTACCGAGGTTAGCTAGCCAGCTATTTCGGTCCCCTGCGACGCCATTTTTCCTAACCCAGCCAGCTATTATTGACGAGTAGCATTGTAGAAACTAACTACATTACAAGGAACGTCTTGATTAGTGTTATGTTAGCTAGCTGGCTACAAAGTTGCTTTGTATCATGACAAGGTGTAGTACTGAAACTATCGAGGTTACCTAGCCAGCTACACTTTCAAACAAAGTCAACAACGCAGCCACTGCTAGCTAGCTAACACTGCACTAGTCAAATCGTTCCGTTGTAAAGTATTAGTATCTACAGCGCTGCTAGTCGGACATTATGTTATACAATACATGCATGTTTTGTTCAATCAAGTTCATATTTATATCAAAAACCAGCCAGCCAGCAGTACTGTATCATTTTAGTCAAAAAGATTTTTGCAACGTAAGCTAACTTTCTGAACATTCGAGACGTGTAGTCCACTTGTCATTCCAATCTCCTTTGCATTAGCGTAGCCTCTTCTGTAGCCTGTGTATCCCTGTTCTCCCCTCTGCACAGGCCATACAGACGCTTCACACCGCGTGGCCGCTGCCACTCTAACCTGGTGGTCCCAGCGTGCACGACCCACGTGGAGTTCCAGGTCTCCGGCAGCCTCTGGAACTGCCGGTCTGCGGCCAACAAGGCAGAGTTCATCTCAGCCTATGCTACCCTCCAGTCCCTCGACTTGGCGCTGACGGAAACATGGATTACCACAGGTAACACTGCTACTCCTACTGCTCTCTCCTCGTCTGCCCACGTGTTCTCGCACTGGTCAGCGGGGTGGTGGCACTGGGATCCTCATCTCTGCTAAGTGGACATTCTCTCTTTCTCCCCTGACCCATCTGTCTATCGCCTCCTTTGAATTCCATGCTGTCACAGTTACCAGCTCTTTCAAGCTTAACATCCTTATCATTTATCGCCCTCCAGGTTCCCTTGGAGAGTTCATCAATGAGCTTGACGCCTTGATAAGTTCCTTTCCTGAGGATGGCTGGTGAGCCATCCTCAGGAAAGGAACTTATCAAGGCGTCAAGCTCATTGATGAACTCTCCAAAGGTAGACGAGGGGAGGTTAACGTCACCCAGAACTGTGAGAGGTGTCTCACAGTTCTGGGTGACTTTAACCTCTTACATCTAGACGTTCCGCTAGCGGAACACCTGCTCCAATATCCAATGATGGGCGTGGCGCGAAATACAAACTCCTCTAAAATACAAAAACTTTGTGCTGTGTGAGTGTGTGTGTGTGTTTGTTTGTGTGTGAGAGCTTTTCTTTGACATCTGATGGGAAAAATGACTGTTCATGAGGGTTACCTAGTCAAACATATGAAGTTTTGGAAAGATGTGACTTTTCTAACCCTTCAAAACAGCTACTCTGACCCCTATTTAAGGCACTTCCGGTTGTCACAGGAAGCGTATACTCGACACACGTTGTCTTTGGGGTAGGCATAAACAGAATCCTGAATATGAAGTCTCTACCTTAACCTCTTACATCTAGACGTTCCGCTAGCGGAACACCTGCTCCAATGATAGGCGTGGCGCGAATGACAAATTCCTCAAAAATACCAAAAATTCAATTTTTCAAACATATGACTATTTCACGTCAAGCGGGGCATCTCGTTGAACTCGTCTCAGCCTAGAGATAATGGTAATGCCATTGCAGGCTCTGTGTGTCTTTAAGTACCGCACTCTGTCACTCCATCCTTGCTGTGTGTGTGAGTGTGTGTGTGTGTGTGTGTGTGTGTGTGTGTGTGTTTGTTTGTGTGTGAGAGCTTTTCTTTGACATCTGATGGGAAAAATGACTGTTCATGAGGGTTACCTAGTCAAACATATGAAGTTTTGGAAAGATGTGACTTTTCTAACCCTTCAAAACAGCTACTCTGACCCCTATTTAAGGCACTTCCGGTTGTCACAGGAAGCGTATACTCGACACACGTTGTCTTTGGGGTAGGCATAAACAGAATCCTGAATATGAAGTCTCTACCTTAACCTCTTATATCTAGACGTTCCGCTAGCGGAACACCTGCTCCAATGATAGGCGTGGCGCGAATGACAAATTCCTCAAAAATACAAAAAATTCAATTTTTCAAACATATGACTATTCACTATGACTATTTCACTATTCACTATTTCACTGTGTCTGTCTATCCCTGTTCTCCCCTCTGCACAGGCCATACAGACGCTTCACACCGCGTGGCCGCTGCCACTCTAACCTGGTGGTCCCAGCGTGCACGACCCACGTGGAGTTCCAGGTCTCCGGCAGCCTCTGGAACTGCCGGTCTGCGGCCAACAAGGCAGAGTTCATCTCAGCCTATGCTACCCTCCAGTCCCTCGACTTGGCGCTGACGGAAACATGGATTACCACAGGTAACACTGCTACTCCTACTGCTCTCTCCTCGTCTGCCCACGTGTTCTCGCACTGGTCAGCGGGGTGGTGGCACTGGGATCCTCATCTCTGCTAAGTGGACATTCTCTCTTTCTCCCCTGACCCATCTGTCTATCGCCTCCTTTGAATTCCATGCTGTCACAGTTACCAGCTCTTTCAAGCTTAACATCCTTATCATTTATCGCCCTCCAGGTTCCCTTGGAGAGTTCATCAATGAGCTTGATGCCTTGATAAGTTCCTTTCCTGAGGATGGCTGGTGAGCCATCCTCAGGAAAGGAACTTATCAAGGCGTCAAGCTCATTGATGAACTCTCCAAAGGTAGACGAGGGGAGGTTAACGTCACCCAGAACTGTGAGAGGTGTCTCACAGTTCTGGGTGACTTTAACCTCTTACATCTAGACGTTCCGCTAGCGGAACACCTGCTCCAATATCCAATGATGGGCGTGGCGCGAAATACAAACTCCTCTAAAATACAAAAACTTCAATTTTTCAAACATATGACTATTTCACAGCATTTTAAAGATAAGACTCTCCTTTATCTAACCACACTGTCCGATTTCAAAAAGGCTTTACAACGAAAGCAAAACATTAGATTAGGGTTAGGGTTAGGTTTTGAATATAATTGTGTTTCATATCAACTAGCTTGTTTTACGGTGCACAGGCCCATCTCCTGTTCATCCCTCTCCTTCTGATGATATTATATTTAGGTGTAGTACTTAAAATTGCCTGTAGATGTCCTCCTAAGATCATAAATAGACTAAAATGAGTTCTAAAATGCCTTTTTCTGTGTGACAGTACAGGAGCTGATGTGGTGAGATTAATTCAACCAGTGTTGTTAAATATGAACATAAAAGCAATATTGTGCATTTAGTTGGTTTTATTGTTTTATTCTGTTAAAATAATGAGATTAAGAGAGGTGGATGGTTTGATGTGGTCTGTGAGGGTTGGATGAATGGGAGAGAGGGCTGCCAATGTGTTGTTTTTAATGGTTCTTAAAAATCGTTTTGAATATCCTCTTCTTCTGATTGCATTGAATAGTGTATTTATTGCATAATCCAGGTCTTGCTTGCAAGATGATATCCTGTAGAACCGTATGATTTGTGATTTTATTTTTCCCTTAAATGTATGTTTAGGATGGTAACTGTGTTTATGGAGTAAAGCATGTGTGTCTGTTGGTTTGAAGTAGACTCTAGTGTGTAGTGTTTTCTGTGGTTGATTGTTATTACTGAAAAACACTGTTGTGTCTAAGAAGTTGACTTCTTGCGGATGAATTGTGTATTTAACCTTAATTGATGAATGATGGCTGTTGAGAATGTTCATAAAGTCTGTGAATAATTGGATGTCGTGGGGCCAGGCTCCTATTATGTCGTCTAAAAACCGGTAATAAAAAGTGGGTTGATATGGACACTTGGCCAGTGCCTCTCTCTCCCATTCAGCCATGTATATGTTGGCGTAAGCAGGTGCGAATATTTTGCCCATAGCTGTTCCCTCCACCTGCAGGTAATAGTGATCGTTGAATAAAAAGTCATTGCTAGTCAGGCTGATTTCTAATAGTTGTAATATTTCTGTGTCCGGTCTAGTGTTGTCTGGGTATCTCTTAAAGATATTTCTAATTGCTTGTATTCCTGTTGCTGTATTTATATTAGTATACAGGCTATCAATATCTATGGTGAATATGTGTGTGTTGGAGGGAACAACTATGGGTCCAATCCTCTCCATGAAGTGATAAGTGTCCCTGAGAAAGCTGGGGTGCCTGGTGGAGAGAGGGTTAATATAATGATCTATGTATTGTGAAATGTTATAGGATTCACTATTGCAGTCTGACACAATCGGTCTGCCAGGAGGAACTTCAAAGGGAATTGTCCATGTCCCTGGTTCCTTGTGTACTTTTAACAGTAAGTAGAATAGTCTAGGTCGTGGAGTATCTGTGCCATAGAGAAAGTCCCGTTGTTTTGCTGTGATGTAGTGTTGGTCGTAGAGTCTTTTTATTATTGTCCTTAACTGTGTCTGTGGTTGTATACTATTTTCTATTGGTTTATAATGTTTGGTGTTGGATAGCTGTCTGTTGGCTTCATACATGTATTGATGTTTATCCAATATTACTATTTTTTAACCTTTATCTGCTGGTTTGATGATTATGTGTGGGTTATTTTTAAGTTGTTGTATTGCCTGTCTTTCTACGTGTGTGAGGTTATCCTCCCTATCCGTGTGAATCTGGTGGTTGTGAAGTGTGTTCTTGTCTGTTCTGATTAATCTCCTGATTCTACCATCTATCTGGGAGGTTTTAGGTTCCCAGGTAGATGGTAAGGTAAATGGTTGGTGGTTGTCGTCTGTGTTATAGTCAAAGTAGTCCAACAGTTTAAGTCTTCTATGATATTTGTGAGTGTCCCTTTGAAGTTCCTCCCAATCAAATTTGTTTGGGCGAGGGATGAATGTCAACCCTCTCTCCAGGAGCTTTACCTGTGCTGCTGTGGGTATGAAGGATTTGGAAAGATTCATGATATTAGATGTTGACTGGTCCACTGCTCCCCCTGGTGGAGGATCTGCACCGGTTATTAGGGAAGGAGAGAGATTGAAAGAAAGATTATTTCTATCCAGACTGTGGCTTGTGGTTAATGTAAATTTAACTTTCTGCACCAGTGTTGAAAGATGAGGTCTGCTGTGGTGGATGTCCAGTGTATGAGATCTGTTGTTGTATGAAATGTATCTTGTGGAATCTCTAATAGGGTTGGGAAGTTAGTGGTAATATAAGCATTGATGAGCTTAAGGTTTCTCTTCTGCTGTGAAGTAAGAAGAGGTGAATGGCTGATGACAGGAATGTATATTGTTGCGTTTGGAAATGTTTTCTTTGCCTCCTTGTGCATACCTGACAACTGTTTTAATGATGTTTGGAATGGGTCGTGATCCTTGTTGTTCAAACCCACCGAGATAACAACAGTCGCCGTGTCTGTATGTATGGGGGTTTTCTCCAGTACCTTTGTGAAATGATAGAATGTTGCCCCTGGATAACTGTCGACTTGGATGTTGGGGTTATTGAATGGTGGGATCCGGTTGAGGTTTGAGTCTCCTATGATGAGTATTGGTGTGTGTCCTTCAATGTTCCAATCTGTCACCTTATAATTCGGCCTAGCTTTGTGATAGAAGGGTTTTTGGGGAGGGTGTGTGGGTTTGGGCTGTGGTTGGGATTGAAGATGGGGTTGTGGTGGGGATGATGGTGGGTATTTTGAGGCGCCAGTCGTACAGGGGTCCTGGACAGGCAGAGGCACAACGATATTAGTTGTTTGTGGGGGTTCGGATCTGGGAGCTTTGGGGTGTTGCCCATTGTCTTGCCCTTTGATCATCATCATACTCTCCTTGTCTGTACCCCTTGCCTGGCGCCTCCTATGGGTGAAAGAGGAGCAGATGTAATTATGTCTCTTAATAGTATTGATACATTACCCTGTACTTTTTTGCAGTTTGTGTTTTGTTTAATAGGTGTGACTGTAGGTGTACTGGTTTCTGTTTGACTGTTGGCTGTGTGGTGAACCTGGGCTATGATAAGAGTGGCTGCTTTGGTTTCTGTTTGACTGTTGACTGTGTGGTGAACCTGGGCTATGATAGGAGTGGCTGCTTTGGTTTCTGTTTGACTGTTGACTGTGTGGTGAACCTGGGCTATGATAGGAGTGGCTGCTTTGGGAGTAGGGGGACCCACTGGGCTTTTCCATTTCTCCTCTTCAGTTATAGGGGTTGCTATTCTTACCTCTCCTTTTTGATTGGAAAGGGAAGAATCAGTGAAAGTGGATGTTGAGGGTAGGGAGTGGAGATGTGTTTTTGAAAGAGTCTGTATGCGAAGGTTATAGGTTTCACTCAGGGTCGGTTGTTTTCCCAGTGATAGTGTCCGTAAGTATGATGGTTGTCTTTTTGGCAGGGGGCGAGGCTTTGATAAAGGTGGAAATTCCTCTGTTGAGGAGAGAGGGGGCACTGGGGTTGGAGTTGGTATCGTTGGTGGGGAAATTTGTAGTGGGGTGTGTTCTATTGCTGGAAGTGTATGTGGTTGGTCTCGTATTGTGTTTGTCCGTATAGTTGTTAGTTGGGGAGAGGAAGAGGCCTGAGGGAGTTCCAAAATGGTTTCCACTCTAGTGATGGTGGTGGGTGTCAGTTTATGTTTGTACCTCTTATGTGCCCAGCCTATTGCGATTGTCAGTGCCAAAGTGTTGGGTGTGTTTATTTGTTGTTTAACCTGTTGGGTCTAGGGGGCAGCATTTGCATGTCTGGATAAAAAAAATGTACCCGATTTAATCTGGTTACTAATCCTACCCAGTAACTAGAATATGCATATACTTATTATATATGGATAGAAAACACTCTAAAGTTTCCAAAACTGTTTGAATGGTGTCTGTGAGTATAACAGAACTCATTTGGCAGGCAAAACCCTGAGACATTTTCTGACAGGAAGTGGATACCTGATGTGTTGTATTGACTTTAAACCTATCCCATTGAAAAACACAGGGGTTTAGGAATATTTTGGCACTTCCTATTGCTTCCACTAGATGTCACCAGCCTTTACAAAGTGTTTTGAGTCTTCTGGAGGGAGATCTGACCGAACAAGAGCCATGGAACGATGATGTCCCATTAGACACCTGGCGCGCGAGTTCATGTTGGGTACCCTCGTTCCAATACGTTATAAAAGAGTATGCATTCGTCCACCTTGAATATTATTCATGTTCTGGTTAAAAAAGGCCCTAATGATTTATGCTATACAACGTTTGACATGTTTGAACGAACGGAAATATATTTTTTCCCCTCGTTCATGACGAGAAGTCCGGCTGGCTTACATCATGTGCTAACGAGACGGAGATTTTTGGACATAAATGATGAGCTTTTTTGAACAAAACTACATTCGTTATGGACCTGTGATACCTGGAAGTGACATCTGATGAAGAGAATCAAAGGTAATGGATTATTTACATAGTATTTTCGATTTTAGATCTCCCCAACATGACGTCTAGTCTGTATCGCAACGCGTATTTTTCTGGGCGCAGTGCTCAGATTATTGCAAAGTGTGATTTCCCAGTAAGGTTATTTTTAAATCTGGCAAGTTGATTGCGTTCAAGAGATGTAAATCTATAATTCTTTAAATGACAATATAATATTTTACCAATGTTTTCTAATTTTAATTATTTAATTTGTTACGCTGACTTGACTGCCGGTTATTGGAGGGAAACGATTTCCTCAACATCAATGCCATAGTAAAACGCTGTTTTTGGATATAAATATGAACTTGATAGAACTAAAAATGCATGCATTGTCTAACATAATGTCCTAGGAGTGTCATCTGATGGAGATTGTAAAAGGTTAGTGCATCATTTTAGCTGGTTTTATGGTTTTGGTGACCCTGTCTTTGACTTGACAAAACATTACACACAACTCTTGTAAATGTACTGTCCTAACATACTCTAAATTTATGCTTTCGCCGTAAAACCTTTTTGAAATCGTAAAACGTGGTTAGATTAAGGAGATGTTTATCTTTCAAATGGTGTAAAATAGTTGTATTTTTGAAAAATTTGAATTTTGACATTTATTTGGATTCAAATTTGCCGCTCTTGAAATGCACCTGCTGTTGATGGAGTGCACCACGGGTGGCACGCTAGCGTCCCACCTAGCCCCAAGAGGTTAATGGTGTGGGTGACTGACTGGTAATGTGTCTGTAGTATGTACATGTTGTTTTGCATCCACTGGTGTGTGTTCTGTGATAATTTTATTGTGGTGTAGTCTGTGGGTGAAGATGGTTTAATAAAGTTGGTGACACGATGCACCTGTCTCATCATACCAGTAGGGAATACATGATTTTTAAGTGCCTTCTCCACCACTTCCATGTGGTGGAGAACCGGACAGTGTAAATCAAAAAAGCAGGATAATACTATATTTAGAATAGAAGATGTGAAGGCCTGAACAGCACGGGACGTTGTGTGCTGCTCAGGACCAGTCCTTACCACTTTGTTATTTTGTTGACCGGGTTATTGAAATATGAAGGTGGCGATGAGGTTGCCGATTGTGTCTTGGCGTTCCAGGGCTGGAGCTGTGATCCGTTTTCCTTTCGCCGTGTTCTTTGTAAGCCGGGTTATTGCGATATGGAGATGGAGATGAGGTTACCGATTGTTTCTTAGCGTTCCTGCGTTCAAGGGCTGGGGCTGTAATCCGTTGTTCTTTGTGAGTCCAATCCTGTTAAAAGATCTCGTTCCAGAGGTTAAAGTCACGATTGTTTCCCCAAGTGTCTATGCACTTTAGGCAATGAGCTCCCCCTTACCCCTCCACATCTTAACTCTAAAACGTAACTTTTAATATTATTAGTTAAAATCAAAAGATGATTAAAAACCAAGCAATGTTAAAATCCACTGTGAAGTCCTGTTTCAAAAACCCTGACGTTTCGCAGAATTTTCTGCTTCTTCAGAGGGATCTTTTCCTCGACTGAGAACCCCGTACCTTTTAAAATGGGAGCAATTAGGAGGGAAACACCCAACCACTGCTCCCAAATTGGGCGTTTCTATCTTTCTGTTACCCTATTGGTTCAATTTACCAGACACCCAAATAGACACTCAAAGGCGGGAGAGTGATGGCATTACGTGGGCTTATATATGTTAAACTCCTCTTTCTTCTATTTGCTTTTCAGTTCAGTTTCCAGACTTTGTTATAAATTAACCTGGCAATATCCCCAGCCATACTTTCTATCCATTAAATATCCTTTGTCCTGATAGTCCCCCATTTTCCCCCGTATTTCCCTCTCTGATACTTTACTTCCCTCCCTATTCTGTCCCTAAATTGTTATTCTGTTCAGTTCTATTACATTTTCTATTATTCTGTACTTTTGTATTTCTTAGTTGTTGTATGTGGTTCTGTATATGAATACCATGCTATTCCTCTAGTACAATGAGACAAATCAAAGAAATAAAAGATAATAATGATAACAGTGTTGGGGGAAAGAAGAGTGATTCAATGTTATATATTGCGGTAATTCACAAGCGCTATTGCTCTCCCGGTGGGTGCGAACGTGAATGACCCGTGGGCAGCTGAGGCGCAACACGCCGCACAAGGAGCAGAAGCCAGCACCTGGAGGCAGTACTACACCTGTAGAAGGATAAACCAGGGATGGCACGGGCAAGGGTTAGGTTTTGAATATAATTGTGTTTCATATCAACTAGCTTGTTTTACGGTGCACAGGCCTATCTCCTGTTCATCCCTCTCCTTCTGATGATATTATATTTAGGTGTAGTACTTAAAATTGCCTGTAGATGTCCTCCTAAGATCATAAATAGACTAAAATGAGTTCTAAAATGCCTTTTTCTGTGTGACAGTACAGGAGCTGATGTGGTGAGATTAATTCAACCAGTGTTGTTAAATATGAACATAAAAGCAATATTGTGCATTTAGTTGGTTTTATTGTTTTATTCTGTTAAAAGAATGAGATTAAGAGAGGTGGATGGTTTGATGTGGTCTGTGAGGGTTGGATGAATGGGAGAGAGGACTGCCAATGTGTTTTTTTTTTAATGGTTCTTAAAAATCGTTTTGAATATCCTCTTCTTCTGATTGCATTGAATAGTGTATTTATTGCATAATCCAGGTCTTGCTTGCAAGATGATATCCTGTAGAACCGTATGATTTGTGATTTTATTATTCCCTTAAATGTATGTTTAGGATGGTAACTGTGTTTATGGAGTAAAGCATGTGTGTCTGTTGGTTTGAAGTAGACTCTAGTGTGTAGTGTTTTCTGTGGTTGATTGTTATTACTGAAAAACACTGTTGTGTCTAAGAAGTTGACTTCTTGCGGATGAATTGTGTATTTAACCTTAATTGATGAATGATGGCTGTTGAGAATGTTCATAAAGTCTGTGAATAATTGGATGTCGTGGGGCCAGGCTCCTATTATGTCGTCTAAAAACCGGTAATAAAAAGTGGGTTGATATGGACACTTGGCCAGTGCCTCTCTCTCCCATTCAGCCATGTATATGTTGGCGTAAGCAGGTGCGAATTTTTTGCCCATAGCTGTTCCCTCCACCTGCAGGTAATAGTGATCGTTGAATAAAAAGTCATTGCTAGTCAGGCTGATTTCTAATAGTTGTAATATTTCTGTGTCCGGTCTAGTGTTGTCTGGGTATCTCTTAAAGATATTTCTAATTGCTTGTATTCCTGTTGCTGTATTTATATTAGTATACAGGCTATTTCTAATTTAGAAATGTAGTTTTTGTTTAAAATCCCTTGGAAAATTACAGTTACACCTCCTAACTCTTCCATTGGCTGTCAACAATCTTTATGAATAGGTTTCAACCGTCATCTGTTACCGGGCAGATCATTTTGGCTCAGTCAATCATTTGCCAGTCTGAGGAGAGGTGTCATGATGTGTGTACACGTGACATCATCGTCTTTTTTATTTTTCCTCTGGGAATAATAGCTATATCGTCCACGCCACATGGCATTGTTGTGAATGTGTCAACAAAACGGACTCATTTGGAAAATAAGCCAGTAGTGCTGCATTCCACTCCGCAGGTAATATTACATTACAAAGGTTTGATTTGAGCAATTTTTTAGCTAGCTACTTAGCTGTCTTTTGTATACAAGTGTGTAGTTTAGAGTTGGAGGTTAATGGAGGTTAGCTAGCCAGCTATCTTCGTCCGGCGCGCCACCGTTTTCCTACTTAGTCAACAACTGCTAGCAAGCTAGCCAACTTATACCGACTAGCAGCACTGTAGAAACTAATACGGAACGAATACGGAACGATTTGATTAGTGTAGTGTTATCTAGCTACAAAGTTGTCTTTGTATCTAAGATAATTGTGTAGTTGAGAGTAATTATGGATGTTCGTCCTCCTAACGTAGTCAACACTGCTAGCTGCTAGCTAGCTAGTCATCACTGCTAGCTAGCCAACTTCTACCGACTAGCAGCACTGCAGAAACTATTACATTACATTACAACGTAACGACTTGATTAGTGTGGTGTTAGTTGTCTTTGCTGTCTCTGTATCTAAGATAATTGTGTAGTTTGAGCAGACTTAGTCAACACACCTAGTCATCATTAACCCACTGCTAGCTAGCCAACCGTTACCGACTAGCAGCGCTGTAGATACTAATACTAATACTTTACAACGGAACGATTTGACTAGTGCAGTGTTAGCTAGCTAGCTACTTAGTTGTCTTTGTCATAGCTTGATAATTCTGTAGTTTATTAATTACCGAGGTTAGCTAGCCAGCTATTTCGGTCCCCTGCGACGCCATTTTTCCTAACCCAGCCAGCTATTATTGACGAGTAGCATTGTAGAAACTAACTACATTACAAGGAACGTCTTGATTAGTGTTATGTTAGCTAGCTGGCTACAAAGTTGCTTTGTATCATGACAAGGTGTAGTACTGAAACTATCGAGGTTACCTAGCCAGCTACACTTTCAAACAAAGTCAACAACGCAGCCACTGCTAGCTAGCTAACACTGCACTAGTCAAATCGTTCCGTTGTAAAGTATTAGTATCTACAGCGCTGCTAGTCGGACATTATGTTATACAATACATGCATGTTTTGTTCAATCAAGTTCATATTTATATCAAAAACCAGCCAGCCAGCAGTACTGTATCATTTTAGTCAAAAAGATTTTTGCAACGTAAGCTAACTTTCTGAACATTCGAGACGTGTAGTCCACTTGTCATTCCAATCTCCTTTGCATTAGCGTAGCCTCTTCTGTAGCCTGTGTATCCCTGTTCTCCCCTCTGCACAGGCCATACAGACGCTTCACACCGCGTGGCCGCTGCCACTCTAACCTGGTGGTCCCAGCGTGCACGACCCACGTGGAGTTCCAGGTCTCCGGCAGCCTCTGGAACTGCCGGTCTGCGGCCAACAAGGCAGAGTTCATCTCAGCCTATGCTACCCTCCAGTCCCTCGACTTGGCGCTGACGGAAACATGGATTACCACAGGTAACACTGCTACTCCTACTGCTCTCTCCTCGTCTGCCCACGTGTTCTCGCACTGGTCAGCGGGGTGGTGGCACTGGGATCCTCATCTCTGCTAAGTGGACATTCTCTCTTTCTCCCCTGACCCATCTGTCTATCGCCTCCTTTGAATTCCATGCTGTCACAGTTACCAGCTCTTTCAAGCTTAACATCCTTATCATTTATCGCCCTCCAGGTTCCCTTGGAGAGTTCATCAATGAGCTTGACGCCTTGATAAGTTCCTTTCCTGAGGATGGCTGGTGAGCCATCCTCAGGAAAGGAACTTATCAAGGCGTCAAGCTCATTGATGAACTCTCCAAAGGTAGACGAGGGGAGGTTAACGTCACCCAGAACTGTGAGAGGTGTCTCACAGTTCTGGGTGACTTTAACCTCTTACATCTAGACGTTCCGCTAGCGGAACACCTGCTCCAATATCCAATGATGGGCGTGGCGCGAAATACAAACTCCTCTAAAATACAAAAACTTTGTGCTGTGTGAGTGTGTGTGTGTGTTTGTTTGTGTGTGAGAGCTTTTCTTTGACATCTGATGGGAAAAATGACTGTTCATGAGGGTTACCTAGTCAAACATATGAAGTTTTGGAAAGATGTGACTTTTCTAACCCTTCAAAACAGCTACTCTGACCCCTATTTAAGGCACTTACGGTTGTCACAGGAAGCGTATACTCGACACACGTTGTCTTTGGGGTAGGCATAAACAGAATCCTGAATATGAAGTCTCTACCTTAACCTCTTACATCTAGACGTTCCGCTAGCGGAACACCTGCTCCAATGATAGGCGTGGCGCGAATGACAAATTCCTCAAAAATACCAAAAATTCAATTTTTCAAACATATGACTATTTCACAGCATTTTAAAGATAAGACTCTCCTTTATCTAACCACACTGTCCGATTTCAAAAAGACTTTACAACGAAAACAAAACATTAGATTATGTCAGCAGAGTACCAAGCCAGAAATAATCAGACACCCATTTTTCAAGCTAGCATATAATGTCACAAAAACCCAGAAGACAGCTAAATGCAGCACGAACCTTTGATGATCTTCATCAGATGACAACCCTAGGACATTATGTTATACAATACATGCATGTTTTGTTCAATCAAGTTCATATTTATATCAAAAACCAGCTTTTTACATTAGCATGTGACGTTCAGAACTAGCATACCCCCGCAAACTTCCGCCGAATTCACTAAGAATTTACTAAATTACTCACGATAAACGTTCACAAACTCCTCTATGCACTCGATAGGTCCGATTTTAAAATAGCTTTTTGGTGAAAGCACATTTTGCAATATTCTAAGTACATAGCCCAGGCATCACGGGCTAGCTATTTAGACACCCGGCAAGTTTAGCACTCACCAATATCAGGTTTACTATTATAAAAGTTTGATTACCTTTTGTTGTCTTCGTCAGAATGCACTCCCAGGACTGCTACTTCAATAGCAAATGTTGGTTTGGTCCAAAATAATCCATCGTTATATCCGAATAGCGGCGTTTTGTTCGTGCGTCCCAGACACTATCTGAAATGGTAAATCAGGGTCGTGCGCATAGCGCAATTCGTGACAAAAAAAATCTAAATATTCCATTACCGTACTTCGAAGCATGTCAACCGCTGTTTAAAATCCATTTTTATGCCATTTTTCTCGTAGAAAAGCGATAATATTCCGACCGGGAATCTCCTTTTAGCTAAACTGAGGAAAGTAAACAAAGCTTTCGGTCGCCGCGGGCACGCGCCTGAGTCTCACAGTACTGTAACCAGCCACTACCCAAACGCGCTACTTTTTTTCAGCCAGAGCCTGCAAAGCCACGATTCAGCTTTTTACCGCCTTCTACCTTAAGAATTGACTGAATGACACAGGGTTGAGTTGCGTGATTTTCACATTCTGCAGGTTGGTTATATTACAATAGCTTTAGGGTGATTTTAACAACTTCCGGTTGCTCCAGGAAGCTTAGAATCGACACAGGTAGACCTCACAGTAGCCTGATGGATTGTTATAGAAGACAGGTTCATAAGGCATTCATAACCCACATAGACTTCAGGTTGAATTTAGGAGAATAGTCAATGTATTCCTATGGGGAGAGAAGTCATTGCACACTGTTTGATCTAAACACCTTCTTTAAACTATGAAGGGTTAATGCCACAGGGTCAAGGTTAGGCTTGCACAGATCGGGAGGACCTCAGGAATGCTCCTGAGGTTGAATTGTGCTTCTAACCCTAACGGTTCTCTCACTGTCACCCAAAAGCACTCGACATTTTGGGGCAGGCTTCATTTGGGCCTAGTTTTTCTCACGGTCATTGCCCTCAGACCGAGCAAGCTACGGTCAAGCGGGGCATCTCGTTGAACTCGTCTCAGCCTAGAGATAATGGTAATGCCATTGCAGGCTCTGTGTGTCTTTAAGTACCGCACTCTGTCACTCCATCCTTGCTGTGTGTGTGAGTGTGTGTGTGTGTGTGTTTGTTTGTGTGTGAGAGCTTTTCTTTGACATCTGATGGGAAAAATGACTGTTCATGAGGGTTACCTAGTCAAACATATGAAGTTTTGGAAAGATGTGACTTTTCTAACCCTTCAAAACAGCTACTCTGACCCCTATTTAAGGCACTTCCGGTTGTCACAGGAAGCGTATACTCGACACACGTTGTCTTTGGGGTAGGCATAAACAGAATCCTGAATATGAAGTCTCTACCTTAACCTCTTATATCTAGACGTTCCGCTAGCGGAACACCTGCTCCAATGATAGGCGTGGCGCGAATTACAAATTCCTCAAAAATACAAAAAATTCAATTTTTCAAACATATGACTTTCACTATGACTATTTCACTATTCACTATTTCACTGTGTCTGTCTATCCCTGTTCTCCCCTCTGCACAGGCCATACAGACGCTTCACACCGCGTGGCCGCTGCCACTCTAACCTGGTGGTCCCAGCGTGCACGACCCACGTGGAGTTCCAGGTCTCCGGCAGCCTCTGGAACTGCCGGTCTGCGGCCAACAAGGCAGAGTTCATCTCAGCCTATGCTACCCTCCAGTCCCTCGACTTGGCGCTGACGGAAACATGGATTACCACAGGTAACACTGCTACTCCTACTGCTCTCTCCTCGTCTGCCCACGTGTTCTCGCACTGGTCAGCGGGGTGGTGGCACTGGGATCCTCATCTCTGCTAAGTGGACATTCTCTCTTTCTCCCCTGACCCATCTATCGCCTCCTTTGAATTCCATGCTGTCACAGTTACCAGCTCTTTCAAGCTTAACATCCTTATCATTTATCGCCCTTCAGGTTCCCTTGGAGAGTTCATCAATGAGCTTGACTCCTTGATAAGTTCCTTTCCTGAGGATGGCTGGTGAGCCATCCTCAGGAAAGGAACTTATCAAGGCGTCAAGCTCATTGATGAACTCTCCAAAGGTAGACGAGGGGAGGTTAACGTCACCCAGAACTGTGAGAGGTGTCTCACAGTTCTGGGTGACTTTAACCTCATACATCTAGACGTTCCGCTAGCGGAACACCTGCTCCAATATCCAATGATGGGCGTGGCGCGAAATACAAACTCCTCTAAAATACAAAAACTTCAATTTTTCAAACATATGACTATTTCACAGCATTTTAAAGATAAGACTCTCCTTTATCTAACCACACTGTCCGATTTCAAAAAGGCTTTACAACGAAAGCAAAACATTAGATTAGGGTTAGGGTTAGGTTTTGAATATAATTGTGTTTCATATCAACTAGCTTGTTTTACGGTGCACAGGCCCATCTCCTGTTCATCCCTCTCCTTCTGATGATATTATATTTAGGTGTAGTACTTAAAATTGCCTGTAGATGTCCTCCTAAGATCATAAATAGACTAAAATGAGTTCTAAAATGCCTTTTTCTGTGTGACAGTACAGGAGCTGATGTGGTGAGATTAATTCAACCAGTGTTGTTAAATATGAACATAAAAGCAATATTGTGCATTTAGTTGGTTTTATTGTTTTATTCTGTTAAAATAATGAGATTAAGAGAGGTGGATGGTTTGATGTGGTCTGTGAGGGTTGGATGAATGGGAGAGAGGGCTGCCAATGTGTTGTTTTTAATGGTTCTTAAAAATCGTTTTGAATATCCTCTTCTTCTGATTGCATTGAATAGTGTATTTATTGCATAATCCAGGTCTTGCTTGCAAGATGATATCCTGTAGAACCGTATGATTTGTGATTTTATTATTCCCTTAAATGTATGTTTAGGATGGTAACTGTGTTTATGGAGTAAAGCATGTGTGTCTGTTGGTTTGAAGTAGACTCTAGTGTGTAGTGTTTTCTGTGGTTGCGGGCACGCGCCTGAGTCTCACAGTACTGTAACCAGCCACTACCCAAACGCGCTACTTTTTTTCAGCCAGAGCCTGCAAAGCCACGATTCAGCTTTTTACCGCCTTCTACCTTAAGAATTGACTGAATGACACAGGGTTGAGTTGCGTGATTTTCACATTCTGCAGGTTGGTTATATTACAATAGCTTTAGGGTGATTTTAACAACTTCCGGTTGCTCCAGGAAGCTTAGAATCGACACAGGTAGACCTCACAGTAGCCTGATGGATTGTTATAGAAGACAGGTTCATAAGGCATTCATAACCCACATAGACTTCAGGTTGAATTTAGGAGAATAGTCAATGTATTCCTATGGGGAGAGAAGTCATTGCACACTGTTTGATCTAAACACCTTCTTTAAACTATGAAGGGTTAATGCCACAGGGTCAAGGTTAGGCTTGCACAGATCGGGAGGACCTCAGGAATGCTCCTGAGGTTGAATTGTGCTTCTAACCCTAACGGTTCTCTCACTGTCACCCAAAAGCACTCGACATTTTGGGGCAGGCTTCATTTGGGCCTAGTTTTTCTCACGGTCATTGCCCTCAGACCGAGCAAGCTACGGTCAAGCGGGGCATCTCGTTGAACTCGTCTCAGCCTAGAGATAATGGTAATGCCATTGCAGGCTCTGTGTGTCTTTAAGTACCGCACTCTGTCACTCCATCCTTGCTGTGTGTGTGAGTGTGTGTGTGTGTGTGTGTGTTTGTTTGTGTGTGAGAGCTTTTCTTTGACATCTGATGGGAAAAATGACTGTTCATGAGGGTTACCTAGTCAAACATATGAAGTTTTGGAAAGATGTGACTTTTCTAACCCTTCAAAACAGTTACTCTGACCCCTATTTAAGGCACTTCCGGTTGTCACAGGAAGCGTATACTCGACACACGTTGTCTTTGGGGTAGGCATAAACAGAATCCTGAATATGAAGTCTCTACCTTAACCTCTTATATCTAGACGTTCCGCTAGCGGAACACCTGCTCCAATGATAGGCGTGGCGCGAATGACAAATTCCTCAAAAATACAAAAAATTAAATTTTTCAAACATATGACTATTTCACTATGACTATTTCACTATTCACTATTTCACTGTGTCTGTCTATCCCTGTTCTCCCCTCTGCACAGGCCATACAGACGCTTCACACCGCGTGGCCGCTGCCACTCTAACCTGGTGGTCCCAGCGTGCACGACCCACGTGGAGTTCCAGGTCTCCGGCAGCCTCTGGAACTGCCGGTCTGCGGCCAACAAGGCAGAGTTCATCTCAGCCTATGCTACCCTCCAGTCCCTCGACTTGGCGCTGACGGAAACATGGATTACCACAGGTAACACTGCTACTCCTACTGCTCTCTCCTCGTCTGCCCACGTGTTCTCGCACTGGTCAGCGGGGTGGTGGCACTGGGATCCTCATCTCTGCTAAGTGGACATTCTCTCTTTCTCCCCTGACCCATCTGTCTATCGCCTCCTTTGAATTCCATGCTGTCACAGTTACCAGCTCTTTCAAGCTTAACATCCTTATCATTTATCGCCCTCCAGGTTCCCTTGGAGAGTTCATCAATGAGCTTGACGCCTTGATAAGTTCCTTTCCTGAGGATGGCTGGTGAGCCATCCTCAGGAAAGGAACTTATCAAGGCGTCAAGCTCATTGATGAACTCTCCAAAGGTAGACGAGGGGAGGTTAACGTCACCCAGAACTGTGAGAGGTGTCTCACAGTTCTGGGTGACTTTAACCTCTTACATCTAGACGTTCCGCTAGCGGAACACCTGCTCCAATATCCAATGATGGGCGTGGCGCGAAATACAAACTCCTCTAAAATACAAAAACTTTGTGCTGTGTGAGTGTGTGTGTGTGTTTGTTTGTGTGTGAGAGCTTTTCTTTGACATCTGATGGGAAAAATGACTGTTCATGAGGGTTACCTAGTCAAACATATGAAGTTTTGGAAAGATGTGACTTTTCTAACCCTTCAAAACAGCTACTCTGACCCCTATTTAAGGCACTTCCGGTTGTCACAGGAAGCGTATACTCGACACACGTTGTCTTTGGGGTAGGCATAAACAGAATCCTGAATATGAAGTCTCTACCTTAACCTCTTATATCTAGACGTTCCGCTAGCGGAACACCTGCTCCAATGATAGGCGTGGCGCGAATGACAAATTCCTCAAAAATACCAAAAATTCAATTTTTCAAACATATGACTATTTCACTATGACTATTTCACTATTCACTATTTCACTGTGTCTGTCTATCCCTGTTCTCCCCTCTGCACAGGCCATACAGACGCTTCACACCGCGTGGCCGCTGCCACTCTAACCTGGTGGTCCCAGCGTGCACGACCCACGTGGAGTTCCAGGTCTCCGGCAGCCTCTGGAACTGCCGGTCTGCGGCCAACAAGGCAGAGTTCATCTCAGCCTATGCTACCCTCCAGTCCCTCGACTTGGCGCTGACGGAAACATGGATTACCACAGGTAACACTGCTACTCCTACTGCTCTCTCCTCGTCTGCCCACGTGTTCTCGCACTGGTCAGCGGGGTGGTGGCACTGGGATCCTCATCTCTGCTAAGTGGACATTCTCTCTTTCTCCCCTGACCCATCTGTCTATCGCCTCCTTTGAATTCCATGCTGTCACAGTTACCAGCTCTTTCAAGCTTAACATCCTTATCATTTATCGCCCTCCAGGTTCCCTTGGAGAGTTCATCAATGAGCTTGATGCCTTGATAAGTTCCTTTCCTGAGGATGGCTGGTGAGCCATCCTCAGGAAAGGAACTTATCAAGGCGTCAAGCTCATTGATGAACTCTCCAAAGGTAGACGAGGGGAGGTTAACGTCACCCAGAACTGTGAGAGGTGTCTCACAGTTCTGGGTGACTTTAACCTCTTACATCTAGACGTTCCGCTAGCGGAACACCTGCTCCAATATCCAATGATGGGCGTGGCGCGAAATACAAACTCCTCTAAAATACAAAAACTTCAATTTTTCAAACATATGACTATTTCACAGCATTTTAAAGATAAGACTCTCCTTTATCTAACCACACTGTCCGATTTCAAAAAGGCTTTACAACGAAAGCAAAACATTAGATTAGGGTTAGGGTTAGGTTTTGAATATAATTGTGTTTCATATCAACTAGCTTGTTTTACGGTGCACAGGCCCATCTCCTGTTCATCCCTCTCCTTCTGATGATATTATATTTAGGTGTAGTACTTAAAATTGCCTGTAGATGTCCTCCTAAGATCATAAATAGACTAAAATGAGTTCTAAAATGCCTTTTTCTGTGTGACAGTACAGGAGCTGATGTGGTGAGATTAATTCAACCAGTGTTGTTAAATATGAACATAAAAGCAATATTGTGCATTTAGTTGGTTTTATTGTTTTATTCTGTTAAAATAATGAGATTAAGAGAGGTGGATGGTTTGATGTGGTCTGTGAGGGTTGGATGAATGGGAGAGAGGGCTGCCAATGTGTTGTTTTTAATGGTTCTTAAAAATCGTTTTGAATATCCTCTTCTTCTGATTGCATTGAATAGTGTATTTATTGCATAATCCAGGTCTTGCTTGCAAGATGATATCCTGTAGAACCGTATGATTTGTGATTTTATTTTTCCCTTAAATGTATGTTTAGGATGGTAACTGTGTTTATGGAGTAAAGCATGTGTGTCTGTTGGTTTGAAGTAGACTCTAGTGTGTAGTGTTTTCTGTGGTTGATTGTTATTACTGAAAAACACTGTTGTGTCTAAGAAGTTGACTTCTTGCGGATGAATTGTGTATTTAACCTTAATTGATGAATGATGGCTGTTGAGAATGTTCATAAAGTCTGTGAATAATTGGATGTCGTGGGGCCAGGCTCCTATTATGTCGTCTAAAAACCGGTAATAAAAAGTGGGTTGATATGGACACTTGGCCAGTGCCTCTCTCTCCCATTCAGCCATGTATATGTTGGCGTAAGCAGGTGCGAATATTTTGCCCATAGCTGTTCCCTCCACCTGCAGGTAATAGTGATCGTTGAATAAAAAGTCATTGCTAGTCAGGCTGATTTCTAATAGTTGTAATATTTCTGTGTCCGGTCTAGTGTTGTCTGGGTATCTCTTAAAGATATTTCTAATTGCTTGTATTCCTGTTGCTGTATTTATATTAGTATACAGGCTATCAATATCTATGGTGAATATGTGTGTGTTGGAGGGAACAACTATGGGTCCAATCCTCTCCATGAAGTGATAAGTGTCCCTGAGAAAGCTGGGGTGCCTGGTGGAGAGAGGGTTAATATAATGATCTATGTATTGTGAAATGTTATAGGATTCACTATTGCAGTCTGACACAATCGGTCTGCCAGGAGGAACTTCAAAGGGAATTGTCCATGTCCCTGGTTCCTTGTGTACTTTTAACAGTAAGTAGAATAGTCTAGGTCGTGGAGTATCTGTGCCATAGAGAAAGTCCCGTTGTTTTGCTGTGATGTAGTGTTGGTCGTAGAGTCTTTTTATTATTGTCCTTAACTGTGTCTGTGGTTGTATACTATTTTCTATTGGTTTATAATGTTTGGTGTTGGATAGCTGTCTGTTGGCTTCATACATGTATTGATGTTTATCCAATATTACTATTTTTTAACCTTTATCTGCTGGTTTGATGATTATGTGTGGGTTATTTTTAAGTTGTTGTATTGCCTGTCTTTCTACGTGTGTGAGGTTATCCTCCCTATCCGTGTGAATCTGGTGGTTGTGAAGTGTGTTCTTGTCTGTTCTGATTAATCTCCTGATTCTACCATCTATCTGGGAGGTTTTAGGTTCCCAGGTAGATGGTAAGGTAAATGGTTGGTGGTTGTCGTCTGTGTTATAGTCAAAGTAGTCCAACAGTTTAAGTCTTCTATGATATTTGTGAGTGTCCCTTTGAAGTTCCTCCCAATCAAATTTGTTTGGGCGAGGGATGAATGTCAACCCTCTCTCCAGGAGCTTTACCTGTGCTGCTGTGGGTATGAAGGATTTGGAAAGATTCATGATATTAGATGTTGACTGGTCCACTGCTCCCCCTGGTGGAGGATCTGCACCGGTTATTAGGGAAGGAGAGAGATTGAAAGAAAGATTATTTCTATCCAGACTGTGGCTTGTGGTTAATGTAAATTTAACTTTCTGCACCAGTGTTGAAAGATGAGGTCTGCTGTGGTGGATGTCCAGTGTATGAGATCTGTTGTTGTATGAAATGTATCTTGTGGAATCTCTAATAGGGTTGGGAAGTTAGTGGTAATATAAGCATTGATGAGCTTAAGGTTTCTCTTCTGCTGTGAAGTAAGAAGAGGTGAATGGCTGATGACAGGAATGTATATTGTTGCGTTTGGAAATGTTTTCTTTGCCTCCTTGTGCATACCTGACAACTGTTTTAATGATGTTTGGAATGGGTCGTGATCCTTGTTGTTCAAACCCACCGAGATAACAACAGTCGCCGTGTCTGTATGTATGGGGGTTTTCTCCAGTACCTTTGTGAAATGATAGAATGTTGCCCCTGGATAACTGTCGACTTGGATGTTGGGGTTATTGAATGGTGGGATCCGGTTGAGGTTTGAGTCTCCTATGATGAGTATTGGTGTGTGTCCTTCAATGTTCCAATCTGTCACCTTATAATTCGGCCTAGCTTTGTGATAGAAGGGTTTTTGGGGAGGGTGTGTGGGTTTGGGCTGTGGTTGGGATTGAAGATGGGGTTGTGGTGGGGATGATGGTGGGTATTTTGAGGCGCCAGTCGTACAGGGGTCCTGGACAGGCAGAGGCACAACGATATTAGTTGTTTGTGGGGGTTCGGATCTGGGAGCTTTGGGGTGTTGCCCATTGTCTTGCCCTTTGATCATCATCATACTCTCCTTGTCTGTACCCCTTGCCTGGCGCCTCCTATGGGTGAAAGAGGAGCAGATGTAATTATGTCTCTTAATAGTATTGATACATTACCCTGTACTTTTTTGCAGTTTGTGTTTTGTTTAATAGGTGTGACTGTAGGTGTACTGGTTTCTGTTTGACTGTTGGCTGTGTGGTGAACCTGGGCTATGATAAGAGTGGCTGCTTTGGTTTCTGTTTGACTGTTGACTGTGTGGTGAACCTGGGCTATGATAGGAGTGGCTGCTTTGGTTTCTGTTTGACTGTTGACTGTGTGGTGAACCTGGGCTATGATAGGAGTGGCTGCTTTGGGAGTAGGGGGACCCACTGGGCTTTTCCATTTCTCCTCTTCAGTTATAGGGGTTGCTATTCTTACCTCTCCTTTTTGATTGGAAAGGGAAGAATCAGTGAAAGTGGATGTTGAGGGTAGGGAGTGGAGATGTGTTTTTGAAAGAGTCTGTATGCGAAGGTTATAGGTTTCACTCAGGGTCGGTTGTTTTCCCAGTGATAGTGTCCGTAAGTATGATGGTTGTCTTTTTGGCAGGGGGCGAGGCTTTGATAAAGGTGGAAATTCCTCTGTTGAGGAGAGAGGGGGCACTGGGGTTGGAGTTGGTATCGTTGGTGGGGAAATTTGTAGTGGGGTGTGTTCTATTGCTGGAAGTGTATGTGGTTGGTCTCGTATTGTGTTTGTCCGTATAGTTGTTAGTTGGGGAGAGGAAGAGGCCTGAGGGAGTTCCAAAATGGTTTCCACTCTAGTGATGGTGGTGGGTGTCAGTTTATGTTTGTACCTCTTATGTGCCCAGCCTATTGCGATTGTCAGTGCCAAAGTGTTGGGTGTGTTTATTTGTTGTTTAACCTGTTGGGTCTAGGGGGCAGCATTTGCATGTCTGGATAAAAAAAATGTACCCGATTTAATCTGGTTACTAATCCTACCCAGTAACTAGAATATGCATATACTTATTATATATGGATAGAAAACACTCTAAAGTTTCCAAAACTGTTTGAATGGTGTCTGTGAGTATAACAGAACTCATTTGGCAGGCAAAACCCTGAGACATTTTCTGACAGGAAGTGGATACCTGATGTGTTGTATTGACTTTAAACCTATCCCATTGAAAAACACAGGGGTTTAGGAATATTTTGGCACTTCCTATTGCTTCCACTAGATGTCACCAGCCTTTACAAAGTGTTTTGAGTCTTCTGGAGGGAGATCTGACCGAACAAGAGCCATGGAACGATGATGTCCCATTAGACACCTGGCGCGCGAGTTCATGTTGGGTACCCTCGTTCCAATACGTTATAAAAGAGTATGCATTCGTCCACCTTGAATATTATTCATGTTCTGGTTAAAAAAGGCCCTAATGATTTATGCTATACAACGTTTGACATGTTTGAACGAACGGAAATATATTTTTTCCCCTCGTTCATGACGAGAAGTCCGGCTGGCTTACATCATGTGCTAACGAGACGGAGATTTTTGGACATAAATGATGAGCTTTTTTGAACAAAACTACATTCGTTATGGACCTGTGATACCTGGAAGTGACATCTGATGAAGAGAATCAAAGGTAATGGATTATTTACATAGTATTTTCGATTTTAGATCTCCCCAACATGACGTCTAGTCTGTATCGCAACGCGTATTTTTCTGGGCGCAGTGCTCAGATTATTGCAAAGTGTGATTTCCCAGTAAGGTTATTTTTAAATCTGGCAAGTTGATTGCGTTCAAGAGATGTAAATCTATAATTCTTTAAATGACAATATAATATTTTACCAATGTTTTCTAATTTTAATTATTTAATTTGTTACGCTGACTTGACTGCCGGTTATTGGAGGGAAACGATTTCCTCAACATCAATGCCATAGTAAAACGCTGTTTTTGGATATAAATATGAACTTGATAGAACTAAAAATGCATGCATTGTCTAACATAATGTCCTAGGAGTGTCATCTGATGGAGATTGTAAAAGGTTAGTGCATCATTTTAGCTGGTTTTATGGTTTTGGTGACCCTGTCTTTGACTTGACAAAACATTACACACAACTCTTGTAAATGTACTGTCCTAACATACTCTAAATTTATGCTTTCGCCGTAAAACCTTTTTGAAATCGTAAAACGTGGTTAGATTAAGGAGATGTTTATCTTTCAAATGGTGTAAAATAGTTGTATTTTTGAAAAATTTGAATTTTGACATTTATTTGGATTCAAATTTGCCGCTCTTGAAATGCACCTGCTGTTGATGGAGTGCACCACGGGTGGCACGCTAGCGTCCCACCTAGCCCCAAGAGGTTAATGGTGTGGGTGACTGACTGGTAATGTGTCTGTAGTATGTACATGTTGTTTTGCATCCACTGGTGTGTGTTCTGTGATAATTTTATTGTGGTGTAGTCTGTGGGTGAAGATGGTTTAATAAAGTTGGTGACACGATGCACCTGTCTCATCATACCAGTAGGGAATACATGATTTTTAAGTGCCTTCTCCACCACTTCCATGTGGTGGAGAACCGGACAGTGTAAATCAAAAAAGCAGGATAATACTATATTTAGAATAGAAGATGTGAAGGCCTGAACAACACGGGACGTTGTGTGCTGCTCAGGACCAGTCCTTACCACTTTGTTATTTTGTTGACCGGGTTATTGAAATATGAAGGTGGCGATGAGGTTGCCGATTGTGTCTTGGCGTTCCAGGGCTGGAGCTGTGATCCGTTTTCCTTTCGCCGTGTTCTTTGTAAGCCGGGTTATTGCGATATGGAGATGGAGATGAGGTTACCGATTGTTTCTTAGCGTTCCTGCGTTCAAGGGCTGGGGCTGTAATCCGTTGTTCTTTGTGAGTCCAATCCTGTTAAAAGATCTCGTTCCAGAGGTTAAAGTCACGATTGTTTCCCCAAGTGTCTATGCACTTTAGGCAATGAGCTCCCCCTTACCCCTCCACATCTTAACTCTAAAACGTAACTTTTAATATTATTAGTTAAAATCAAAAGATGATTAAAAACCAAGCAATGTTAAAATCCACTGTGAAGTCCTGTTTCAAAAACCCTGACGTTTCGCAGAATTTTCTGCTTCTTCAGAGGGATCTTTTCCTCGACTGAGAACCCCGTACCTTTTAAAATGGGAGCAATTAGGAGGGAAACACCCAATCACTGCTCCCAATCTGGGCGTTTCTATCTTTCTGTTACCCTATTGGTTCAATTTATCAGACACCCAAATAGACACTCAAAGGCGGGAGAGTGATGGCATTACGTGGGCTTATATATGTTAAACTCCTCTTTCTTCTATTTGCTTTTCAGTTCAGTTTCCAGACTTTGTTATAAATTAACCTGGCAATATCCCCAGCCATACTTTCTATCCATTAAATATCCTTTGTCCTGATAGTCCCCCATTTTCCCCCGTATTTCCCTCTCTGATACTTTACTTCCCTAACTTTCCCTCCCTATTCTGTCCCTAAATTGTTATTCTGTTCAGTTCTATTACATTTTCTATTATTCTGTACTTTTGTATTTCTTAGTTGTTGTATGTGGTTCTGTATATGAATACCATGCTATTCCTCTAGTACAATGAGACAAATCAAAGAAATAAAAGATAATAATGATAACAGTGTTGGGGGAAAGAAGAGTGATTCAATGTTATATATTGCGGTAATTCACAAGCGCTATTGCTCTCCCGGTGGGTGCGAACGTGAATGACCCGTGGGCAGCTGAGGCGCAACACGCCGCACAAGGAGCAGAAGCCAGCACCTGGAGGCAGTACTACACCTGTAGAAGGATAAACCAGGGATGGCACGGGCAAGGGTTAGGTTTTGAATATAATTGTGTTTCATATCAACTAGCTTGTTTTACGGTGCACAGGCCTATCTCCTGTTCATCCCTCTCCTTCTGATGATGTTATTATATTTAGGTGTAGTACTTAAAATTGCCTGTAGATGTCCTCCTAAGATCATAAATAGACTAAAATGAGTTCTAAAATGCCTTTTTCTGTGTGACAGTACAGGAGCTGATGTGGTGAGATTAATTCAACCAGTGTTGTTAAATATGAACATAAAAGCAATATTGTGCATTTAGTTGGTTTTATTGTTTTATTCTGTTAAAAGAATGAGATTAAGAGAGGTGGATGGTTTGATGTGGTCTGTGAGGGTTGGATGAATGGGAGAGAGGACTGCCAATGTGTTTTTTTTTTAATGGTTCTTAAAAATCGTTTTGAATATCCTCTTCTTCTGATTGCATTGAATAGTGTATTTATTGCATAATCCAGGTCTTGCTTGCAAGATGATATCCTGTAGAACCGTATGATTTGTGATTTTATTATTCCCTTAAATGTATGTTTAGGATGGTAACTGTGTTTATGGAGTAAAGCATGTGTGTCTGTTGGTTTGAAGTAGACTCTAGTGTGTAGTGTTTTCTGTGGTTGATTGTTATTACTGAAAAACACTGTTGTGTCTAAGAAGTTGACTTCTTGCGGATGAATTGTGTATTTAACCTTAATTGATGAATGATGGCTGTTGAGAATGTTCATAAAGTCTGTGAATAATTGGATGTCGTGGGGCCAGGCTCCTATTATGTCGTCTAAAAACCGGTAATAAAAAGTGGGTTGATATGGACACTTGGCCAGTGCCTCTCTCTCCCATTCAGCCATGTATATGTTGGCGTAAGCAGGTGCGAATTTTTTGCCCATAGCTGTTCCCTCCACCTGCAGGTAATAGTGATCGTTGAATAAAAAGTCATTGCTAGTCAGGCTGATTTCTAATAGTTGTAATATTTCTGTGTCCGGTCTAGTGTTGTCTGGGTATCTCTTAAAGATATTTCTAATTGCTTGTATTCCTGTTGCTGTATTTATATTAGTATACAGGCTATTTCTAATTTAGAAATGTAGTTTTTGTTTAAAATCCCTTGGAAAATTACAGTTACACCTCCTAACTCTTCCATTGGCTGTCAACAATCTTTATGAATAGGTTTCAACCGTCATCTGTTACCGGGCAGATCATTTTGGCTCAGTCAATCATTTGCCAGTCTGAGGAGAGGTGTCATGATGTGTGTACACGTGACATCATCGTCTTTTTTATTTTTCCTCTGGGAATAATAGCTATATCGTCCACGCCACATGGCATTGTTGTGAATGTGTCAACAAAACGGACTCATTTGGAAAATAAGCCAGTAGTGCTGCATTCCACTCCGCAGGTAATATTACATTACAAAGGTTTGATTTGAGCAATTTTTTAGCTAGCTACTTAGCTGTCTTTTGTATACAAGTGTGTAGTTTAGAGTTGGAGGTTAATGGAGGTTAGCTAGCCAGCTATCTTCGTCCGGCGCGCCACCGTTTTCCTACTTAGTCAACAACTGCTAGCAAGCTAGCCAACTTATACCGACTAGCAGCACTGTAGAAACTAATACGGAACGAATACGGAACGATTTGATTAGTGTAGTGTTATCTAGCTACAAAGTTGTCTTTGTATCTAAGATAATTGTGTAGTTGAGAGTAATTATGGATGTTCGTCCTCCTAACGTAGTCAACACTGCTAGCTGCTAGCTAGCTAGTCATCACTGCTAGCTAGCCAACTTCTACCGACTAGCAGCACTGCAGAAACTATTACATTACATTACAACGTAACGACTTGATTAGTGTGGTGTTAGTTGTCTTTGCTGTCTCTGTATCTAAGATAATTGTGTAGTTTGAGCAGACTTAGTCAACACACCTAGTCATCATTAACCCACTGCTAGCTAGCCAACCGTTACCGACTAGCAGCGCTGTAGATACTAATACTAATACTTTACAACGGAACGATTTGACTAGTGCAGTGTTAGCTAGCTAGCTACTTAGTTGTCTTTGTCATAGCTTGATAATTCTGTAGTTTATTAATTACCGAGGTTAGCTAGCCAGCTATTTCGGTCCCCTGCGACGCCATTTTTCCTAACCCAGCCAGCTATTATTGACGAGTAGCATTGTAGAAACTAACTACATTACAAGGAACGTCTTGATTAGTGTTATGTTAGCTAGCTGGCTACAAAGTTGCTTTGTATCATGACAAGGTGTAGTACTGAAACTATCGAGGTTACCTAGCCAGCTACACTTTCAAACAAAGTCAACAACGCAGCCACTGCTAGCTAGCTAACACTGCACTAGTCAAATCGTTCCGTTGTAAAGTATTAGTATCTACAGCGCTGCTAGTCGGACATTATGTTATACAATACATGCATGTTTTGTTCAATCAAGTTCATATTTATATCAAAAACCAGCCAGCCAGCAGTACTGTATCATTTTAGTCAAAAAGATTTTTGCAACGTAAGCTAACTTTCTGAACATTCGAGACGTGTAGTCCACTTGTCATTCCAATCTCCTTTGCATTAGCGTAGCCTCTTCTGTAGCCTGTGTATCCCTGTTCTCCCCTCTGCACAGGCCATACAGACGCTTCACACCGCGTGGCCGCTGCCACTCTAACCTGGTGGTCCCAGCGTGCACGACCCACGTGGAGTTCCAGGTCTCCGGCAGCCTCTGGAACTGCCGGTCTGCGGCCAACAAGGCAGAGTTCATCTCAGCCTATGCTACCCTCCAGTCCCTCGACTTGGCGCTGACGGAAACATGGATTACCACAGGTAACACTGCTACTCCTACTGCTCTCTCCTCGTCTGCCCACGTGTTCTCGCACTGGTCAGCGGGGTGGTGGCACTGGGATCCTCATCTCTGCTAAGTGGACATTCTCTCTTTCTCCCCTGACCCATCTGTCTATCGCCTCCTTTGAATTCCATGCTGTCACAGTTACCAGCTCTTTCAAGCTTAACATCCTTATCATTTATCGCCCTCCAGGTTCCCTTGGAGAGTTCATCAATGAGCTTGACGCCTTGATAAGTTCCTTTCCTGAGGATGGCTGGTGAGCCATCCTCAGGAAAGGAACTTATCAAGGCGTCAAGCTCATTGATGAACTCTCCAAAGGTAGACGAGGGGAGGTTAACGTCACCCAGAACTGTGAGAGGTGTCTCACAGTTCTGGGTGACTTTAACCTCTTACATCTAGACGTTCCGCTAGCGGAACACCTGCTCCAATATCCAATGATGGGCGTGGCGCGAAATACAAACTCCTCTAAAATACAAAAACTTTGTGCTGTGTGAGTGTGTGTGTGTGTTTGTTTGTGTGTGAGAGCTTTTCTTTGACATCTGATGGGAAAAATGACTGTTCATGAGGGTTACCTAGTAAAACATATGAAGTTTTGGAAAGATGTGACTTTTCTAACCCTTCAAAACAGCTACTCTGACCCCTATTTAAGGCACTTCCGGTTGTCACAGGAAGCGTATACTCGACACACGTTGTCTTTGGGGTAGGCATAAACAGAATCCTGAATATGAAGTCTCTACCTTAACGTCTTACATCTAGACGTTCCGCTAGCGGAACACCTGCTCCAATGATAGGCGTGGCGCGAATGACAAATTCCTCAAAAATACCAAAAATTCAATTTTTCAAACATATGACTATTTCACAGCATTTTAAAGATAAGACTCTCCTTTATCTAACCACACTGTCCGATTTCAAAAAGACTTTACAACGAAAACAAAACATTAGATTATGTCAGCAGAGTACCAAGCCAGAAATAATCAGACACCCATTTTTCAAGCTAGCATATAATGTCACAAAAACCCAGAAGACAGCTAAATGCAGCACGAACCTTTGATGATCTTCATCAGATGACAACCCTAGGACATTATGTTATACAATACATGCATGTTTTGTTCAATCAAGTTCATATTTATATCAAAAACCAGCTTTTTACATTAGCATGTGACGTTCAGAACTAGCATACCCCCGCAAACTTCCGCCGAATTCACTAAGAATTTACTAAATTACTCACGATAAACGTTCACAAAAAGCATAACAATTATTTTAAGAATTATAGATACAGAACTCCTCTATGCACTCGATAGGTCCGATTTTAAAATAGCTTTTTGGTGAAAGCACATTTTGCAATATTCTAAGTACATAGCCCAGGCATCACGGGCTAGCTATTTAGACACCCGGCAAGTTTAGCACTCACCAATATCAGGTTTACTATTATAAAAGTTTGATTACCTTTTGTTGTCTTCGTCAGAATGCACTCCCAGGACTGCTACTTCAATAGCAAATGTTGGTTTGGTCCAAAATAATCCATCGTTATATCCGAATAGCGGCGTTTTGTTCGTGCGTCCCAGACACTATCTGAAATGGTAAATCAGGGTCGTGCGCATAGCGCAATTCGTGACAAAAAAAATCTAAATATTCCATTACCGTACTTCGAAGCATGTCAACCGCTGTTTAAAATCCATTTTTATGCCATTTTTCTCGTAGAAAAGCGATAATATTCCGACCGGGAATCTCCTTTTAGCTAAACTGAGGAAAGTAAACAAAGCTTTCGGTCGCCGCGGGCACGCGCCTGAGTCTCACAGTACTGTAACCAGCCACTACCCAAACGCGCTACTTTTTTTCAGCCAGAGCCTGCAAAGCCACGATTCAGCTTTTTACCGCCTTCTACCTTAAGAATTGACTGAATGACACAGGGTTGAGTTGCGTGATTTTCACATTCTGCAGGTTGGTTATATTACAATAGCTTTAGGGTGATTTTAACAACTTCCGGTTGCTCCAGGAAGCTTAGAATCGACACAGGTAGACCTCACAGTAGCCTGATGGATTGTTATAGAAGACAGGTTCATAAGGCATTCATAACCCACATAGACTTCAGGTTGAATTTAGGAGAATAGTCAATGTATTCCTATGGGGAGAGAAGTCATTGCACACTGTTTGATCTAAACACCTTCTTTAAACTATGAAGGGTTAATGCCACAGGGTCAAGGTTAGGCTTGCACAGATCGGGAGGACCTCAGGAATGCTCCTGAGGTTGAATTGTGCTTCTAACCCTAACGGTTCTCTCACTGTCACCCAAAAGCACTCGACATTTTGGGGCAGGCTTCATTTGGGCCTAGTTTTTCTCACGGTCATTGCCCTCAGACCGAGCAAGCTACGGTCAAGCGGGGCATCTCGTTGAACTCGTCTCAGCCTAGAGATAATGGTAATGCCATTGCAGGCTCTGTGTGTCTTTAAGTACCGCACTCTGTCACTCCATCCTTGCTGTGTGTGTGATGTGTGTGTGTGTGTGTGTGTGTGTGTGTGTGTGTGTGTGTGTGTGTGTGTGTGTGTGTGTGTGTGTGTGTGTGTGTGTGTGTGTGTGTGTGTGTGTTTGTTTGTGTGTGAGAGCTTTTCTTTGACATCTGATGGGAAAAATGACTGTTCATGAGGGTTACCTAGTCAAACATATGAAGTTTTGGAAAGATGTGACTTTTCTAACCCTTCAAAACAGCTACTCTGACCCCTATTTAAGGCACTTCCGGTTGTCACAGGAAGCGTATACTCGACACACGTTGTCTTTGGGGTAGGCATAAACAGAATCCTGAATATGAAGTCTCTACCTTAACCTCTTATATCTAGACGTTCCGCTAGCGGAACACCTGCTCCAATGATAGGCGTGGCGCGAATGACAAATTCCTCAAAAATACAAAAAATTAAATTTTTCAAACATATGACTATTTCACTATGACTATTTCACTATTCACTATTTCACTGTGTCTGTCTATCCCTGTTCTCCCCTCTGCACAGGCCATACAGACGCTTCACACCGCGTGGCCGCTGCCACTCTAACCTGGTGGTCCCAGCGTGCACGACCCACGTGGAGTTCCAGGTCTCCGGCAGCCTCTGGAACTGCCGGTCTGCGGCCAACAAGGCAGAGTTCATCTCAGCCTATGCTACCCTCCAGTCCCTCGACTTGGCGCTGACGGAAACATGGATTACCACAGGTAACACTGCTACTCCTACTGCTCTCTCCTCGTCTGCCCACGTGTTCTCGCACTGGTCAGCGGGGTGGTGGCACTGGGATCCTCATCTCTGCTAAGTGGACATTCTCTCTTTCTCCCCTGACCCATCTGTCTATCGCCTCCTTTGAATTCCATGCTGTCACAGTTACCAGCTCTTTCAAGCTTAACATCCTTATCATTTATCGCCCTCCAGGTTCCCTTGGAGAGTTCATCAATGAGCTTGATGCCTTGATAAGTTCCTTTCCTGAGGATGGCTGGTGAGCCATCCTCAGGAAAGGAACTTATCAAGGCGTCAAGCTCATTGATGAACTCTCCAAAGGTAGACGAGGGGAGGTTAACGTCACCCAGAACTGTGAGAGGTGTCTCACAGTTCTGGGTGACTTTAACCTCTTACATCTAGACGTTCCGCTAGCGGAACACCTGCTCCAATATCCAATGATGGGCGTGGCGCGAAATACAAACTCCTCTAAAATACAAAAACTTCAATTTTTCAAACATATGACTATTTCACAGCATTTTAAAGATAAGACTCTCCTTTATCTAACCACACTGTCCGATTTCAAAAAGGCTTTACAACGAAAGCAAAACATTAGATTAGGGTTAGGGTTAGGTTTTGAATATAATTGTGTTTCATATCAACTAGCTTGTTTTACGGTGCACAGGCCCATCTCCTGTTCATCCCTCTCCTTCTGATGATATTATATTTAGGTGTAGTACTTAAAATTGCCTGTAGATGTCCTCCTAAGATCATAAATAGACTAAAATGAGTTCTAAAATGCCTTTTTCTGTGTGACAGTACAGGAGCTGATGTGGTGAGATTAATTCAACCAGTGTTGTTAAATATGAACATAAAAGCAATATTGTGCATTTAGTTGGTTTTATTGTTTTATTCTGTTAAAATAATGAGATTAAGAGAGGTGGATGGTTTGATGTGGTCTGTGAGGGTTGGATGAATGGGAGAGAGGGCTGCCAATGTGTTGTTTTTAATGGTTCTTAAAAATCGTTTTGAATATCCTCTTCTTCTGATTGCATTGAATAGTGTATTTATTGCATAATCCAGGTCTTGCTTGCAAGATGATATCCTGTAGAACCGTATGATTTGTGATTTTATTATTCCCTTAAATGTATGTTTAGGATGGTAACTGTGTTTATGGAGTAAAGCATGTGTGTCTGTTGGTTTGAAGTAGACTCTAGTGTGTAGTGTTTTCTGTGGTTGCGGGCACGCGCCTGAGTCTCACAGTACTGTAACCAGCCACTACCCAAACGCGCTACTTTTTTTCAGCCAGAGCCTGCAAAGCCACGATTCAGCTTTTTACCGCCTTCTACCTTAAGAATTGACTGAATGACACAGGGTTGAGTTGCGTGATTTTCACATTCTGCAGGTTGGTTATATTACAATAGCTTTAGGGTGATTTTAACAACTTCCGGTTGCTCCAGGAAGCTTAGAATCGACACAGGTAGACCTCACAGTAGCCTGATGGATTGTTATAGAAGACAGGTTCATAAGGCATTCATAACCCACATAGACTTCAGGTTGAATTTAGGAGAATAGTCAATGTATTCCTATGGGGAGAGAAGTCATTGCACACTGTTTGATCTAAACACCTTCTTTAAACTATGAAGGGTTAATGCCACAGGGTCAAGGTTAGGCTTGCACAGATCGGGAGGACCTCAGGAATGCTCCTGAGGTTGAATTGTGCTTCTAACCCTAACGGTTCTCTCACTGTCACCCAAAAGCACTCGACATTTTGGGGCAGGCTTCATTTGGGCCTAGTTTTTCTCACGGTCATTGCCCTCAGACCGAGCAAGCTACGGTCAAGCGGGGCATCTCGTTGAACTCGTCTCAGCCTAGAGATAATGGTAATGCCATTGCAGGCTCTGTGTGTCTTTAAGTACCGCACTCTGTCACTCCATCCTTGCTGTGTGTGTGAGTGTGTGTGTGTGTGTGTGTGTGTGTGTGTGTGTGTGTGTGTTTGTTTGTGTGTGAGAGCTTTTCTTTGACATCTGATGGGAAAAATGACTGTTCATGAGGGTTACCTAGTCAAACATATGAAGTTTTGGAAAGATGTGACTTTTCTAACCCTTCAAAACAGCTACTCTGACCCCTATTTAAGGCACTTCCGGTTGTCACAGGAAGCGTATACTCGACACACGTTGTCTTTGGGGTAGGCATAAACAGAATCCTGAATATGAAGTCTCTACCTTAACCTCTTATATCTAGACGTTCCGCTAGCGGAACACCTGCTCCAATGATAGGCGTGGCGCGAATGACAAATTCCTCAAAAATACAAAAAATTCAATTTTTCAAACATATGACTATTTCACTATGACTATTTCACTATTCACTATTTCACTGTGTCTGTCTATCCCTGTTCTCCCCTCTGCACAGGCCATACAGACGCTTCACACCGCGTGGCCGCTGCCACTCTAACCTGGTGGTCCCAGCGTGCACGACCCACGTGGAGTTCCAGGTCTCCGGCAGCCTCTGGAACTGCCGGTCTGCGGCCAACAAGGCAGAGTTCATCTCAGCCTATGCTACCCTCCAGTCCCTCGACTTGGCGCTGACGGAAACATGGATTACCACAGGTAACACTGCTACTCCTACTGCTCTCTCCTCGTCTGCCCACGTGTTCTCGCACTGGTCAGCGGGGTGGTGGCACTGGGATCCTCATCTCTGCTAAGTGGACATTCTCTCTTTCTCCCCTGACCCATCTGTCTATCGCCTCCTTTGAATTCCATGCTGTCACAGTTACCAGCTCTTTCAAGCTTAACATCCTTATCATTTATCGCCCTCCAGGTTCCCTTGGAGAGTTCATCAATGAGCTTGATGCCTTGATAAGTTCCTTTCCTGAGGATGGCTGGTGAGCCATCCTCAGGAAAGGAACTTATCAAGGCGTCAAGCTCATTGATGAACTCTCCAAAGGTAGACGAGGGGAGGTTAACGTCACCCAGAACTGTGAGAGGTGTCTCACAGTTCTGGGTGACTTTAACCTCTTACATCTAGACGTTCCGCTAGCGGAACACCTGCTCCAATATCCAATGATGGGCGTGGCGCGAAATACAAACTCCTCTAAAATACAAAAACTTCAATTTTTCAAACATATGACTATTTCACAGCATTTTAAAGATAAGACTCTCCTTTATCTAACCACACTGTCCGATTTCAAAAAGGCTTTACAACGAAAGCAAAACATTAGATTAGGGTTAGGGTTAGGTTTTGAATATAATTGTGTTTCATATCAACTAGCTTGTTTTACGGTGCACAGGCCCATCTCCTGTTCATCCCTCTCCTTCTGATGATATTATATTTAGGTGTAGTACTTAAAATTGCCTGTAGATGTCCTCCTAAGATCATAAATAGACTAAAATGAGTTCTAAAATGCCTTTTTCTGTGTGACAGTACAGGAGCTGATGTGGTGAGATTAATTCAACCAGTGTTGTTAAATATGAACATAAAAGCAATATTGTGCATTTAGTTGGTTTTATTGTTTTATTCTGTTAAAATAATGAGATTAAGAGAGGTGGATGGTTTGATGTGGTCTGTGAGGGTTGGATGAATGGGAGAGAGGGCTGCCAATGTGTTGTTTTTAATGGTTCTTAAAAATCGTTTTGAATATCCTCTTCTTCTGATTGCATTGAATAGTGTATTTATTGCATAATCCAGGTCTTGCTTGCAAGATGATATCCTGTAGAACCGTATGATTTGTGATTTTATTTTTCCCTTAAATGTATGTTTAGGATGGTAACTGTGTTTATGGAGTAAAGCATGTGTGTCTGTTGGTTTGAAGTAGACTCTAGTGTGTAGTGTTTTCTGTGGTTGATTGTTATTACTGAAAAACACTGTTGTGTCTAAGAAGTTGACTTCTTGCGGATGAATTGTGTATTTAACCTTAATTGATGAATGATGGCTGTTGAGAATGTTCATAAAGTCTGTGAATAATTGGATGTCGTGGGGCCAGGCTCCTATTATGTCGTCTAAAAACCGGTAATAAAAAGTGGGTTGATATGGACACTTGGCCAGTGCCTCTCTCTCCCATTCAGCCATGTATATGTTGGCGTAAGCAGGTGCGAATATTTTGCCCATAGCTGTTCCCTCCACCTGCAGGTAATAGTGATCGTTGAATAAAAAGTCATTGCTAGTCAGGCTGATTTCTAATAGTTGTAATATTTCTGTGTCCGGTCTAGTGTTGTCTGGGTATCTCTTAAAGATATTTCTAATTGCTTGTATTCCTGTTGCTGTATTTATATTAGTATACAGGCTATTTCTAATTTAGAAATGTAGTTTTTGTTTAAAATCCCTTGGAAAATTACAGTTACACCTCCTAACTCTTCCATTGGCTGTCAACAATCTTTATGAATAGGTTTCAACCGTCATCTGTTACCGGGCAGATCATTTTGGCTCAGTCAATCATTTGCCAGTCTGAGGAGAGGTGTCATGATGTGTGTACACGTGACATCATCGTCTTTTTTATTTTTCCTCTGGGAATAATAGCTATATCGTCCACGCCACATGGCATTGTTGTGAATGTGTCAACAAAACGGACTCATTTGGAAAATAAGCCAGTAGTGCTGCATTCCACTCCGCAGGTAATATTACATTACAAAGGTTTGATTTGAGCAATTTTTTAGCTAGCTACTTAGCTGTCTTTTGTATACAAGTGTGTAGTTTAGAGTTGGAGGTTAATGGAGGTTAGCTAGCCAGCTATCTTCGTCCGGCGCGCCACCGTTTTCCTACTTAGTCAACAACTGCTAGCAAGCTAGCCAACTTATACCGACTAGCAGCACTGTAGAAACTAATACGGAACGAATACGGAACGATTTGATTAGTGTAGTGTTATCTAGCTACAAAGTTGTCTTTGTATCTAAGATAATTGTGTAGTTGAGAGTAATTATGGATGTTCGTCCTCCTAACGTAGTCAACACTGCTAGCTGCTAGCTAGCTAGTCATCACTGCTAGCTAGCCAACTTCTACCGACTAGCAGCACTGCAGAAACTATTACATTACATTACAACGTAACGACTTGATTAGTGTGGTGTTAGTTGTCTTTGCTGTCTCTGTATCTAAGATAATTGTGTAGTTTGAGCAGACTTAGTCAACACACCTAGTCATCATTAACACACTGCTAGCTAGCCAACCGTTACCGACTAGCAGCGCTGTAGATACTAATACTAATACTTTACAACGGAACGATTTGACTAGTGCAGTGTTAGCTAGCTAGCTACTTAGTTGTCTTTGTCATAGCTTGATAATTCTGTAGTTTATTAATTACCGAGGTTAGCTAGCCAGCTATTTCGGTCCCCTGCGACGCCATTTTTCCTAACCCAGCCAGCTATTATTGACGAGTAGCATTGTAGAAACTAACTACATTACAAGGAACGTCTTGATTAGTGTTATGTTAGCTAGCTGGCTACAAAGTTGCTTTGTATCATGACAAGGTGTAGTACTGAAACTATCGAGGTTACCTAGCCAGCTACACTTTCAAACAAAGTCAACAACGCAGCCACTGCTAGCTAGCTAACACTGCACTAGTCAAATCGTTCCGTTGTAAAGTATTAGTATCTACAGCGCTGCTAGTCGGACATTATGTTATACAATACATGCATGTTTTGTTCAATCAAGTTCATATTTATATCAAAAACCAGCCAGCCAGCAGTACTGTATCATTTTAGTCAAAAAGATTTTTGCAACGTAAGCTAACTTTCTGAACATTCGAGACGTGTAGTCCACTTGTCATTCCAATCTCCTTTGCATTAGCGTAGCCTCTTCTGTAGCCTGTGTATCCCTGTTCTCCCCTCTGCACAGGCCATACAGACGCTTCACACCGCGTGGCCGCTGCCACTCTAACCTGGTGGTCCCAGCGTGCACGACCCACGTGGAGTTCCAGGTCTCCGGCAGCCTCTGGAACTGCCGGTCTGCGGCCAACAAGGCAGAGTTCATCTCAGCCTATGCTACCCTCCAGTCCCTCGACTTGGCGCTGACGGAAACATGGATTACCACAGGTAACACTGCTACTCCTACTGCTCTCTCCTCGTCTGCCCACGTGTTCTCGCACTGGTCAGCGGGGTGGTGGCACTGGGATCCTCATCTCTGCTAAGTGGACATTCTCTCTTTCTCCCCTGACCCATCTGTCTATCGCCTCCTTTGAATTCCATGCTGTCACAGTTACCAGCTCTTTCAAGCTTAACATCCTTATCATTTATCGCCCTCCAGGTTCCCTTGGAGAGTTCATCAATGAGCTTGACGCCTTGATAAGTTCCTTTCCTGAGGATGGCTGGTGAGCCATCCTCAGGAAAGGAACTTATCAAGGCGTCAAGCTCATTGATGAACTCTCCAAAGGTAGACGAGGGGAGGTTAACGTCACCCAGAACTGTGAGAGGTGTCTCACAGTTCTGGGTGACTTTAACCTCTTACATCTAGACGTTCCGCTAGCGGAACACCTGCTCCAATATCCAATGATGGGCGTGGCGCGAAATACAAACTCCTCTAAAATACAAAAACTTTGTGCTGTGTGAGTGTGTGTGTGTGTTTGTTTGTGTGTGAGAGCTTTTCTTTGACATCTGATGGGAAAAATGACTGTTCATGAGGGTTACCTAGTCAAACATATGAAGTTTTGGAAAGATGTGACTTTTCTAACCCTTCAAAACAGCTACTCTGACCCCTATTTAAGGCACTTCCGGTTGTCACAGGAAGCGTATACTCGACACACGTTGTCTTTGGGGTAGGCATAAACAGAATCCTGAATATGAAGTCTCTACCTTAACCTCTTACATCTAGACGTTCCGCTAGCGGAACACCTGCTCCAATGATAGGCGTGGCGCGAATGACAAATTCCTCAAAAATACCAAAAATTCAATTTTTCAAACATATGACTATTTCACAGCATTTTAAAGATAAGACTCTCCTTTATCTAACCACACTGTCCGATTTCAAAAAGACTTTACAACGAAAACAAAACATTAGATTATGTCAGCAGAGTACCAAGCCAGAAATAATCAGACACCCATTTTTCAAGCTAGCATATAATGTCACAAAAACCCAGAAGACAGCTAAATGCAGCACGAACCTTTGATGATCTTCATCAGATGACAACCCTAGGACATTATGTTATACAATACATGCATGTTTTGTTCAATCAAGTTCATATTTATATCAAAAACCAGCTTTTTACATTAGCATGTGACGTTCAGAACTAGCATACCCCCGCAAACTTCCGCCGAATTCACTAAGAATTTACTAAATTACTCACGATAAACGTTCACAAACTCCTCTATGCACTCGATAGGTCCGATTTTAAAATAGCTTTTTGGTGAAAGCACATTTTGCAATATTCTAAGTACATAGCCCAGGCATCACGGGCTAGCTATTTAGACACCCGGCAAGTTTAGCACTCACCAATATCAGGTTTACTATTATAAAAGTTTGATTACCTTTTGTTGTCTTCGTCAGAATGCACTCCCAGGACTGCTACTTCAATAGCAAATGTTGGTTTGGTCCAAAATAATCCATCGTTATATCCGAATAGCGGCGTTTTGTTCGTGCGTCCCAGACACTATCTGAAATGGTAAATCAGGGTCGTGCGCATAGCGCAATTCGTGACAAAAAAAATCTAAATATTCCATTACCGTACTTCGAAGCATGTCAACCGCTGTTTAAAATCCATTTTTATGCCATTTTTCTCGTAGAAAAGCGATAATATTCCGACCGGGAATCTCCTTTTAGCTAAACTGAGGAAAGTAAACAAAGCTTTCGGTCGCCGCGGGCACGCGCCTGAGTCTCACAGTACTGTAACCAGCCACTACCCAAACGCGCTACTTTTTTTCAGCCAGAGCCTGCAAAGCCACGATTCAGCTTTTTACCGCCTTCTACCTTAAGAATTGACTGAATGACACAGGGTTGAGTTGCGTGATTTTCACATTCTGCAGGTTGGTTATATTACAATAGCTTTAGGGTGATTTTAACAACTTCCGGTTGCTCCAGGAAGCTTAGAATCGACACAGGTAGACCTCACAGTAGCCTGATGGATTGTTATAGAAGACAGGTTCATAAGGCATTCATAACCCACATAGACTTCAGGTTGAATTTAGGAGAATAGTCAATGTATTCCTATGGGGAGAGAAGTCATTGCACACTGTTTGATCTAAACACCTTCTTTAAACTATGAAGGGTTAATGCCACAGGGTCAAGGTTAGGCTTGCACAGATCGGGAGGACCTCAGGAATGCTCCTGAGGTTGAATTGTGCTTCTAACCCTAACGGTTCTCTCACTGTCACCCAAAAGCACTCGACATTTTGGGGCAGGCTTCATTTGGGCCTAGTTTTTCTCACGGTCATTGCCCTCAGACCGAGCAAGCTACGGTCAAGCGGGGCATCTCGTTGAACTCGTCTCAGCCTAGAGATAATGGTAATGCCATTGCAGGCTCTGTGTGTCTTTAAGTACCGCACTCTGTCACTCCATCCTTGCTGTGTGTGTGAGTGTGTGTGTGTGTGTGTGTGTGTGTGTGTGTGTGTGTGTGTGTTTGTTTGTGTGTGAGAGCTTTTCTTTGACATCTGATGGGAAAAATGACTGTTCATGAGGGTTACCTAGTCAAACATATGAAGTTTTGGAAAGATGTGACTTTTCTAACCCTTCAAAACAGCTACTCTGACCCCTATTTAAGGCACTTCCGGTTGTCACAGGAAGCGTATACTCGACACACGTTGTCTTTGGGGTAGGCATAAACAGAATCCTGAATATGAAGTCTCTACCTTAACCTCTTATATCTAGACGTTCCGCTAGCGGAACACCTGCTCCAATGATAGGCGTGGCGCGAATGACAAATTCCTCAAAAATACAAAAAATTAAATTTTTCAAACATATGACTATTTCACTATGACTATTTCACTATTCACTATTTCACTGTGTCTGTCTATCCCTGTTCTCCCCTCTGCACAGGCCATACAGACGCTTCACACCGCGTGGCCGCTGCCACTCTAACCTGGTGGTCCCAGCGTGCACGACCCACGTGGAGTTCCAGGTCTCCGGCAGCCTCTGGAACTGCCGGTCTGCGGCCAACAAGGCAGAGTTCATCTCAGCCTATGCTACCCTCCAGTCCCTCGACTTGGCGCTGACGGAAACATGGATTACCACAGGTAACACTGCTACTCCTACTGCTCTCTCCTCGTCTGCCCACGTGTTCTCGCACTGGTCAGCGGGGTGGTGGCACTGGGATCCTCATCTCTGCTAAGTGGACATTCTCTCTTTCTCCCCTGACCCATCTGTCTATCGCCTCCTTTGAATTCCATGCTGTCACAGTTACCAGCTCTTTCAAGCTTAACATCCTTATCATTTATCGCCCTCCAGGTTCCCTTGGAGAGTTCATCAATGAGCTTGATGCCTTGATAAGTTCCTTTCCTGAGGATGGCTGGTGAGCCATCCTCAGGAAAGGAACTTATCAAGGCGTCAAGCTCATTGATGAACTCTCCAAAGGTAGACGAGGGGAGGTTAACGTCACCCAGAACTGTGAGAGGTGTCTCACAGTTCTGGGTGACTTTAACCTCTTACATCTAGACGTTCCGCTAGCGGAACACCTGCTCCAATATCCAATGATGGGCGTGGCGCGAAATACAAACTCCTCTAAAATACAAAAACTTCAATTTTTCAAACATATGACTATTTCACAGCATTTTAAAGATAAGACTCTCCTTTATCTAACCACACTGTCCGATTTCAAAAAGGCTTTACAACGAAAGCAAAACATTAGATTAGGGTTAGGGTTAGGTTTTGAATATAATTGTGTTTCATATCAACTAGCTTGTTTTACGGTGCACAGGCCCATCTCCTGTTCATCCCTCTCCTTCTGATGATATTATATTTAGGTGTAGTACTTAAAATTGCCTGTAGATGTCCTCCTAAGATCATAAATAGACTAAAATGAGTTCTAAAATGCCTTTTTCTGTGTGACAGTACAGGAGCTGATGTGGTGAGATTAATTCAACCAGTGTTGTTAAATATGAACATAAAAGCAATATTGTGCATTTAGTTGGTTTTATTGTTTTATTCTGTTAAAATAATGAGATTAAGAGAGGTGGATGGTTTGATGTGGTCTGTGAGGGTTGGATGAATGGGAGAGAGGGCTGCCAATGTGTTGTTTTTAATGGTTCTTAAAAATCGTTTTGAATATCCTCTTCTTCTGATTGCATTGAATAGTGTATTTATTGCATAATCCAGGTCTTGCTTGCAAGATGATATCCTGTAGAACCGTATGATTTGTGATTTTATTTTTCCCTTAAATGTATGTTTAGGATGGTAACTGTGTTTATGGAGTAAAGCATGTGTGTCTGTTGGTTTGAAGTAGACTCTAGTGTGTAGTGTTTTCTGTGGTTGATTGTTATTACTGAAAAACACTGTTGTGTCTAAGAAGTTGACTTCTTGCGGATGAATTGTGTATTTAACCTTAATTGATGAATGATGGCTGTTGAGAATGTTCATAAAGTCTGTGAATAATTGGATGTCGTGGGGCCAGGCTCCTATTATGTCGTCTAAAAACCGGTAATAAAAAGTGGGTTGATATGGACACTTGGCCAGTGCCTCTCTCTCCCATTCAGCCATGTATATGTTGGCGTAAGCAGGTGCGAATATTTTGCCCATAGCTGTTCCCTCCACCTGCAGGTAATAGTGATCGTTGAATAAAAAGTCATTGCTAGTCAGGCTGATTTCTAATAGTTGTAATATTTCTGTGTCCGGTCTAGTGTTGTCTGGGTATCTCTTAAAGATATTTCTAATTGCTTGTATTCCTGTTGCTGTATTTATATTAGTATACAGGCTATTTCTAATTTAGAAATGTAGTTTTTGTTTAAAATCCCTTGGAAAATTACAGTTACACCTCCTAACTCTTCCATTGGCTGTCAACAATCTTTATGAATAGGTTTCAACCGTCATCTGTTACCGGGCAGATCATTTTGGCTCAGTCAATCATTTGCCAGTCTGAGGAGAGGTGTCATGATGTGTGTACACGTGACATCATCGTCTTTTTTATTTTTCCTCTGGGAATAATAGCTATATCGTCCACGCCACATGGCATTGTTGTGAATGTGTCAACAAAACGGACTCATTTGGAAAATAAGCCAGTAGTGCTGCATTCCACTCCGCAGGTAATATTACATTACAAAGGTTTGATTTGAGCAATTTTTTAGCTAGCTACTTAGCTGTCTTTTGTATACAAGTGTGTAGTTTAGAGTTGGAGGTTAATGGAGGTTAGCTAGCCAGCTATCTTCGTCCGGCGCGCCACCGTTTTCCTACTTAGTCAACAACTGCTAGCAAGCTAGCCAACTTATACCGACTAGCAGCACTGTAGAAACTAATACGGAACGAATACGGAACGATTTGATTAGTGTAGTGTTATCTAGCTACAAAGTTGTCTTTGTATCTAAGATAATTGTGTAGTTGAGAGTAATTATGGATGTTCGTCCTCCTAACGTAGTCAACACTGCTAGCTGCTAGCTAGCTAGTCATCACTGCTAGCTAGCCAACTTCTACCGACTAGCAGCACTGCAGAAACTATTACATTACATTACAACGTAACGACTTGATTAGTGTGGTGTTAGTTGTCTTTGCTGTCTCTGTATCTAAGATAATTGTGTAGTTTGAGCAGACTTAGTCAACACACCTAGTCATCATTAACCCACTGCTAGCTAGCCAACCGTTACCGACTAGCAGCGCTGTAGATACTAATACTAATACTTTACAACGGAACGATTTGACTAGTGCAGTGTTAGCTAGCTAGCTACTTAGTTGTCTTTGTCATAGCTTGATAATTCTGTAGTTTATTAATTACCGAGGTTAGCTAGCCAGCTATTTCGGTCCCCTGCGACGCCATTTTTCCTAACCCAGCCAGCTATTATTGACGAGTAGCATTGTAGAAACTAACTACATTACAAGGAACGTCTTGATTAGTGTTATGTTAGCTAGCTGGCTACAAAGTTGCTTTGTATCATGACAAGGTGTAGTACTGAAACTATCGAGGTTACCTAGCCAGCTACACTTTCAAACAAAGTCAACAACGCAGCCACTGCTAGCTAGCTAACACTGCACTAGTCAAATCGTTCCGTTGTAAAGTATTAGTATCTACAGCGCTGCTAGTCGGACATTATGTTATACAATACATGCATGTTTTGTTCAATCAAGTTCATATTTATATCAAAAACCAGCCAGCCAGCAGTACTGTATCATTTTAGTCAAAAAGATTTTTGCAACGTAAGCTAACTTTCTGAACATTCGAGACGTGTAGTCCACTTGTCATTCCAATCTCCTTTGCATTAGCGTAGCCTCTTCTGTAGCCTGTGTATCCCTGTTCTCCCCTCTGCACAGGCCATACAGACGCTTCACACCGCGTGGCCGCTGCCACTCTAACCTGGTGGTCCCAGCGTGCACGACCCACGTGGAGTTCCAGGTCTCCGGCAGCCTCTGGAACTGCCGGTCTGCGGCCAACAAGGCAGAGTTCATCTCAGCCTATGCTACCCTCCAGTCCCTCGACTTGGCGCTGACGGAAACATGGATTACCACAGGTAACACTGCTACTCCTACTGCTCTCTCCTCGTCTGCCCACGTGTTCTCGCACTGGTCAGCGGGGTGGTGGCACTGGGATCCTCATCTCTGCTAAGTGGACATTCTCTCTTTCTCCCCTGACCCATCTGTCTATCGCCTCCTTTGAATTCCATGCTGTCACAGTTACCAGCTCTTTCAAGCTTAACATCCTTATCATTTATCGCCCTCCAGGTTCCCTTGGAGAGTTCATCAATGAGCTTGACGCCTTGATAAGTTCCTTTCCTGAGGATGGCTGGTGAGCCATCCTCAGGAAAGGAACTTATCAAGGCGTCAAGCTCATTGATGAACTCTCCAAAGGTAGACGAGGGGAGGTTAACGTCACCCAGAACTGTGAGAGGTGTCTCACAGTTCTGGGTGACTTTAACCTCTTACATCTAGACGTTCCGCTAGCGGAACACCTGCTCCAATATCCAATGATGGGCGTGGCGCGAAATACAAACTCCTCTAAAATACAAAAACTTTGTGCTGTGTGAGTGTGTGTGTGTGTTTGTTTGTGTGTGAGAGCTTTTCTTTGACATCTGATGGGAAAAATGACTGTTCATGAGGGTTACCTAGTCAAACATATGAAGTTTTGGAAAGATGTGACTTTTCTAACCCTTCAAAACAGCTACTCTGACCCCTATTTAAGGCACTTCCGGTTGTCACAGGAAGCGTATACTCGACACACGTTGTCTTTGGGGTAGGCATAAACAGAATCCTGAATATGAAGTCTCTACCTTAACCTCTTACATCTAGACGTTCCGCTAGCGGAACACCTGCTCCAATGATAGGCGTGGCGCGAATGACAAATTCCTCAAAAATACCAAAAATTCAATTTTTCAAACATATGACTTTTTCACAGCATTTTAAAGATAAGACTCTCCTTTATCTAACCACACTGTCCGATTTCAAAAAGACTTTACAACGAAAACAAAACATTAGATTATGTCAGCAGAGTACCAAGCCAGAAATAATCAGACACCCATTTTTCAAGCTAGCATATAATGTCACAAAAACCCAGAAGACAGCTAAATGCAGCACGAACCTTTGATGATCTTCATCAGATGACAACCCTAGGACATTATGTTATACAATACATGCATGTTTTGTTCAATCAAGTTCATATTTATATCAAAAACCAGCTTTTTACATTAGCATGTGACGTTCAGAACTAGCATACCCCCGCAAACTTCCGCCGAATTCACTAAGAATTTACTAAATTACTCACGATAAACGTTCACAAACTCCTCTATGCACTCGATAGGTCCGATTTTAAAATAGCTTTTTGGTGAAAGCACATTTTGCAATATTCTAAGTACATAGCCCAGGCATCACGGGCTAGCTATTTAGACACCCGGCAAGTTTAGCACTCACCAATATCAGGTTTACTATTATAAAAGTTTGATTACCTTTTGTTGTCTTCGTCAGAATGCACTCCCAGGACTGCTACTTCAATAGCAAATGTTGGTTTGGTCCAAAATAATCCATCGTTATATCCGAATAGCGGCGTTTTGTTCGTGCGTCCCAGACACTATCTGAAATGGTAAATCAGGGTCGTGCGCATAGCGCAATTCGTGACAAAAAAAATCTAAATATTCCATTACCGTACTTCGAAGCATGTCAACCGCTGTTTAAAATCCATTTTTATGCCATTTTTCTCGTAGAAAAGCGATAATATTCCGACCGGGAATCTCCTTTTAGCTAAACTGAGGAAAGTAAACAAAGCTTTCGGTCGCCGCGGGCACGCGCCTGAGTCTCACAGTACTGTAACCAGCCACTACCCAAACGCGCTACTTTTTTTCAGCCAGAGCCTGCAAAGCCACGATTCAGCTTTTTACCGCCTTCTACCTTAAGAATTGACTGAATGACACAGGGTTGAGTTGCGTGATTTTCACATTCTGCAGGTTGGTTATATTACAATAGCTTTAGGGTGATTTTAACAACTTCCGGTTGCTCCAGGAAGCTTAGAATCGACACAGGTAGACCTCACAGTAGCCTGATGGATTGTTATAGAAGACAGGTTCATAAGGCATTCATAACCCACATAGACTTCAGGTTGAATTTAGGAGAATAGTCAATGTATTCCTATGGGGAGAGAAGTCATTGCACACTGTTTGATCTAAACACCTTCTTTAAACTATGAAGGGTTAATGCCACAGGGTCAAGGTTAGGCTTGCACAGATCGGGAGGACCTCAGGAATGCTCCTGAGGTTGAATTGTGCTTCTAACCCTAACGGTTCTCTCACTGTCACCCAAAAGCACTCGACATTTTGGGGCAGGCTTCATTTGGGCCTAGTTTTTCTCACGGTCATTGCCCTCAGACCGAGCAAGCTACGGTCAAGCGGGGCATCTCGTTGAACTCGTCTCAGCCTAGAGATAATGGTAATGCCATTGCAGGCTCTGTGTGTCTTTAAGCACCGCACTCTGTCACTCCATCCTTGCTGTGTGTGTGAGTGTGTGTGTGTTTGTTTGTGTGTGAGAGCTTTTCTTTGACATCTGATGGGAAAAATGACTGTTCATGAGGGTTACCTAGTCAAACATATGAAGTTTTGGAAAGATGTGACTTTTCTAACCCTTCAAAACAGCTACTCTGACCCCTATTTAAGGCACTTCCGGTTGTCACAGGAAGCGTATACTCGACACACGTTGTCTTTGGGGTAGGCATAAACAGAATCCTGAATATGAAGTCTCTACCTTAACCTCTTATATCTAGACGTTCCGCTAGCGGAACACCTGCTCCAATGATAGGCGTGGCGCGAATGACAAATTCCTCAAAAATACAAAAAATTAAATTTTTCAAACATATGACTATTTCACTATGACTATTTCACTATTCACTATTTCACTGTGTCTGTCTATCCCTGTTCTCCCCTCTGCACAGGCCATACAGACGCTTCACACCGCGTGGCCGCTGCCACTCTAACCTGGTGGTCCCAGCGTGCACGACCCACGTGGAGTTCCAGGTCTCCGGCAGCCTCTGGAACTGCCGGTCTGCGGCCAACAAGGCAGAGTTCATCTCAGCCTATGCTACCCTCCAGTCCCTCGACTTGGCGCTGACGGAAACATGGATTACCACAGGTAACACTGCTACTCCTACTGCTCTCTCCTCGTCTGCCCACGTGTTCTCGCACTGGTCAGCGGGGTGGTGGCACTGGGATCCTCATCTCTGCTAAGTGGACATTCTCTCTTTCTCCCCTGACCCATCTGTCTATCGCCTCCTTTGAATTCCATGCTGTCACAGTTACCAGCTCTTTCAAGCTTAACATCCTTATCATTTATCGCCCTCCAGGTTCCCTTGGAGAGTTCATCAATGAGCTTGATGCCTTGATAAGTTCCTTTCCTGAGGATGGCTGGTGAGCCATCCTCAGGAAAGGAACTTATCAAGGCGTCAAGCTCATTGATGAACTCTCCAAAGGTAGACGAGGGGAGGTTAACGTCACCCAGAACTGTGAGAGGTGTCTCACAGTTCTGGGTGACTTTAACCTCTTACATCTAGACGTTCCGCTAGCGGAACACCTGCTCCAATATCCAATGATGGGCGTGGCGCGAAATACAAACTCCTCTAAAATACAAAAACTTCAATTTTTCAAACATATGACTATTTCACAGCATTTTAAAGATAAGACTCTCCTTTATCTAACCACACTGTCCGATTTCAAAAAGGCTTTACAACGAAAGCAAAACATTAGATTAGGGTTAGGGTTAGGTTTTGAATATAATTGTGTTTCATATCAACTAGCTTGTTTTACGGTGCACAGGCCCATCTCCTGTTCATCCCTCTCCTTCTGATGATATTATATTTAGGTGTAGTACTTAAAATTGCCTGTAGATGTCCTCCTAAGATCATAAATAGACTAAAATGAGTTCTAAAATGCCTTTTTCTGTGTGACAGTACAGGAGCTGATGTGGTGAGATTAATTCAACCAGTGTTGTTAAATATGAACATAAAAGCAATATTGTGCATTTAGTTGGTTTTATTGTTTTATTCTGTTAAAATAATGAGATTAAGAGAGGTGGATGGTTTGATGTGGTCTGTGAGGGTTGGATGAATGGGAGAGAGGGCTGCCAATGTGTTGTTTTTAATGGTTCTTAAAAATCGTTTTGAATATCCTCTTCTTCTGATTGCATTGAATAGTGTATTTATTGCATAATCCAGGTCTTGCTTGCAAGATGATATCCTGTAGAACCGTATGATTTGTGATTTTATTTTTCCCTTAAATGTATGTTTAGGATGGTAACTGTGTTTATGGAGTAAAGCATGTGTGTCTGTTGGTTTGAAGTAGACTCTAGTGTGTAGTGTTTTCTGTGGTTGATTGTTATTACTGAAAAACACTGTTGTGTCTAAGAAGTTGACTTCTTGCGGATGAATTGTGTATTTAACCTTAATTGATGAATGATGGCTGTTGAGAATGTTCATAAAGTCTGTGAATAATTGGATGTCGTGGGGCCAGGCTCCTATTATGTCGTCTAAAAACCGGTAATAAAAAGTGGGTTGATATGGACACTTGGCCAGTGCCTCTCTCTCCCATTCAGCCATGTATATGTTGGCGTAAGCAGGTGCGAATATTTTGCCCATAGCTGTTCCCTCCACCTGCAGGTAATAGTGATCGTTGAATAAAAAGTCATTGCTAGTCAGGCTGATTTCTAATAGTTGTAATATTTCTGTGTCCGGTCTAGTGTTGTCTGGGTATCTCTTAAAGATATTTCTAATTGCTTGTATTCCTGTTGCTGTATTTATATTAGTATACAGGCTATCAATATCTATGGTGAATATGTGTGTGTTGGAGGGAACAACTATGGGTCCAATCCTCTCCATGAAGTGATAAGTGTCCCTGAGAAAGCTGGGGTGCCTGGTGGAGAGAGGGTTAATATAATGATCTATGTATTGTGAAATGTTATAGGATTCACTATTGCAGTCTGACACAATCGGTCTGCCAGGAGGAACTTCAAAGGGAATTGTCCATGTCCCTGGTTCCTTGTGTACTTTTAACAGTAAGTAGAATAGTCTAGGTCGTGGAGTATCTGTGCCATAGAGAAAGTCCCGTTGTTTTGCTGTGATGTAGTGTTGGTCGTAGAGTCTTTTTATTATTGTCCTTAACTGTGTCTGTGGTTGTATACTATTTTCTATTGGTTTATAATGTTTGGTGTTGGATAGCTGTCTGTTGGCTTCATACATGTATTGATGTTTATCCAATATTACTATTTTTTAACCTTTATCTGCTGGTTTGATGATTATGTGTGGGTTATTTTTAAGTTGTTGTATTGCCTGTCTTTCTACGTGTGTGAGGTTATCCTCCCTATCCGTGTGAATCTGGTGGTTGTGAAGTGTGTTCTTGTCTGTTCTGATTAATCTCCTGATTCTACCATCTATCTGGGAGGTTTTAGGTTCCCAGGTAGATGGTAAGGTAAATGGTTGGTGGTTGTCGTCTGTGTTATAGTCAAAGTAGTCCAACAGTTTAAGTCTTCTATGATATTTGTGAGTGTCCCTTTGAAGTTCCTCCCAATCAAATTTGTTTGGGCGAGGGATGAATGTCAACCCTCTCTCCAGGAGCTTTACCTGTGCTGCTGTGGGTATGAAGGATTTGGAAAGATTCATGATATTAGATGTTGACTGGTCCACTGCTCCCCCTGGTGGAGGATCTGCACCGGTTATTAGGGAAGGAGAGAGATTGAAAGAAAGATTATTTCTATCCAGACTGTGGCTTGTGGTTAATGTAAATTTAACTTTCTGCACCAGTGTTGAAAGATGAGGTCTGCTGTGGTGGATGTCCAGTGTATGAGATCTGTTGTTGTATGAAATGTATCTTGTGGAATCTCTAATAGGGTTGGGAAGTTAGTGGTAATATAAGCATTGATGAGCTTAAGGTTTCTCTTCTGCTGTGAAGTAAGAAGAGGTGAATGGCTGATGACAGGAATGTATATTGTTGCGTTTGGAAATGTTTTCTTTGCCTCCTTGTGCATACCTGACAACTGTTTTAATGATGTTTGGAATGGGTCGTGATCCTTGTTGTTCAAACCCACCGAGATAACAACAGTCGCCGTGTCTGTATGTATGGGGGTTTTCTCCAGTACCTTTGTGAAATGATAGAATGTTGCCCCTGGATAACTGTCGACTTGGATGTTGGGGTTATTGAATGGTGGGATCCGGTTGAGGTTTGAGTCTCCTATGATGAGTATTGGTGTGTGTCCTTCAATGTTCCAATCTGTCACCTTATAATTCGGCCTAGCTTTGTGATAGAAGGGTTTTTGGGGAGGGTGTGTGGGTTTGGGCTGTGGTTGGGATTGAAGATGGGGTTGTGGTGGGGATGATGGTGGGTATTTTGAGGCGCCAGTCGTACAGGGGTCCTGGACAGGCAGAGGCACAACGATATTAGTTGTTTGTGGGGGTTCGGATCTGGGAGCTTTGGGGTGTTGCCCATTGTCTTGCCCTTTGATCATCATCATACTCTCCTTGTCTGTACCCCTTGCCTGGCGCCTCCTATGGGTGAAAGAGGAGCAGATGTAATTATGTCTCTTAATAGTATTGATACATTACCCTGTACTTTTTTGCAGTTTGTGTTTTGTTTAATAGGTGTGACTGTAGGTGTACTGGTTTCTGTTTGACTGTTGGCTGTGTGGTGAACCTGGGCTATGATAAGAGTGGCTGCTTTGGTTTCTGTTTGACTGTTGACTGTGTGGTGAACCTGGGCTATGATAGGAGTGGCTGCTTTGGTTTCTGTTTGACTGTTGACTGTGTGGTGAACCTGGGCTATGATAGGAGTGGCTGCTTTGGGAGTAGGGGGACCCACTGGGCTTTTCCATTTCTCCTCTTCAGTTATAGGGGTTGCTATTCTTACCTCTCCTTTTTGATTGGAAAGGGAAGAATCAGTGAAAGTGGATGTTGAGGGTAGGGAGTGGAGATGTGTTTTTGAAAGAGTCTGTATGCGAAGGTTATAGGTTTCACTCAGGGTCGGTTGTTTTCCCAGTGATAGTGTCCGTAAGTATGATGGTTGTCTTTTTGGCAGGGGGCGAGGCTTTGATAAAGGTGGAAATTCCTCTGTTGAGGAGAGAGGGGGCACTGGGGTTGGAGTTGGTATCGTTGGTGGGGAAATTTGTAGTGGGGTGTGTTCTATTGCTGGAAGTGTATGTGGTTGGTCTCGTATTGTGTTTGTCCGTATAGTTGTTAGTTGGGGAGAGGAAGAGGCCTGAGGGAGTTCCAAAATGGTTTCCACTCTAGTGATGGTGGTGGGTGTCAGTTTATGTTTGTACCTCTTATGTGCCCAGCCTATTGCGATTGTCAGTGCCAAAGTGTTGGGTGTGTTTATTTGTTGTTTAACCTGTTGGGTCTAGGGGGCAGCATTTGCATGTCTGGATAAAAAAAATGTACCCGATTTAATCTGGTTACTAATCCTACCCAGTAACTAGAATATGCATATACTTATTATATATGGATAGAAAACACTCTAAAGTTTCCAAAACTGTTTGAATGGTGTCTGTGAGTATAACAGAACTCATTTGGCAGGCAAAACCCTGAGACATTTTCTGACAGGAAGTGGATACCTGATGTGTTGTATTGACTTTAAACCTATCCCATTGAAAAACACAGGGGTTTAGGAATATTTTGGCACTTCCTATTGCTTCCACTAGATGTCACCAGCCTTTACAAAGTGTTTTGAGTCTTCTGGAGGGAGATCTGACCGAACAAGAGCCATGGAACGATGATGTCCCATTAGACACCTGGCGCGCGAGTTCATGTTGGGTACCCTCGTTCCAATACGTTATAAAAGAGTATGCATTCGTCCACCTTGAATATTATTCATGTTCTGGTTAAAAAAGGCCCTAATGATTTATGCTATACAACGTTTGACATGTTTGAACGAACGGAAATATATTTTTTCCCCTCGTTCATGACGAGAAGTCCGGCTGGCTTACATCATGTGCTAACGAGACGGAGATTTTTGGACATAAATGATGAGCTTTTTTGAACAAAACTACATTCGTTATGGACCTGTGATACCTGGAAGTGACATCTGATGAAGAGAATCAAAGGTAATGGATTATTTACATAGTATTTTCGATTTTAGATCTCCCCAACATGACGTCTAGTCTGTATCGCAACGCGTATTTTTCTGGGCGCAGTGCTCAGATTATTGCAAAGTGTGATTTCCCAGTAAGGTTATTTTTAAATCTGGCAAGTTGATTGCGTTCAAGAGATGTAAATCTATAATTCTTTAAATGACAATATAATATTTTACCAATGTTTTCTAATTTTAATTATTTAATTTGTTACGCTGACTTGACTGCCGGTTATTGGAGGGAAACGATTTCCTCAACATCAATGCCATAGTAAAACGCTGTTTTTGGATATAAATATGAACTTGATAGAACTAAAAATGCATGCATTGTCTAACATAATGTCCTAGGAGTGTCATCTGATGGAGATTGTAAAAGGTTAGTGCATCATTTTAGCTGGTTTTATGGTTTTGGTGACCCTGTCTTTGACTTGACAAAACATTACACACAACTCTTGTAAATGTACTGTCCTAACATACTCTAAATTTATGCTTTCGCCGTAAAACCTTTTTGAAATCGTAAAACGTGGTTAGATTAAGGAGATGTTTATCTTTCAAATGGTGTAAAATAGTTGTATTTTTGAAAAATTTGAATTTTGACATTTATTTGGATTCAAATTTGCCGCTCTTGAAATGCACCTGCTGTTGATGGAGTGCACCACGGGTGGCACGCTAGCGTCCCACCTAGCCCCAAGAGGTTAATGGTGTGGGTGACTGACTGGTAATGTGTCTGTAGTATGTACATGTTGTTTTGCATCCACTGGTGTGTGTTCTGTGATAATTTTATTGTGGTGTAGTCTGTGGGTGAAGATGGTTTAATAAAGTTGGTGACACGATGCACCTGTCTCATCATACCAGTAGGGAATACATGATTTTTAAGTGCCTTCTCCACCACTTCCATGTGGTGGAGAACCGGACAGTGTAAATCAAAAAAGCAGGATAATACTATATTTAGAATAGAAGATGTGAAGGCCTGAACAACACGGGACGTTGTGTGCTGCTCAGGACCAGTCCTTACCACTTTGTTATTTTGTTGACCGGGTTATTGAAATATGAAGGTGGCGATGAGGTTGCCGATTGTGTCTTGGCGTTCCAGGGCTGGAGCTGTGATCCGTTTTCCTTTCGCCGTGTTCTTTGTAAGCCGGGTTATTGCGATATGGAGATGGAGATGAGGTTACCGATTGTTTCTTAGCGTTCCTGCGTTCAAGGGCTGGGGCTGTAATCCGTTGTTCTTTGTGAGTCCAATCCTGTTAAAAGATCTCGTTCCAGAGGTTAAAGTCACGATTGTTTCCCCAAGTGTCTATGCACTTTAGGCAATGAGCTCCCCCTTACCCCTCCACATCTTAACTCTAAAACGTAACTTTTAATATTATTAGTTAAAATCAAAAGATGATTAAAAACCAAGCAATGTTAAAATCCACTGTGAAGTCCTGTTTCAAAAACCCTGACGTTTCGCAGAATTTTCTGCTTCTTCAGAGGGATCTTTTCCTCGACTGAGAACCCCGTACCTTTTAAAATGGGAGCAATTAGGAGGGAAACACCCAATCACTGCTCCCAATCTGGGCGTTTCTATCTTTCTGTTACCCTATTGGTTCAATTTATCAGACACCCAAATAGACACTCAAAGGCGGGAGAGTGATGGCATTACGTGGGCTTATATATGTTAAACTCCTCTTTCTTCTATTTGCTTTTCAGTTCAGTTTCCAGACTTTGTTATAAATTAACCTGGCAATATCCCCAGCCATACTTTCTATCCATTAAATATCCTTTGTCCTGATAGTCCCCCATATTTCCCTCTCTGATACTTTACTTCCCTAACTTTCCCTCCCTATTCTGTCCCTATATTGTTATTCTGTTCAGTTCTATTACATTTTCTATTATTCTGTACTTTTGTATTTCTTAGTTGTTGTATGTGGTTCTGTATATGAATACCATGCTATTCCTCTAGTACAATGAGACAAATCAAAGAAATAAAAGATAATAATGATAACAGTGTTGGGGGAAAGAAGAGTGATTCAATGTTATATATTGCGGTAATTCACAAGCGCTATTGCTCTCCCGGTGGGTGCGAACGTGAATGACCCGTGGGCAGCTGAGGCGCAACACGCCGCACAAGGAGCAGAAGCCAGCACCTGGAGGCAGTACTACACCTGTAGAAGGATAAACCAGGGATGGCACGGGCAAGGGTTAGGTTTTGAATATAATTGTGTTTCATATCAACTAGCTTGTTTTACGGTGCACAGGCCTATCTCCTGTTCATCCCTCTCCTTCTGATGATGTTATTATATTTAGGTGTAGTACTTAAAATTGCCTGTAGATGTCCTCCTAAGATCATAAATAGACTAAAATGAGTTCTAAAATGCCTTTTTCTGTGTGACAGTACAGGAGCTGATGTGGTGAGATTAATTCAACCAAGTGTTGTTAAATATGAACATAAAAGCAATATTGTGCATTTAGTTGGTTTTATTGTTTAATTCTGTTAAAAGAATGAGATTAAGAGAGGTGGATGGTTTGATGTGGTCTGTGAGGGTTGGATGAATGGGAGAGAGGACTGCCAATGTGTTGTTTTTAATGGTTCTTAAAAATCGTTTTGAATATCCTCTTCTTCTGATTGCATTGAATAGTGTATTTATTGCATAATCCAGGTCTTGCTTGCAAGATGATATCCTGTAGAACCGTATGATTTGTGATTTTATTATTCCCTTAAATGTATGTTTAGGATGGTAACTGTGTTTATGGAGTAAAGCATGTGTGTCTGTTGGTTTGAAGTAGACTCTAGTGTGTAGTGTTTTCTGTGGTTGCGGGCACGCGCCTGAGTCTCACAGTACTGTAACCAGCCACTACCCAAACGCGCTACTTTTTTTCAGCCAGAGCCTGCAAAGCCACGATTCAGCTTTTTACCGCCTTCTACCTTAAGAATTGACTGAATGACACAGGGTTGAGTTGCGTGATTTTCACATTCTGCAGGTTGGTTATATTACAATAGCTTTAGGGTGATTTTAACAACTTCCGGTTGCTCCAGGAAGCTTAGAATCGACACAGGTAGACCTCACAGTAGCCTGATGGATTGTTATAGAAGACAGGTTCATAAGGCATTCATAACCCACATAGACTTCAGGTTGAATTTAGGAGAATAGTCAATGTATTCCTATGGGGAGAGAAGTCATTGCACACTGTTTGATCTAAACACCTTCTTTAAACTATGAAGGGTTAATGCCACAGGGTCAAGGTTAGGCTTGCACAGATCGGGAGGACCTCAGGAATGCTCCTGAGGTTGAATTGTGCTTCTAACCCTAACGGTTCTCTCACTGTCACCCAAAAGCACTCGACATTTTGGGGCAGGCTTCATTTGGGCCTAGTTTTTCTCACGGTCATTGCCCTCAGACCGAGCAAGCTACGGTCAAGCGGGGCATCTCGTTGAACTCGTCTCAGCCTAGAGATAATGGTAATGCCATTGCAGGCTCTGTGTGTCTTTAAGTACCGCACTCTGTCACTCCATCCTTGCTGTGTGTGTGTGTGAGTGTGTGTGAGTGTGTGTGTGTGTGTTTGTTTGTGTGTGAGAGCTTTTCTTTGACATCTGATGGGAAAAATGACTGTTCATGAGGGTTACCTAGTCAAACATATGAAGTTTTGGAAAGATGTGACTTTTCTAACCCTTCAAAACAGCTACTCTGACCCCTATTTAAGGCACTTCCGGTTGTCACAGGAAGCGTATACTCGACACACGTTGTCTTTGGGGTAGGCATAAACAGAATCCTGAATATGAAGTCTCTACCTTAACCTCTTATATCTAGACGTTCCGCTAGCGGAACACCTGCTCCAATGATAGGCGTGGCGCGAATGACAAATTCCTCAAAAATACAAAAAATTCAATTTTTCAAACATATGACTTTCACTATGACTATTTCACTATTCACTATTTCACTGTGTCTGTCTATCCCTGTTCTCCCCTCTGCACAGGCCATACAGACGCTTCACACCGCGTGGCCGCTGCCACTCTAACCTGGTGGTCCCAGCGTGCACGACCCACGTGGAGTTCCAGGTCTCCGGCAGCCTCTGGAACTGCCGGTCTGCGGCCAACAAGGCAGAGTTCATCTCAGCCTATGCTACCCTCCAGTCCCTCGACTTGGCGCTGACGGAAACATGGATTACCACAGGTAACACTGCTACTCCTACTGCTCTCTCCTCGTCTGCCCACGTGTTCTCGCACTGGTCAGCGGGGTGGTGGCACTGGGATCCTCATCTCTGCTAAGTGGACATTCTCTCTTTCTCCCCTGACCCATCTGTCTATCGCCTCCTTTGAATTCCATGCTGTCACAGTTACCAGCTCTTTCAAGCTTAACATCCTTATCATTTATCGCCCTCCAGGTTCCCTTGGAGAGTTCATCAATGAGCTTGACGCCTTGATAAGTTCCTTTCCTGAGGATGGCTGGTGAGCCATCCTCAGGAAAGGAACTTATCAAGGCGTCAAGCTCATTGATGAACTCTCCAAAGGTAGACGAGGGGAGGTTAACGTCACCCAGAACTGTGAGAGGTGTCTCACAGTTCTGGGTGACTTTAACCTCTTACATCTAGACGTTCCGCTAGCGGAACACCTGCTCCAATATCCAATGATGGGCGTGGCGCGAAATACAAACTCCTCTAAAATACAAAAACTTTGTGCTGTGTGAGTGTGTGTGTGTGTTTGTTTGTGTGTGAGAGCTTTTCTTTGACATCTGATGGGAAAAATGACTGTTCATGAGGGTTACCTAGTCAAACATATGAAGTTTTGGAAAGATGTGACTTTTCTAACCCTTCAAAACAGCTACTCTGACCCCTATTTAAGGCACTTCCGGTTGTCACAGGAAGCGTATACTCGACACACGTTGTCTTTGGGGTAGGCATAAACAGAATCCTGAATATGAAGTCTCTACCTTAACCTCTTACATCTAGACGTTCCGCTAGCGGAACACCTGCTCCAATGATAGGCGTGGCGCGAATGACAAATTCCTCAAAAATACCAAAAATTCAATTTTTCAAACATATGACTATTTCACAGCATTTTAAAGATAAGACTCTCCTTTATCTAACCACACTGTCCGATTTCAAAAAGACTTTACAACGAAAACAAAACATTAGATTATGTCAGCAGAGTACCAAGCCAGAAATAATCAGACACCCATTTTTCAAGCTAGCATATAATGTCACAAAAACCCAGAAGACAGCTAAATGCAGCACGAACCTTTGATGATCTTCATCAGATGACAACCCTAGGACATTATGTTATACAATACATGCATGTTTTGTTCAATCAAGTTCATATTTATATCAAAAACCAGCTTTTTACATTAGCATGTGACGTTCAGAACTAGCATACCCCCGCAAACTTCCGCCGAATTCACTAAGAATTTACTAAATTACTCACGATAAACGTTCACAAACTCCTCTATGCACTCGATAGGTCCGATTTTAAAATAGCTTTTTGGTGAAAGCACATTTTGCAATATTCTAAGTACATAGCCCAGGCATCACGGGCTAGCTATTTAGACACCCGGCAAGTTTAGCACTCACCAATATCAGGTTTACTATTATAAAAGTTTGATTACCTTTTGTTGTCTTCGTCAGAATGCACTCCCAGGACTGCTACTTCAATAGCAAATGTTGGTTTGGTCCAAAATAATCCATCGTTATATCCGAATAGCGGCGTTTTGTTCGTGCGTCCCAGACACTATCTGAAATGGTAAATCAGGGTCGTGCGCATAGCGCAATTCGTGACAAAAAAAATCTAAATATTCCATTACCGTACTTCGAAGCATGTCAACCGCTGTTTAAAATCCATTTTTATGCCATTTTTCTCGTAGAAAAGCGATAATATTCCGACCGGGAATCTCCTTTTAGCTAAACTGAGGAAAGTAAACAAAGCTTTCGGTCGCCGCGGGCACGCGCCTGAGTCTCACAGTACTGTAACCAGCCACTACCCAAACGCGCTACTTTTTTTCAGCCAGAGCCTGCAAAGCCACGATTCAGCTTTTTACCGCCTTCTACCTTAAGAATTGACTGAATGACACAGGGTTGAGTTGCGTGATTTTCACATTCTGCAGGTTGGTTATATTACAATAGCTTTAGGGTGATTTTAACAACTTCCGGTTGCTCCAGGAAGCTTAGAATCGACACAGGTAGACCTCACAGTAGCCTGATGGATAGTTATAGAAGACAGGTTCATAAGGCATTCATAACCCACATAGACTTCAGGTTGAATTTAGGAGAATAGTCAATGTATTCCTATGGGGAGAGAAGTCATTGCACACTGTTTGATCTAAACACCTTCTTTAAACTATGAAGGGTTAATGCCACAGGGTCAAGGTTAGGCTTGCACAGATCGGGAGGACCTCAGGAATGCTCCTGAGGTTGAATTGTGCTTCTAACCCTAACGGTTCTCTCACTGTCACCCAAAAGCACTCGACATTTTGGGGCAGGCTTCATTTGGGCCTAGTTTTTCTCACGGTCATTGCCCTCAGACCGAGCAAGCTACGGTCAAGCGGGGCATCTCGTTGAACTCGTCTCAGCCTAGAGATAATGGTAATGCCATTGCAGGCTCTGTGTGTCTTTAAGCACCGCACTCTGTCACTCCATCCTTGCTGTGTGTGTGTGTGAGTGTGTGTGAGTGTGTGTGTGTGTGTTTGTTTGTGTGTGAGAGCTTTTCTTTGACATCTGATGGGAAAAATGACTGTTCATGAGGGTTACCTAGTCAAACATATGAAGTTTTGGAAAGATGTGACTTTTCTAACCCTTCAAAACAGCTACTCTGACCCCTATTTAAGGCACTTCCGGTTGTCACAGGAAGCGTATACTCGACACACGTTGTCTTTGGGGTAGGCATAAACAGAATCCTGAATATGAAGTCTCTACCTTAACCTCTTATATCTAGACGTTCCGCTAGCGGAACACCTGCTCCAATGATAGGCGTGGCGCGAATTACAAATTCCTCAAAAATACAAAAAATTCAATTTTTCAAACATATGACTTTCACTATGACTATTTCACTATTCACTATTTCACTGTGTCTGTCTATCCCTGTTCTCCCCTCTGCACAGGCCATACAGACGCTTCACACCGCGTGGCCGCTGCCACTCTAACCTGGTGGTCCCAGCGTGCACGACCCACGTGGAGTTCCAGGTCTCCGGCAGCCTCTGGAACTGCCGGTCTGCGGCCAACAAGGCAGAGTTCATCTCAGCCTATGCTACCCTCCAGTCCCTCGACTTGGCGCTGACGGAAACATGGATTACCACAGGTAACACTGCTACTCCTACTGCTCTCTCCTCGTCTGCCCACGTGTTCTCGCACTGGTCAGCGGGGTGGTGGCACTGGGATCCTCATCTCTGCTAAGTGGACATTCTCTCTTTCTCCCCTGACCCATCTGTCTATCGCCTCCTTTGAATTCCATGCTGTCACAGTTACCAGCTCTTTCAAGCTTAACATCCTTATCATTTATCGCCCTCCAGGTTCCCTTGGAGAGTTCATCAATGAGCTTGATGCCTTGATAAGTTCCTTTCCTGAGGATGGCTGGTGAGCCATCCTCAGGAAAGGAACTTATCAAGGCGTCAAGCTCATTGATGAACTCTCCAAAGGTAGACGAGGGGAGGTTAACGTCACCCAGAACTGTGAGAGGTGTCTCACAGTTCTGGGTGACTTTAACCTCTTACATCTAGACGTTCCGCTAGCGGAACACCTGCTCCAATATCCAATGATGGGCGTGGCGCGAAATACAAACTCCTCTAAAATACAAAAACTTCAATTTTTCAAACATATGACTATTTCACAGCATTTTAAAGATAAGACTCTCCTTTATCTAACCACACTGTCCGATTTCAAAAAGGCTTTACAACGAAAGCAAAACATTAGATTAGGGTTAGGGTTAGGTTTTGAATATAATTGTGTTTCATATCAACTAGCTTGTTTTACGGTGCACAGGCCCATCTCCTGTTCATCCCTCTCCTTCTGATGATATTATATTTAGGTGTAGTACTTAAAATTGCCTGTAGATGTCCTCCTAAGATCATAAATAGACTAAAATGAGTTCTAAAATGCCTTTTTCTGTGTGACAGTACAGGAGCTGATGTGGTGAGATTAATTCAACCAGTGTTGTTAAATATGAACATAAAAGCAATATTGTGCATTTAGTTGGTTTTATTGTTTTATTCTGTTAAAATAATGAGATTAAGAGAGGTGGATGGTTTGATGTGGTCTGTGAGGGTTGGATGAATGGGAGAGAGGGCTGCCAATGTGTTGTTTTTAATGGTTCTTAAAAATCGTTTTGAATATCCTCTTCTTCTGATTGCATTGAATAGTGTATTTATTGCATAATCCAGGTCTTGCTTGCAAGATGATATCCTGTAGAACCGTATGATTTGTGATTTTATTTTTCCCTTAAATGTATGTTTAGGATGGTAACTGTGTTTATGGAGTAAAGCATGTGTGTCTGTTGGTTTGAAGTAGACTCTAGTGTGTAGTGTTTTCTGTGGTTGATTGTTATTACTGAAAAACACTGTTGTGTCTAAGAAGTTGACTTCTTGCGGATGAATTGTGTATTTAACCTTAATTGATGAATGATGGCTGTTGAGAATGTTCATAAAGTCTGTGAATAATTGGATGTCGTGGGGCCAGGCTCCTATTATGTCGTCTAAAAACCGGTAATAAAAAGTGGGTTGATATGGACACTTGGCCAGTGCCTCTCTCTCCCATTCAGCCATGTATATGTTGGCGTAAGCAGGTGCGAATATTTTGCCCATAGCTGTTCCCTCCACCTGCAGGTAATAGTGATCGTTGAATAAAAAGTCATTGCTAGTCAGGCTGATTTCTAATAGTTGTAATATTTCTGTGTCCGGTCTAGTGTTGTCTGGGTATCTCTTAAAGATATTTCTAATTGCTTGTATTCCTGTTGCTGTATTTATATTAGTATACAGGCTATCAATATCTATGGTGAATATGTGTGTGTTGGAGGGAACAACTATGGGTCCAATCCTCTCCATGAAGTGATAAGTGTCCCTGAGAAAGCTGGGGTGCCTGGTGGAGAGAGGGTTAATATAATGATCTATGTATTGTGAAATGTTATAGGATTCACTATTGCAGTCTGACACAATCGGTCTGCCAGGAGGAACTTCAAAGGGAATTGTCCATGTCCCTGGTTCCTTGTGTACTTTTAACAGTAAGTAGAATAGTCTAGGTCGTGGAGTATCTGTGCCATAGAGAAAGTCCCGTTGTTTTGCTGTGATGTAGTGTTGGTCGTAGAGTCTTTTTATTATTGTCCTTAACTGTGTCTGTGGTTGTATACTATTTTCTATTGGTTTATAATGTTTGGTGTTGGATAGCTGTCTGTTGGCTTCATACATGTATTGATGTTTATCCAATATTACTATTTTTTAACCTTTATCTGCTGGTTTGATGATTATGTGTGGGTTATTTTTAAGTTGTTGTATTGCCTGTCTTTCTACGTGTGTGAGGTTATCCTCCCTATCCGTGTGAATCTGGTGGTTGTGAAGTGTGTTCTTGTCTGTTCTGATTAATCTCCTGATTCTACCATCTATCTGGGAGGTTTTAGGTTCCCAGGTAGATGGTAAGGTAAATGGTTGGTGGTTGTCGTCTGTGTTATAGTCAAAGTAGTCCAACAGTTTAAGTCTTCTATGATATTTGTGAGTGTCCCTTTGAAGTTCCTCCCAATCAAATTTGTTTGGGCGAGGGATGAATGTCAACCCTCTCTCCAGGAGCTTTACCTGTGCTGCTGTGGGTATGAAGGATTTGGAAAGATTCATGATATTAGATGTTGACTGGTCCACTGCTCCCCCTGGTGGAGGATCTGCACCGGTTATTAGGGAAGGAGAGAGATTGAAAGAAAGATTATTTCTATCCAGACTGTGGCTTGTGGTTAATGTAAATTTAACTTTCTGCACCAGTGTTGAAAGATGAGGTCTGCTGTGGTGGATGTCCAGTGTATGAGATCTGTTGTTGTATGAAATGTATCTTGTGGAATCTCTAATAGGGTTGGGAAGTTAGTGGTAATATAAGCATTGATGAGCTTAAGGTTTCTCTTCTGCTGTGAAGTAAGAAGAGGTGAATGGCTGATGACAGGAATGTATATTGTTGCGTTTGGAAATGTTTTCTTTGCCTCCTTGTGCATACCTGACAACTGTTTTAATGATGTTTGGAATGGGTCGTGATCCTTGTTGTTCAAACCCACCGAGATAACAACAGTCGCCGTGTCTGTATGTATGGGGGTTTTCTCCAGTACCTTTGTGAAATGATAGAATGTTGCCCCTGGATAACTGTCGACTTGGATGTTGGGGTTATTGAATGGTGGGATCCGGTTGAGGTTTGAGTCTCCTATGATGAGTATTGGTGTGTGTCCTTCAATGTTCCAATCTGTCACCTTATAATTCGGCCTAGCTTTGTGATAGAAGGGTTTTTGGGGAGGGTGTGTGGGTTTGGGCTGTGGTTGGGATTGAAGATGGGGTTGTGGTGGGGATGATGGTGGGTATTTTGAGGCGCCAGTCGTACAGGGGTCCTGGACAGGCAGAGGCACAACGATATTAGTTGTTTGTGGGGGTTCGGATCTGGGAGCTTTGGGGTGTTGCCCATTGTCTTGCCCTTTGATCATCATCATACTCTCCTTGTCTGTACCCCTTGCCTGGCGCCTCCTATGGGTGAAAGAGGAGCAGATGTAATTATGTCTCTTAATAGTATTGATACATTACCCTGTACTTTTTTGCAGTTTGTGTTTTGTTTAATAGGTGTGACTGTAGGTGTACTGGTTTCTGTTTGACTGTTGGCTGTGTGGTGAACCTGGGCTATGATAAGAGTGGCTGCTTTGGTTTCTGTTTGACTGTTGACTGTGTGGTGAACCTGGGCTATGATAGGAGTGGCTGCTTTGGTTTCTGTTTGACTGTTGACTGTGTGGTGAACCTGGGCTATGATAGGAGTGGCTGCTTTGGGAGTAGGGGGACCCACTGGGCTTTTCCATTTCTCCTCTTCAGTTATAGGGGTTGCTATTCTTACCTCTCCTTTTTGATTGGAAAGGGAAGAATCAGTGAAAGTGGATGTTGAGGGTAGGGAGTGGAGATGTGTTTTTGAAAGAGTCTGTATGCGAAGGTTATAGGTTTCACTCAGGGTCGGTTGTTTTCCCAGTGATAGTGTCCGTAAGTATGATGGTTGTCTTTTTGGCAGGGGGCGAGGCTTTGATAAAGGTGGAAATTCCTCTGTTGAGGAGAGAGGGGGCACTGGGGTTGGAGTTGGTATCGTTGGTGGGGAAATTTGTAGTGGGGTGTGTTCTATTGCTGGAAGTGTATGTGGTTGGTCTCGTATTGTGTTTGTCCGTATAGTTGTTAGTTGGGGAGAGGAAGAGGCCTGAGGGAGTTCCAAAATGGTTTCCACTCTAGTGATGGTGGTGGGTGTCAGTTTATGTTTGTACCTCTTATGTGCCCAGCCTATTGCGATTGTCAGTGCCAAAGTGTTGGGTGTGTTTATTTGTTGTTTAACCTGTTGGGTCTAGGGGGCAGCATTTGCATGTCTGGATAAAAAAAATGTACCCGATTTAATCTGGTTACTAATCCTACCCAGTAACTAGAATATGCATATACTTATTATATATGGATAGAAAACACTCTAAAGTTTCCAAAACTGTTTGAATGGTGTCTGTGAGTATAACAGAACTCATTTGGCAGGCAAAACCCTGAGACATTTTCTGACAGGAAGTGGATACCTGATGTGTTGTATTGACTTTAAACCTATCCCATTGAAAAACACAGGGGTTTAGGAATATTTTGGCACTTCCTATTGCTTCCACTAGATGTCACCAGCCTTTACAAAGTGTTTTGAGTCTTCTGGAGGGAGATCTGACCGAACAAGAGCCATGGAACGATGATGTCCCATTAGACACCTGGCGCGCGAGTTCATGTTGGGTACCCTCGTTCCAATACGTTATAAAAGAGTATGCATTCGTCCACCTTGAATATTATTCATGTTCTGGTTAAAAAAGGCCCTAATGATTTATGCTATACAACGTTTGACATGTTTGAACGAACGGAAATATATTTTTTCCCCTCGTTCATGACGAGAAGTCCGGCTGGCTTACATCATGTGCTAACGAGACGGAGATTTTTGGACATAAATGATGAGCTTTTTTGAACAAAACTACATTCGTTATGGACCTGTGATACCTGGAAGTGACATCTGATGAAGAGAATCAAAGGTAATGGATTATTTACATAGTATTTTCGATTTTAGATCTCCCCAACATGACGTCTAGTCTGTATCGCAACGCGTATTTTTCTGGGCGCAGTGCTCAGATTATTGCAAAGTGTGATTTCCCAGTAAGGTTATTTTTAAATCTGGCAAGTTGATTGCGTTCAAGAGATGTAAATCTATAATTCTTTAAATGACAATATAATATTTTACCAATGTTTTCTAATTTTAATTATTTAATTTGTTACGCTGACTTGACTGCCGGTTATTGGAGGGAAACGATTTCCTCAACATCAATGCCATAGTAAAACGCTGTTTTTGGATATAAATATGAACTTGATAGAACTAAAAATGCATGCATTGTCTAACATAATGTCCTAGGAGTGTCATCTGATGGAGATTGTAAAAGGTTAGTGCATCATTTTAGCTGGTTTTATGGTTTTGGTGACCCTGTCTTTGACTTGACAAAACATTACACACAACTCTTGTAAATGTACTGTCCTAACATACTCTAAATTTATGCTTTCGCCGTAAAACCTTTTTGAAATCGTAAAACGTGGTTAGATTAAGGAGATGTTTATCTTTCAAATGGTGTAAAATAGTTGTATTTTTGAAAAATTTGAATTTTGACATTTATTTGGATTCAAATTTGCCGCTCTTGAAATGCACCTGCTGTTGATGGAGTGCACCACGGGTGGCACGCTAGCGTCCCACCTAGCCCCAAGAGGTTAATGGTGTGGGTGACTGACTGGTAATGTGTCTGTAGTATGTACATGTTGTTTTGCATCCACTGGTGTGTGTTCTGTGATAATTTTATTGTGGTGTAGTCTGTGGGTGAAGATGGTTTAATAAAGTTGGTGACACGATGCACCTGTCTCATCATACCAGTAGGGAATACATGATTTTTAAGTGCCTTCTCCACCACTTCCATGTGGTGGAGAACCGGACAGTGTAAATCAAAAAAGCAGGATAATACTATATTTAGAATAGAAGATGTGAAGGCCTGAACAGCACGGGACGTTGTGTGCTGCTCAGGACCAGTCCTTACCACTTTGTTGACCGGGTTATTGAAATATGAAGGTGGCGATGAGGTTGCCGATTGTGTCTTGGCGTTCCAGGGCTGGAGCTGTGATCCGTTTTCCTTTCGCCGTGTTCTTTGTAAGCCGGGTTATTGCGATATGGAGATGGAGATGAGGTTACCGATTGTTTCTTAGCGTTCCTGCGTTCAAGGGCTGGGGCTGTAATCCGTTGTTCTTTGTGAGTCCAATCCTGTTAAAAGATCTCGTTCCAGAGGTTAAAGTCACGATTGTTTCCCCAAGTGTCTATGCACTTTAGGCAATGAGCTCCCCCTTACCCCTCCACATCTTAACTCTAAAACGTAACTTTTAATATTATTAGTTAAAATCAAAAGATGATTAAAAACCAAGCAATGTTAAAATCCACTGTGAAGTCCTGTTTCAAAAACCCTGACGTTTCGCAGAATTTTCTGCTTCTTCAGAGGGATCTTTTCCTCGACTGAGAACCCCGTACCTTTTAAAATGGGAGCAATTAGGAGGGAAACACCCAACCACTGCTCCCAAATTGGGCGTTTCTATCTTTCTGTTACCCTATTGGTTCAATTTACCAGACACCCAAATAGACACTCAAAGGCGGGAGAGTGATGGCATTACGTGGGCTTATATATGTTAAACTCCTCTTTCTTCTATTTGCTTTTCAGTTCAGTTTCCAGACTTTGTTATAAATTAACCTGGCAATATCCCCAGCCATACTTTCTATCCATTAAATATCCTTTGTCCTGATAGTCCCCCATTTTCCCCCGTATTTCCCTCTCTGATACTTTACTTCCCTCCCTATTCTGTCCCTAAATTGTTATTCTGTTCAGTTCTATTACATTTTCTATTATTCTGTACTTTTGTATTTCTTAGTTGTTGTATGTGGTTCTGTATATGAATACCATGCTATTCCTCTAGTACAATGAGACAAATCAAAGAAATAAAAGATAATAATGATAACAGTGTTGGGGGAAAGAAGAGTGATTCAATGTTATATATTGCGGTAATTCACAAGCGCTATTGCTCTCCCGGTGGGTGCGAACGTGAATGACCCGTGGGCAGCTGAGGCGCAACACGCCGCACAAGGAGCAGAAGCCAGCACCTGGAGGCAGTACTACACCTGTAGAAGGATAAACCAGGGATGGCACGGGCAAGGGTTAGGTTTTGAATATAATTGTGTTTCATATCAACTAGCTTGTTTTACGGTGCACAGGCCTATCTCCTGTTCATCCCTCTCCTTCTGATGATGTTATTATATTTAGGTGTAGTACTTAAAATTGCCTGTAGATGTCCTCCTAAGATCATAAATAGACTAAAATGAGTTCTAAAATGCCTTTTTCTGTGTGACAGTACAGGAGCTGATGTGGTGAGATTAATTCAACCAGTGTTGTTAAATATGAACATAAAAGCAATATTGTGCATTTAGTTGGTTTTATTGTTTTATTCTGTTAAAATAATGAGATTAAGAGAGGTGGATGGTTTGATGTGGTCTGTGAGGGTTGGATGAATGGGAGAGAGGACTGCCAATGTGTTGTTTTTTTAATGGTTCTTAAAAATCGTTTTGAATATCCTCTTCTTCTGATTGCATTGAATTGTGTATTTATTGCATAATCCAGGTCTTGCTTGCAAGATGATATCCTGTAGAACCGTATGATTTGTGATTTTATTATTCCCTTAAATGTATGTTTAGGATGGTAACTGTGTTTATGGAGTAAAGCATGTGTGTCTGTTGGTTTGAAGTAGACTCTAGTGTGTAGTGTTTTCTGTGGTTGATTGTTATTACTGAAAAACACTGTTGTGTCTAAGAAGTTGACTTCTTGCGGATGAATTGTGTATTTAACCTTAATTGATGAATGATGGCTGTTGAGAATGTTCATAAAGTCTGTGAATAATTGGATGTCGTGGGGCCAGGCTCCTATTATGTCGTCTAAAAACCGGTAATAAAAAGTGGGTTGATATGGACACTTGGCCAGTGCCTCTCTCTCCCATTCAGCCATGTATATGTTGGCGTAAGCAGGTGCGAATTTTTTGCCCATAGCTGTTCCCTCCACCTGCAGGTAATAGTGATCGTTGAATAAAAAGTCATTGCTAGTCAGGCTGATTTCTAATAGTTGTAATATTTCTGTGTCCGGTCTAGTGTTGTCTGGGTATCTCTTAAAGATATTTCTAATTGCTTGTATTCCTGTTGCTGTATTTATATTAGTATACAGGCTATTTCTAATTTAGAAATGTAGTTTTTGTTTAAAATCCCTTGGAAAATTACAGTTACACCTCCTAACTCTTCCATTGGCTGTCAACAATCTTTATGAATAGGTTTCAACCGTCATCTGTTACCGGGCAGATCATTTTGGCTCAGTCAATCATTTGCCAGTCTGAGGAGAGGTGTCATGATGTGTGTACACGTGACATCATCGTCTTTTTTATTTTTCCTCTGGGAATAATAGCTATATCGTCCACGCCACATGGCATTGTTGTGAATGTGTCAACAAAACGGACTCATTTGGAAAATAAGCCAGTAGTGCTGCATTCCACTCCGCAGGTAATATTACATTACAAAGGTTTGATTTGAGCAATTTTTTAGCTAGCTACTTAGCTGTCTTTTGTATACAAGTGTGTAGTTTAGAGTTGGAGGTTAATGGAGGTTAGCTAGCCAGCTATCTTCGTCCGGCGCGCCACCGTTTTCCTACTTAGTCAACAACTGCTAGCAAGCTAGCCAACTTATACCGACTAGCAGCACTGTAGAAACTAATACGGAACGAATACGGAACGATTTGATTAGTGTAGTGTTATCTAGCTACAAAGTTGTCTTTGTATCTAAGATAATTGTGTAGTTGAGAGTAATTATGGATGTTCGTCCTCCTAACGTAGTCAACACTGCTAGCTGCTAGCTAGCTAGTCATCACTGCTAGCTAGCCAACTTCTACCGACTAGCAGCACTGCAGAAACTATTACATTACATTACAACGTAACGACTTGATTAGTGTGGTGTTAGTTGTCTTTGCTGTCTCTGTATCTAAGATAATTGTGTAGTTTGAGCAGACTTAGTCAACACACCTAGTCATCATTAACCCACTGCTAGCTAGCCAACCGTTACCGACTAGCAGCGCTGTAGATACTAATACTAATACTTTACAACGGAACGATTTGACTAGTGCAGTGTTAGCTAGCTAGCTACTTAGTTGTCTTTGTCATAGCTTGATAATTCTGTAGTTTATTAATTACCGAGGTTAGCTAGCCAGCTATTTCGGTCCCCTGCGACGCCATTTTTCCTAACCCAGCCAGCTATTATTGACGAGTAGCATTGTAGAAACTAACTACATTACAAGGAACGTCTTGATTAGTGTTATGTTAGCTAGCTGGCTACAAAGTTGCTTTGTATCATGACAAGGTGTAGTACTGAAACTATCGAGGTTACCTAGCCAGCTACACTTTCAAACAAAGTCAACAACGCAGCCACTGCTAGCTAGCTAACACTGCACTAGTCAAATCGTTCCGTTGTAAAGTATTAGTATCTACAGCGCTGCTAGTCGGACATTATGTTATACAATACATGCATGTTTTGTTCAATCAAGTTCATATTTATATCAAAAACCAGCCAGCCAGCAGTACTGTATCATTTTAGTCAAAAAGATTTTTGCAACGTAAGCTAACTTTCTGAACATTCGAGACGTGTAGTCCACTTGTCATTCCAATCTCCTTTGCATTAGCGTAGCCTCTTCTGTAGCCTGTGTATCCCTGTTCTCCCCTCTGCACAGGCCATACAGACGCTTCACACCGCGTGGCCGCTGCCACTCTAACCTGGTGGTCCCAGCGTGCACGACCCACGTGGAGTTCCAGGTCTCCGGCAGCCTCTGGAACTGCCGGTCTGCGGCCAACAAGGCAGAGTTCATCTCAGCCTATGCTACCCTCCAGTCCCTCGACTTGGCGCTGACGGAAACATGGATTACCACAGGTAACACTGCTACTCCTACTGCTCTCTCCTCGTCTGCCCACGTGTTCTCGCACTGGTCAGCGGGGTGGTGGCACTGGGATCCTCATCTCTGCTAAGTGGACATTCTCTCTTTCTCCCCTGACCCATCTGTCTATCGCCTCCTTTGAATTCCATGCTGTCACAGTTACCAGCTCTTTCAAGCTTAACATCCTTATCATTTATCGCCCTCCAGGTTCCCTTGGAGAGTTCATCAATGAGCTTGATGCCTTGATAAGTTCCTTTCCTGAGGATGGCTGGTGAGCCATCCTCAGGAAAGGAACTTATCAAGGCGTCAAGCTCATTGATGAACTCTCCAAAGGTAGACGAGGGGAGGTTAACGTCACCCAGAACTGTGAGAGGTGTCTCACAGTTCTGGGTGACTTTAACCTCTTACATCTAGACGTTCCGCTAGCGGAACACCTGCTCCAATATCCAATGATGGGCGTGGCGCGAAATACAAACTCCTCTAAAATACAAAAACTTCAATTTTTCAAACATATGACTATTTCACAGCATTTTAAAGATAAGACTCTCCTTTATCTAACCACACTGTCCGATTTCAAAAAGGCTTTACAACGAAAGCAAAACATTAGATTAGGGTTAGGGTTAGGTTTTGAATATAATTGTGTTTCATATCAACTAGCTTGTTTTACGGTGCACAGGCCCATCTCCTGTTCATCCCTCTCCTTCTGATGATATTATATTTAGGTGTAGTACTTAAAATTGCCTGTAGATGTCCTCCTAAGATCATAAATAGACTAAAATGAGTTCTAAAATGCCTTTTTCTGTGTGACAGTACAGGAGCTGATGTGGTGAGATTAATTCAACCAGTGTTGTTAAATATGAACATAAAAGCAATATTGTGCATTTAGTTGGTTTTATTGTTTTATTCTGTTAAAATAATGAGATTAAGAGAGGTGGATGGTTTGATGTGGTCTGTGAGGGTTGGATGAATGGGAGAGAGGGCTGCCAATGTGTTGTTTTTAATGGTTCTTAAAAATCGTTTTGAATATCCTCTTCTTCTGATTGCATTGAATAGTGTATTTATTGCATAATCCAGGTCTTGCTTGCAAGATGATATCCTGTAGAACCGTATGATTTGTGATTTTATTTTTCCCTTAAATGTATGTTTAGGATGGTAACTGTGTTTATGGAGTAAAGCATGTGTGTCTGTTGGTTTGAAGTAGACTCTAGTGTGTAGTGTTTTCTGTGGTTGATTGTTATTACTGAAAAACACTGTTGTGTCTAAGAAGTTGACTTCTTGCGGATGAATTGTGTATTTAACCTTAATTGATGAATGATGGCTGTTGAGAATGTTCATAAAGTCTGTGAATAATTGGATGTCGTGGGGCCAGGCTCCTATTATGTCGTCTAAAAACCGGTAATAAAAAGTGGGTTGATATGGACACTTGGCCAGTGCCTCTCTCTCCCATTCAGCCATGTATATGTTGGCGTAAGCAGGTGCGAATATTTTGCCCATAGCTGTTCCCTCCACCTGCAGGTAATAGTGATCGTTGAATAAAAAGTCATTGCTAGTCAGGCTGATTTCTAATAGTTGTAATATTTCTGTGTCCGGTCTAGTGTTGTCTGGGTATCTCTTAAAGATATTTCTAATTGCTTGTATTCCTGTTGCTGTATTTATATTAGTATACAGGCTATCAATATCTATGGTGAATATGTGTGTGTTGGAGGGAACAACTATGGGTCCAATCCTCTCCATGAAGTGATAAGTGTCCCTGAGAAAGCTGGGGTGCCTGGTGGAGAGAGGGTTAATATAATGATCTATGTATTGTGAAATGTTATAGGATTCACTATTGCAGTCTGACACAATCGGTCTGCCAGGAGGAACTTCAAAGGGAATTGTCCATGTCCCTGGTTCCTTGTGTACTTTTAACAGTAAGTAGAATAGTCTAGGTCGTGGAGTATCTGTGCCATAGAGAAAGTCCCGTTGTTTTGCTGTGATGTAGTGTTGGTCGTAGAGTCTTTTTATTATTGTCCTTAACTGTGTCTGTGGTTGTATACTATTTTCTATTGGTTTATAATGTTTGGTGTTGGATAGCTGTCTGTTGGCTTCATACATGTATTGATGTTTATCCAATATTACTATTTTTTAACCTTTATCTGCTGGTTTGATGATTATGTGTGGGTTATTTTTAAGTTGTTGTATTGCCTGTCTTTCTACGTGTGTGAGGTTATCCTCCCTATCCGTGTGAATCTGGTGGTTGTGAAGTGTGTTCTTGTCTGTTCTGATTAATCTCCTGATTCTACCATCTATCTGGGAGGTTTTAGGTTCCCAGGTAGATGGTAAGGTAAATGGTTGGTGGTTGTCGTCTGTGTTATAGTCAAAGTAGTCCAACAGTTTAAGTCTTCTATGATATTTGTGAGTGTCCCTTTGAAGTTCCTCCCAATCAAATTTGTTTGGGCGAGGGATGAATGTCAACCCTCTCTCCAGGAGCTTTACCTGTGCTGCTGTGGGTATGAAGGATTTGGAAAGATTCATGATATTAGATGTTGACTGGTCCACTGCTCCCCCTGGTGGAGGATCTGCACCGGTTATTAGGGAAGGAGAGAGATTGAAAGAAAGATTATTTCTATCCAGACTGTGGCTTGTGGTTAATGTAAATTTAACTTTCTGCACCAGTGTTGAAAGATGAGGTCTGCTGTGGTGGATGTCCAGTGTATGAGATCTGTTGTTGTATGAAATGTATCTTGTGGAATCTCTAATAGGGTTGGGAAGTTAGTGGTAATATAAGCATTGATGAGCTTAAGGTTTCTCTTCTGCTGTGAAGTAAGAAGAGGTGAATGGCTGATGACAGGAATGTATATTGTTGCGTTTGGAAATGTTTTCTTTGCCTCCTTGTGCATACCTGACAACTGTTTTAATGATGTTTGGAATGGGTCGTGATCCTTGTTGTTCAAACCCACCGAGATAACAACAGTCGCCGTGTCTGTATGTATGGGGGTTTTCTCCAGTACCTTTGTGAAATGATAGAATGTTGCCCCTGGATAACTGTCGACTTGGATGTTGGGGTTATTGAATGGTGGGATCCGGTTGAGGTTTGAGTCTCCTATGATGAGTATTGGTGTGTGTCCTTCAATGTTCCAATCTGTCACCTTATAATTCGGCCTAGCTTTGTGATAGAAGGGTTTTTGGGGAGGGTGTGTGGGTTTGGGCTGTGGTTGGGATTGAAGATGGGGTTGTGGTGGGGATGATGGTGGGTATTTTGAGGCGCCAGTCGTACAGGGGTCCTGGACAGGCAGAGGCACAACGATATTAGTTGTTTGTGGGGGTTCGGATCTGGGAGCTTTGGGGTGTTGCCCATTGTCTTGCCCTTTGATCATCATCATACTCTCCTTGTCTGTACCCCTTGCCTGGCGCCTCCTATGGGTGAAAGAGGAGCAGATGTAATTATGTCTCTTAATAGTATTGATACATTACCCTGTACTTTTTTGCAGTTTGTGTTTTGTTTAATAGGTGTGACTGTAGGTGTACTGGTTTCTGTTTGACTGTTGGCTGTGTGGTGAACCTGGGCTATGATAAGAGTGGCTGCTTTGGTTTCTGTTTGACTGTTGACTGTGTGGTGAACCTGGGCTATGATAGGAGTGGCTGCTTTGGTTTCTGTTTGACTGTTGACTGTGTGGTGAACCTGGGCTATGATAGGAGTGGCTGCTTTGGGAGTAGGGGGACCCACTGGGCTTTTCCATTTCTCCTCTTCAGTTATAGGGGTTGCTATTCTTACCTCTCCTTTTTGATTGGAAAGGGAAGAATCAGTGAAAGTGGATGTTGAGGGTAGGGAGTGGAGATGTGTTTTTGAAAGAGTCTGTATGCGAAGGTTATAGGTTTCACTCAGGGTCGGTTGTTTTCCCAGTGATAGTGTCCGTAAGTATGATGGTTGTCTTTTTGGCAGGGGGCGAGGCTTTGATAAAGGTGGAAATTCCTCTGTTGAGGAGAGAGGGGGCACTGGGGTTGGAGTTGGTATCGTTGGTGGGGAAATTTGTAGTGGGGTGTGTTCTATTGCTGGAAGTGTATGTGGTTGGTCTCGTATTGTGTTTGTCCGTATAGTTGTTAGTTGGGGAGAGGAAGAGGCCTGAGGGAGTTCCAAAATGGTTTCCACTCTAGTGATGGTGGTGGGTGTCAGTTTATGTTTGTACCTCTTATGTGCCCAGCCTATTGCGATTGTCAGTGCCAAAGTGTTGGGTGTGTTTATTTGTTGTTTAACCTGTTGGGTCTAGGGGGCAGCATTTGCATGTCTGGATAAAAAAAATGTACCCGATTTAATCTGGTTACTAATCCTACCCAGTAACTAGAATATGCATATACTTATTATATATGGATAGAAAACACTCTAAAGTTTCCAAAACTGTTTGAATGGTGTCTGTGAGTATAACAGAACTCATTTGGCAGGCAAAACCCTGAGACATTTTCTGACAGGAAGTGGATACCTGATGTGTTGTATTGACTTTAAACCTATCCCATTGAAAAACACAGGGGTTTAGGAATATTTTGGCACTTCCTATTGCTTCCACTAGATGTCACCAGCCTTTACAAAGTGTTTTGAGTCTTCTGGAGGGAGATCTGACCGAACAAGAGCCATGGAACGATGATGTCCCATTAGACACCTGGCGCGCGAGTTCATGTTGGGTACCCTCGTTCCAATACGTTATAAAAGAGTATGCATTCGTCCACCTTGAATATTATTCATGTTCTGGTTAAAAAAGGCCCTAATGATTTATGCTATACAACGTTTGACATGTTTGAACGAACGGAAATATATTTTTTCCCCTCGTTCATGACGAGAAGTCCGGCTGGCTTACATCATGTGCTAACGAGACGGAGATTTTTGGACATAAATGATGAGCTTTTTTGAACAAAACTACATTCGTTATGGACCTGTGATACCTGGAAGTGACATCTGATGAAGAGAATCAAAGGTAATGGATTATTTACATAGTATTTTCGATTTTAGATCTCCCCAACATGACGTCTAGTCTGTATCGCAACGCGTATTTTTCTGGGCGCAGTGCTCAGATTATTGCAAAGTGTGATTTCCCAGTAAGGTTATTTTTAAATCTGGCAAGTTGATTGCGTTCAAGAGATGTAAATCTATAATTCTTTAAATGACAATATAATATTTTACCAATGTTTTCTAATTTTAATTATTTAATTTGTTACGCTGACTTGACTGCCGGTTATTGGAGGGAAACGATTTCCTCAACATCAATGCCATAGTAAAACGCTGTTTTTGGATATAAATATGAACTTGATAGAACTAAAAATGCATGCATTGTCTAACATAATGTCCTAGGAGTGTCATCTGATGGAGATTGTAAAAGGTTAGTGCATCATTTTAGCTGGTTTTATGGTTTTGGTGACCCTGTCTTTGACTTGACAAAACATTACACACAACTCTTGTAAATGTACTGTCCTAACATACTCTAAATTTATGCTTTCGCCGTAAAACCTTTTTGAAATCGTAAAACGTGGTTAGATTAAGGAGATGTTTATCTTTCAAATGGTGTAAAATAGTTGTATTTTTGAAAAATTTGAATTTTGACATTTATTTGGATTCAAATTTGCCGCTCTTGAAATGCACCTGCTGTTGATGGAGTGCACCACGGGTGGCACGCTAGCGTCCCACCTAGCCCCAAGAGGTTAATGGTGTGGGTGACTGACTGGTAATGTGTCTGTAGTATGTACATGTTGTTTTGCATCCACTGGTGTGTGTTCTGTGATAATTTTATTGTGGTGTAGTCTGTGGGTGAAGATGGTTTAATAAAGTTGGTGACACGATGCACCTGTCTCATCATACCAGTAGGGAATACATGATTTTTAAGTGCCTTCTCCACCACTTCCATGTGGTGGAGAACCGGACAGTGTAAATCAAAAAAGCAGGATAATACTATATTTAGAATAGAAGATGTGAAGGCCTGAACAGCACGGGACGTTGTGTGCTGCTCAGGACCAGTCCTTACCACTTTGTTATTTTGTTGACCGGGTTATTGAAATATGAAGGTGGCGATGAGGTTGCCGATTGTGTCTTGGCGTTCCAGGGCTGGAGCTGTGATCCGTTTTCCTTTCGCCGTGTTCTTTGTAAGCCGGGTTATTGCGATATGGAGATGGAGATGAGGTTACCGATTGTTTCTTAGCGTTCCTGCGTTCAAGGGCTGGGGCTGTAATCCGTTGTTCTTTGTGAGTCCAATCCTGTTAAAAGATCTCGTTCCAGAGGTTAAAGTCACGATTGTTTCCCCAAGTGTCTATGCACTTTAGGCAATGAGCTCCCCCTTACCCCTCCACATCTTAACTCTAAAACGTAACTTTTAATATTATTAGTTAAAATCAAAAGATGATTAAAAACCAAGCAATGTTAAAATCCACTGTGAAGTCCTGTTTCAAAAACCCTGACGTTTCGCAGAATTTTCTGCTTCTTCAGAGGGATCTTTTCCTCGACTGAGAACCCCGTACCTTTTAAAATGGGAGCAATTAGGAGGGAAACACCCAATCACTGCTCCCAATCTGGGCGTTTCTATCTTTCTGTTACCCTATTGGTTCAATTTATCAGACACCCAAATAGACACTCAAAGGCGGGAGAGTGATGGCATTACGTGGGCTTATATATGTTAAACTCCTCTTTCTTCTATTTGCTTTTCAGTTCAGTTTCCAGACTTTGTTATAAATTAACCTGGCAATATCCCCAGCCATACTTTCTATCCATTAAATATCCTTTGTCCTGATAGTCCCCCATTTTCCCCCGTATTTCCCTCTCTGATACTTTACTTCCCTAACTTTCCCTCCCTATTCTGTCCCTAAATTGTTATTCTGTTCAGTTCTATTACATTTTCTATTATTCTGTACTTTTGTATTTCTTAGTTGTTGTATGTGGTTCTGTATATGAATACCATGCTATTCCTCTAGTACAATGAGACAAATCAAAGAAATAAAAGATAATAATGATAACAGTGTTGGGGGAAAGAAGAGTGATTCAATGTTATATATTGCGGTAATTCACAAGCGCTATTGCTCTCCCGGTGGGTGCGAACGTGAATGACCCGTGGGCAGCTGAGGCGCAACACGCCGCACAAGGAGCAGAAGCCAGCACCTGGAGGCAGTACTACACCTGTAGAAGGATAAACCAGGGATGGCACGGGCAAGGTTTAGGTTTTGAATATAATTGTGTTTCATATCAACTAGCTTGTTTTACGGTGCACAGGCCTATCTCCTGTTCATCCCTCTCCTTCTGATGATGTTATTATATTTAGGTGTAGTACTTAAAATTGCCTGTAGATGTCCTCCTAAGATCATAAATAGACTAAAATGAGTTCTAAAATGCCTTTTTCTGTGTGACAGTACAGGAGCTGATGTGGTGAGATTAATTCAACCAGTGTTGTTAAATATGAACATAAAAGCAATATTGTGCATTTAGTTGGTTTTATTGTTTTATTCTGTTAAAATAATGAGATTAAGAGAGGTGGATGGTTTGATGTGGTCTGTGAGGGTTGGATGAATGGGAGAGAGGACTGCCAATGTGTTGTTTTTTTAATGGTTCTTAAAAATCGTTTTGAATATCCTCTTCTTCTGATTGCATTGAATAGTGTATTTATTGCATAATCCAGGTCTTGCTTGCAAGATGATATCCTGTAGAACCGTATGATTTGTGATTTTATTTTTCCCTTAAATGTATGTTTAGGATGGTAACTGTGTTTATGGAGTAAAGCATGTGTGTCTGTTGGTTTGAAGTAGACTCTAGTGTGTAGTGTTTTCTGTGGTTGATTGTTATTACTGAAAAACACTGTTGTGTCTAAGAAGTTGACTTCTTGCGGATGAATTGTGTATTTAACCTTAATTGATGAATGATGGCTGTTGAGAATGTTCATAAAGTCTGTGAATAATTGGATGTCGTGGGGCCAGGCTCCTATTATGTCGTCTAAAAACCGGTAATAAAAAGTGGGTTGATATGGACACTTGGCCAGTGCCTCTCTCTCCCATTCAGCCATGTATATGTTGGCGTAAGCAGGTGCGAATATTTTGCCCATAGCTGTTCCCTCCACCTGCAGGTAATAGTGATCGTTGAATAAAAAGTCATTGCTAGTCAGGCTGATTTCTAATAGTTGTAATATTTCTGTGTCCGGTCTAGTGTTGTCTGGGTATCTCTTAAAGATATTTCTAATTGCTTGTATTCCTGTTGCTGTATTTATATTAGTATACAGGCTATTTCTAATTTAGAAATGTAGTTTTTGTTTAAAATCCCTTGGAAAATTACAGTTACACCTCCTAACTCTTCCATTGGCTGTCAACAATCTTTATGAATAGGTTTCAACCGTCATCTGTTACCGGGCAGATCATTTTGGCTCAGTCAATCATTTGCCAGTCTGAGGAGAGGTGTCATGATGTGTGTACACGTGACATCATCGTCTTTTTTATTTTTCCTCTGGGAATAATAGCTATATCGTCCACGCCACATGGCATTGTTGTGAATGTGTCAACAAAACGGACTCATTTGGAAAATAAGCCAGTAGTGCTGCATTCCACTCCGCAGGTAATATTACATTACAAAGGTTTGATTTGAGCAATTTTTTAGCTAGCTACTTAGCTGTCTTTTGTATACAAGTGTGTAGTTTAGAGTTGGAGGTTAATGGAGGTTAGCTAGCCAGCTATCTTCGTCCGGCGCGCCACCGTTTTCCTACTTAGTCAACAACTGCTAGCAAGCTAGCCAACTTATACCGACTAGCAGCACTGTAGAAACTAATACGGAACGAATACGGAACGATTTGATTAGTGTAGTGTTATCTAGCTACAAAGTTGTCTTTGTATCTAAGATAATTGTGTAGTTGAGAGTAATTATGGATGTTCGTCCTCCTAACGTAGTCAACACTGCTAGCTGCTAGCTAGCTAGTCATCACTGCTAGCTAGCCAACTTCTACCGACTAGCAGCACTGCAGAAACTATTACATTACATTACAACGTAACGACTTGATTAGTGTGGTGTTAGTTGTCTTTGCTGTCTCTGTGTCTAAGATAATTGTGTAGTTTGAGCAGACTTAGTCAACACACCTAGTCATCATTAACCCACTGCTAGCTAGCCAACCGTTACCGACTAGCAGCGCTGTAGATACTAATACTAATACTTTACAACGGAACGATTTGACTAGTGCAGTGTTAGCTAGCTAGCTACTTAGTTGTCTTTGTCATAGCTTGATAATTCTGTAGTTTATTAATTACCGAGGTTAGCTAGCCAGCTATTTCGGTCCCCTGCGACGCCATTTTTCCTAACCCAGCCAGCTATTATTGACGAGTAGCATTGTAGAAACTAACTACATTACAAGGAACGTCTTGATTAGTGTTATGTTAGCTAGCTGGCTACAAAGTTGCTTTGTATCATGACAAGGTGTAGTACTGAAACTATCGAGGTTACCTAGCCAGCTACACTTTCAAACAAAGTCAACAACGCAGCCACTGCTAGCTAGCTAACACTGCACTAGTCAAATCGTTCCGTTGTAAAGTATTAGTATCTACAGCGCTGCTAGTCGGACATTATGTTATACAATACATGCATGTTTTGTTCAATCAAGTTCATATTTATATCAAAAACCAGCCAGCCAGCAGTACTGTATCATTTTAGTCAAAAAGATTTTTGCAACGTAAGCTAACTTTCTGAACATTCGAGACGTGTAGTCCACTTGTCATTCCAATCTCCTTTGCATTAGCGTAGCCTCTTCTGTAGCCTGTGTATCCCTGTTCTCCCCTCTGCACAGGCCATACAGACGCTTCACACCGCGTGGCCGCTGCCACTCTAACCTGGTGGTCCCAGCGTGCACGACCCACGTGGAGTTCCAGGTCTCCGGCAGCCTCTGGAACTGCCGGTCTGCGGCCAACAAGGCAGAGTTCATCTCAGCCTATGCTACCCTCCAGTCCCTCGACTTGGCGCTGACGGAAACATGGATTACCACAGGTAACACTGCTACTCCTACTGCTCTCTCCTCGTCTGCCCACGTGTTCTCGCACTGGTCAGCGGGGTGGTGGCACTGGGATCCTCATCTCTGCTAAGTGGACATTCTCTCTTTCTCCCCTGACCCATCTGTCTATCGCCTCCTTTGAATTCCATGCTGTCACAGTTACCAGCTCTTTCAAGCTTAACATCCTTATCATTTATCGCCCTCCAGGTTCCCTTGGAGAGTTCATCAATGAGCTTGACGCCTTGATAAGTTCCTTTCCTGAGGATGGCTGGTGAGCCATCCTCAGGAAAGGAACTTATCAAGGCGTCAAGCTCATTGATGAACTCTCCAAAGGTAGACGAGGGGAGGTTAACGTCACCCAGAACTGTGAGAGGTGTCTCACAGTTCTGGGTGACTTTAACCTCTTACATCTAGACGTTCCGCTAGCGGAACACCTGCTCCAATATCCAATGATGGGCGTGGCGCGAAATACAAACTCCTCTAAAATACAAAAACTTTGTGCTGTGTGAGTGTGTGTGTGTGTTTGTTTGTGTGTGAGAGCTTTTCTTTGACATCTGATGGGAAAAATGACTGTTCATGAGGGTTACCTAGTCAAACATATGAAGTTTTGGAAAGATGTGACTTTTCTAACCCTTCAAAACAGCTACTCTGACCCCTATTTAAGGCACTTCCGGTTGTCACAGGAAGCGTATACTCGACACACGTTGTCTTTGGGGTAGGCATAAACAGAATCCTGAATATGAAGTCTCTACCTTAACCTCTTACATCTAGACGTTCCGCTAGCGGAACACCTGCTCCAATGATAGGCGTGGCGCGAATGACAAATTCCTCAAAAATACCAAAAATTCAATTTTTCAAACATATCACTATTTCACAGCATTTTAAAGATAAGACTCTCCTTTATCTAACCACACTGTCCGATTTCAAAAAGACTTTACAACGAAAACAAAACATTAGATTATGTCAGCAGAGTACCAAGCCAGAAATAATCAGACACCCATTTTTCAAGCTAGCATATAATGTCACAAAAACCCAGAAGACAGCTAAATGCAGCACGAACCTTTGATGATCTTCATCAGATGACAACCCTAGGACATTATGTTATACAATACATGCATGTTTTGTTCAATCAAGTTCATATTTATATCAAAAACCAGCTTTTTACATTAGCATGTGACGTTCAGAACTAGCATACCCCCGCAAACTTCCGCCGAATTCACTAAGAATTTACTAAATTACTCACGATAAACGTTCACAAAAAGCATAACAATTATTTTAAGAATTATAGATACAGAACTCCTCTATGCACTCGATAGGTCCGATTTTAAAATAGCTTTTTGGTGAAAGCACATTTTGCAATATTCTAAGTACATAGCCCAGGCATCACGGGCTAGCTATTTAGACACCCGGCAAGTTTAGCACTCACCAATATCAGGTTTACTATTATAAAAGTTTGATTACCTTTTGTTGTCTTCGTCAGAATGCACTCCCAGGACTGCTACTTCAATAGCAAATGTTGGTTTGGTCCAAAATAATCCATCGTTATATCCGAATAGCGGCGTTTTGTTCGTGCGTCCCAGACACTATCTGAAATGGTAAATCAGGGTCGTGCGCATAGCGCAATTCGTGACAAAAAAAATCTAAATATTCCATTACCGTACTTCGAAGCATGTCAACCGCTGTTTAAAATCCATTTTTATGCCATTTTTCTCGTAGAAAAGCGATAATATTCCGACCGGGAATCTCCTTTTAGCTAAACTGAGGAAAGTAAACAAAGCTTTCGGTCGCCGCGGGCACGCGCCTGAGTCTCACAGTACTGTAACCAGCCACTACCCAAACGCGCTACTTTTTTTTCAGCCAGAGCCTGCAAAGCCACGATTCAGCTTTTTACCGCCTTCTACCTTAAGAATTGACTGAATGACACAGGGTTGAGTTGCGTGATTTTCACATTCTGCAGGTTGGTTATATTACAATAGCTTTAGGGTGATTTTAACAACTTCCGGTTGCTCCAGGAAGCTTAGAATCGACACAGGTAGACCTCACAGTAGCCTGATGGATAGTTATAGAAGACAGGTTCATAAGGCATTCATAACCCACATAGACTTCAGGTTGAATTTAGGAGAATAGTCAATGTATTCCTATGGGGAGAGAAGTCATTGCACACTGTTTGATCTAAACACCTTCTTTAAACTATGAAGGGTTAATGCCACAGGGTCAAGGTTAGGCTTGCACAGATCGGGAGGACCTCAGGAATGCTCCTGAGGTTGAATTGTGCTTCTAACCCTAACGGTTCTCTCACTGTCACCCAAAAGCACTCGACATTTTGGGGCAGGCTTCATTTGGGCCTAGTTTTTCTCACGGTCATTGCCCTCAGACCGAGCAAGCTACGGTCAAGCGGGGCATCTCGTTGAACTCGTCTCAGCCTAGAGATAATGGTAATGCCATTGCAGGCTCTGTGTGTCTTTAAGTACCGCACTCTGTCACTCCATCCTTGCTGTGTGTGTGTGTGTGTGTGTGTGTGTGTGTGTGTGTGTGTGTGTGTGTGTGTGTGTGTGTGTTTGTTTGTGTGTGAGAGCTTTTCTTTGACATCTGATGGGAAAAATGACTGTTCATGAGGGTTACCTAGTCAAACATATGAAGTTTTGGAAAGATGTGACTTTTCTAACCCTTCAAAACAGTTACTCTGACCCCTATTTAAGGCACTTCCGGTTGTCACAGGAAGCGTATACTCGACACACGTTGTCTTTGGGGTAGGCATAAACAGAATCCTGAATATGAAGTCTCTACCTTAACCTCTTATATCTAGACGTTCCGCTAGCGGAACACCTGCTCCAATGATAGGCGTGGCGCGAATGACAAATTCCTCAAAAATACAAAAAATTCAATTTTTCAAACATATGACTATTTCACTATGACTATTTCACTATTCACTATTTCACTGTGTCTGTCTATCCCTGTTCTCCCCTCTGCACAGGCCATACAGACGCTTCACACCGCGTGGCCGCTGCCACTCTAACCTGGTGGTCCCAGCGTGCACGACCCACGTGGAGTTCCAGGTCTCCGGCAGCCTCTGGAACTGCCGGTCTGCGGCCAACAAGGCAGAGTTCATCTCAGCCTATGCTACCCTCCAGTCCCTCGACTTGGCGCTGACGGAAACATGGATTACCACAGGTAACACTGCTACTCCTACTGCTCTCTCCTCGTCTGCCCACGTGTTCTCACACTGGTCAGCGGGGTGGTGGCACTGGGATCCTCATCTCTGCTAAGTGGACATTCTCTCTTTCTCCCCTGACCCATCTGTCTATCGCCTCCTTTGAATTCCATGCTGTCACAGTTACCAGCTCTTTCAAGCTTAACATCCTTATCATTTATCGCCCTCCAGGTTCCCTTGGAGAGTTCATCAATGAGCTTGACGCCTTGATAAGTTCCTTTCCTGAGGATGGCTGGTGAGCCATCCTCAGGAAAGGAACTTATCAAGGCGTCAAGCTCATTGATGAACTCTCCAAAGGTAGACGAGGGGAGGTTAACGTCACCCAGAACTGTGAGAGGTGTCTCACAGTTCTGGGTGACTTTAACCTCTTACATCTAGACGTTCCGCTAGCGGAACACCTGCTCCAATATCCAATGATGGGCGTGGCGCGAAATACAAACTCCTCTAAAATACAAAAACTTTGTGCTGTGTGAGTGTGTGTGTGTGTTTGTTTGTGTGTGAGAGCTTTTCTTTGACATCTGATGGGAAAAATGACTGTTCATGAGGGTTACCTAGTCAAACATATGAAGTTTTGGAAAGATGTGACTTTTCTAACCCTTCAAAACAGCTACTCTGACCCCTATTTAAGGCACTTCCGGTTGTCACAGGAAGCGTATACTCGACACACGTTGTCTTTGGGGTAGGCATAAACAGAATCCTGAATATGAAGTCTCTACCTTAACCTCTTACATCTAGACGTTCCGCTAGCGGAACACCTGCTCCAATGATAGGCGTGGCGCGAATGACAAATTCCTCAAAAATACCAAAAATTCAATTTTTCAAACATATCACTATTTCACAGCATTTTAAAGATAAGACTCTCCTTTATCTAACCACACTGTCCGATTTCAAAAAGACTTTACAACGAAAACAAAACATTAGATTATGTCAGCAGAGTACCAAGCCAGAAATAATCAGACACCCATTTTTCAAGCTAGCATATAATGTCACAAAAACCCAGAAGACAGCTAAATGCAGCACGAACCTTTGATGATCTTCATCAGATGACAACCCTAGGACATTATGTTATACAATACATGCATGTTTTGTTCAATCAAGTTCATATTTATATCAAAAACCAGCTTTTTACATTAGCATGTGACGTTCAGAACTAGCATACCCCCGCAAACTTCCGCCGAATTCACTAAGAATTTACTAAATTACTCACGATAAACGTTCACAAACTCCTCTATGCACTCGATAGGTCCGATTTTAAAATAGCTTTTTGGTGAAAGCACATTTTGCAATATTCTAAGTACATAGCCCAGGCATCACGGGCTAGCTATTTAGACACCCGGCAAGTTTAGCACTCACCAATATCAGGTTTACTATTATAAAAGTTTGATTACCTTTTGTTGTCTTCGTCAGAATGCACTCCCAGGACTGCTACTTCAATAGCAAATGTTGGTTTGGTCCAAAATAATCCATCGTTATATCCGAATAGCGGCGTTTTGTTCGTGCGTCCCAGACACTATCTGAAATGGTAAATCAGGGTCGTGCGCATAGCGCAATTCGTGACAAAAAAAATCTAAATATTCCATTACCGTACTTCGAAGCATGTCAACCGCTGTTTAAAATCCATTTTTATGCCATTTTTCTCGTAGAAAAGCGATAATATTCCGACCGGGAATCTCCTTTTAGCTAAACTGAGGAAAGTAAACAAAGCTTTCGGTCGCCGCGGGCACGCGCCTGAGTCTCACAGTACTGTAACCAGCCACTACCCAAACGCGCTACTTTTTTTCAGCCAGAGCCTGCAAAGCCACGATTCAGCTTTTTACCGCCTTCTACCTTAAGAATTGACTGAATGACACAGGGTTGAGTTGCATGATTTTCACATTCTGCAGGTTGGTTATATTACAATAGCTTTAGGGTGATTTTAACAACTTCCGGTTGCTCCAGGAAGCTTAGAATCGACACAGGTAGACCTCACAGTAGCCTGATGGATAGTTATAGAAGACAGGTTCATAAGGCATTCATAACCCACATAGACTTCAGGTTGAATTTAGGAGAATAGTCAATGTATTCCTATGGGGAGAGAAGTCATTGCACACTGTTTGATCTAAACACCTTCTTTAAACTATGAAGGGTTAATGCCACAGGGTCAAGGTTAGGCTTGCACAGATCGGGAGGACCTCAGGAATGCTCCTGAGGTTGAATTGTGCTTCTAACCCTAACGGTTCTCTCACTGTCACCCAAAAGCACTCGACATTTTGGGGCAGGCTTCATTTGGGCCTAGTTTTTCTCACGGTCATTGCCCTCAGACCGAGCAAGCTACGGTCAAGCGGGGCATCTCGTTGAACTCGTCTCAGCCTAGAGATAATGGTAATGCCATTGCAGGCTCTGTGTGTCTTTAAGCACCGCACTCTGTCACTCCATCCTTGCTGTGTGTGTGTGTGAGTGTGTGTGAGTGTGTGTGTGTGTGTTTGTTTGTGTGTGAGAGCTTTTCTTTGACATCTGATGGGAAAAATGACTGTTCATGAGGGTTACCTAGTCAAACATATGAAGTTTTGGAAAGATGTGACTTTTCTAACCCTTCAAAACAGCTACTCTGACCCCTATTTAAGGCACTTCCGGTTGTCACAGGAAGCGTATACTCGACACACGTTGTCTTTGGGGTAGGCATAAACAGAATCCTGAATATGAAGTCTCTACCTTAACCTCTTATATCTAGACGTTCCGCTAGCGGAACACCTGCTCCAATGATAGGCGTGGCGCGAATTACAAATTCCTCAAAAATACAAAAAATTCAATTTTTCAAACATATGACTTTCACTATGACTATTTCACTATTCACTATTTCACTGTGTCTGTCTATCCCTGTTCTCCCCTCTGCACAGGCCATACAGACGCTTCACACCGCGTGGCCGCTGCCACTCTAACCTGGTGGTCCCAGCGTGCACGACCCACGTGGAGTTCCAGGTCTCCGGCAGCCTCTGGAACTGCCGGTCTGCGGCCAACAAGGCAGAGTTCATCTCAGCCTATGCTACCCTCCAGTCCCTCGACTTGGCGCTGACGGAAACATGGATTACCACAGGTAACACTGCTACTCCTACTGCTCTCTCCTCGTCTGCCCACGTGTTCTCGCACTGGTCAGCGGGGTGGTGGCACTGGGATCCTCATCTCTGCTAAGTGGACATTCTCTCTTTCTCCCCTGACCCATCTGTCTATCGCCTCCTTTGAATTCCATGCTGTCACAGTTACCAGCTCTTTCAAGCTTAACATCCTTATCATTTATCGCCCTCCAGGTTCCCTTGGAGAGTTCATCAATGAGCTTGATGCCTTGATAAGTTCCTTTCCTGAGGATGGCTGGTGAGCCATCCTCAGGAAAGGAACTTATCAAGGCGTCAAGCTCATTGATGAACTCTCCAAAGGTAGACGAGGGGAGGTTAACGTCACCCAGAACTGTGAGAGGTGTCTCACAGTTCTGGGTGACTTTAACCTCTTACATCTAGACGTTCCGCTAGCGGAACACCTGCTCCAATATCCAATGATGGGCGTGGCGCGAAATACAAACTCCTCTAAAATACAAAAACTTCAATTTTTCAAACATATGACTATTTCACAGCATTTTAAAGATAAGACTCTCCTTTATCTAACCACACTGTCCGATTTCAAAAAGGCTTTACAACGAAAGCAAAACATTAGATTAGGGTTAGGGTTAGGTTTTGAATATAATTGTGTTTCATATCAACTAGCTTGTTTTACGGTGCACAGGCCCATCTCCTGTTCATCCCTCTCCTTCTGATGATATTATATTTAGGTGTAGTACTTAAAATTGCCTGTAGATGTCCTCCTAAGATCATAAATAGACTAAAATGAGTTCTAAAATGCCTTTTTCTGTGTGACAGTACAGGAGCTGATGTGGTGAGATTAATTCAACCAGTGTTGTTAAATATGAACATAAAAGCAATATTGTGCATTTAGTTGGTTTTATTGTTTTATTCTGTTAAAATAATGAGATTAAGAGAGGTGGATGGTTTGATGTGGTCTGTGAGGGTTGGATGAATGGGAGAGAGGGCTGCCAATGTGTTGTTTTTAATGGTTCTTAAAAATCGTTTTGAATATCCTCTTCTTCTGATTGCATTGAATAGTGTATTTATTGCATAATCCAGGTCTTGCTTGCAAGATGATATCCTGTAGAACCGTATGATTTGTGATTTTATTTTTCCCTTAAATGTATGTTTAGGATGGTAACTGTGTTTATGGAGTAAAGCATGTGTGTCTGTTGGTTTGAAGTAGACTCTAGTGTGTAGTGTTTTCTGTGGTTGATTGTTATTACTGAAAAACACTGTTGTGTCTAAGAAGTTGACTTCTTGCGGATGAATTGTGTATTTAACCTTAATTGATGAATGATGGCTGTTGAGAATGTTCATAAAGTCTGTGAATAATTGGATGTCGTGGGGCCAGGCTCCTATTATGTCGTCTAAAAACCGGTAATAAAAAGTGGGTTGATATGGACACTTGGCCAGTGCCTCTCTCTCCCATTCAGCCATGTATATGTTGGCGTAAGCAGGTGCGAATATTTTGCCCATAGCTGTTCCCTCCACCTGCAGGTAATAGTGATCGTTGAATAAAAAGTCATTGCTAGTCAGGCTGATTTCTAATAGTTGTAATATTTCTGTGTCCGGTCTAGTGTTGTCTGGGTATCTCTTAAAGATATTTCTAATTGCTTGTATTCCTGTTGCTGTATTTATATTAGTATACAGGCTATCAATATCTATGGTGAATATGTGTGTGTTGGAGGGAACAACTATGGGTCCAATCCTCTCCATGAAGTGATAAGTGTCCCTGAGAAAGCTGGGGTGCCTGGTGGAGAGAGGGTTAATATAATGATCTATGTATTGTGAAATGTTATAGGATTCACTATTGCAGTCTGACACAATCGGTCTGCCAGGAGGAACTTCAAAGGGAATTGTCCATGTCCCTGGTTCCTTGTGTACTTTTAACAGTAAGTAGAATAGTCTAGGTCGTGGAGTATCTGTGCCATAGAGAAAGTCCCGTTGTTTTGCTGTGATGTAGTGTTGGTCGTAGAGTCTTTTTATTATTGTCCTTAACTGTGTCTGTGGTTGTATACTATTTTCTATTGGTTTATAATGTTTGGTGTTGGATAGCTGTCTGTTGGCTTCATACATGTATTGATGTTTATCCAATATTACTATTTTTTAACCTTTATCTGCTGGTTTGATGATTATGTGTGGGTTATTTTTAAGTTGTTGTATTGCCTGTCTTTCTACGTGTGTGAGGTTATCCTCCCTATCCGTGTGAATCTGGTGGTTGTGAAGTGTGTTCTTGTCTGTTCTGATTAATCTCCTGATTCTACCATCTATCTGGGAGGTTTTAGGTTCCCAGGTAGATGGTAAGGTAAATGGTTGGTGGTTGTCGTCTGTGTTATAGTCAAAGTAGTCCAACAGTTTAAGTCTTCTATGATATTTGTGAGTGTCCCTTTGAAGTTCCTCCCAATCAAATTTGTTTGGGCGAGGGATGAATGTCAACCCTCTCTCCAGGAGCTTTACCTGTGCTGCTGTGGGTATGAAGGATTTGGAAAGATTCATGATATTAGATGTTGACTGGTCCACTGCTCCCCCTGGTGGAGGATCTGCACCGGTTATTAGGGAAGGAGAGAGATTGAAAGAAAGATTATTTCTATCCAGACTGTGGCTTGTGGTTAATGTAAATTTAACTTTCTGCACCAGTGTTGAAAGATGAGGTCTGCTGTGGTGGATGTCCAGTGTATGAGATCTGTTGTTGTATGAAATGTATCTTGTGGAATCTCTAATAGGGTTGGGAAGTTAGTGGTAATATAAGCATTGATGAGCTTAAGGTTTCTCTTCTGCTGTGAAGTAAGAAGAGGTGAATGGCTGATGACAGGAATGTATATTGTTGCGTTTGGAAATGTTTTCTTTGCCTCCTTGTGCATACCTGACAACTGTTTTAATGATGTTTGGAATGGGTCGTGATCCTTGTTGTTCAAACCCACCGAGATAACAACAGTCGCCGTGTCTGTATGTATGGGGGTTTTCTCCAGTACCTTTGTGAAATGATAGAATGTTGCCCCTGGATAACTGTCGACTTGGATGTTGGGGTTATTGAATGGTGGGATCCGGTTGAGGTTTGAGTCTCCTATGATGAGTATTGGTGTGTGTCCTTCAATGTTCCAATCTGTCACCTTATAATTCGGCCTAGCTTTGTGATAGAAGGGTTTTTGGGGAGGGTGTGTGGGTTTGGGCTGTGGTTGGGATTGAAGATGGGGTTGTGGTGGGGATGATGGTGGGTATTTTGAGGCGCCAGTCGTACAGGGGTCCTGGACAGGCAGAGGCACAACGATATTAGTTGTTTGTGGGGGTTCGGATCTGGGAGCTTTGGGGTGTTGCCCATTGTCTTGCCCTTTGATCATCATCATACTCTCCTTGTCTGTACCCCTTGCCTGGCGCCTCCTATGGGTGAAAGAGGAGCAGATGTAATTATGTCTCTTAATAGTATTGATACATTACCCTGTACTTTTTTGCAGTTTGTGTTTTGTTTAATAGGTGTGACTGTAGGTGTACTGGTTTCTGTTTGACTGTTGGCTGTGTGGTGAACCTGGGCTATGATAAGAGTGGCTGCTTTGGTTTCTGTTTGACTGTTGACTGTGTGGTGAACCTGGGCTATGATAGGAGTGGCTGCTTTGGTTTCTGTTTGACTGTTGACTGTGTGGTGAACCTGGGCTATGATAGGAGTGGCTGCTTTGGGAGTAGGGGGACCCACTGGGCTTTTCCATTTCTCCTCTTCAGTTATAGGGGTTGCTATTCTTACCTCTCCTTTTTGATTGGAAAGGGAAGAATCAGTGAAAGTGGATGTTGAGGGTAGGGAGTGGAGATGTGTTTTTGAAAGAGTCTGTATGCGAAGGTTATAGGTTTCACTCAGGGTCGGTTGTTTTCCCAGTGATAGTGTCCGTAAGTATGATGGTTGTCTTTTTGGCAGGGGGCGAGGCTTTGATAAAGGTGGAAATTCCTCTGTTGAGGAGAGAGGGGGCACTGGGGTTGGAGTTGGTATCGTTGGTGGGGAAATTTGTAGTGGGGTGTGTTCTATTGCTGGAAGTGTATGTGGTTGGTCTCGTATTGTGTTTGTCCGTATAGTTGTTAGTTGGGGAGAGGAAGAGGCCTGAGGGAGTTCCAAAATGGTTTCCACTCTAGTGATGGTGGTGGGTGTCAGTTTATGTTTGTACCTCTTATGTGCCCAGCCTATTGCGATTGTCAGTGCCAAAGTGTTGGGTGTGTTTATTTGTTGTTTAACCTGTTGGGTCTAGGGGGCAGCATTTGCATGTCTGGATAAAAAAAATGTACCCGATTTAATCTGGTTACTAATCCTACCCAGTAACTAGAATATGCATATACTTATTATATATGGATAGAAAACACTCTAAAGTTTCCAAAACTGTTTGAATGGTGTCTGTGAGTATAACAGAACTCATTTGGCAGGCAAAACCCTGAGACATTTTCTGACAGGAAGTGGATACCTGATGTGTTGTATTGACTTTAAACCTATCCCATTGAAAAACACAGGGGTTTAGGAATATTTTGGCACTTCCTATTGCTTCCACTAGATGTCACCAGCCTTTACAAAGTGTTTTGAGTCTTCTGGAGGGAGATCTGACCGAACAAGAGCCATGGAACGATGATGTCCCATTAGACACCTGGCGCGCGAGTTCATGTTGGGTACCCTCGTTCCAATACGTTATAAAAGAGTATGCATTCGTCCACCTTGAATATTATTCATGTTCTGGTTAAAAAAGGCCCTAATGATTTATGCTATACAACGTTTGACATGTTTGAACGAACGGAAATATATTTTTTCCCCTCGTTCATGACGAGAAGTCCGGCTGGCTTACATCATGTGCTAACGAGACGGAGATTTTTGGACATAAATGATGAGCTTTTTTGAACAAAACTACATTCGTTATGGACCTGTGATACCTGGAAGTGACATCTGATGAAGAGAATCAAAGGTAATGGATTATTTACATAGTATTTTCGATTTTAGATCTCCCCAACATGACGTCTAGTCTGTATCGCAACGCGTATTTTTCTGGGCGCAGTGCTCAGATTATTGCAAAGTGTGATTTCCCAGTAAGGTTATTTTTAAATCTGGCAAGTTGATTGCGTTCAAGAGATGTAAATCTATAATTCTTTAAATGACAATATAATATTTTACCAATGTTTTCTAATTTTAATTATTTAATTTGTTACGCTGACTTGACTGCCGGTTATTGGAGGGAAACGATTTCCTCAACATCAATGCCATAGTAAAACGCTGTTTTTGGATATAAATATGAACTTGATAGAACTAAAAATGCATGCATTGTCTAACATAATGTCCTAGGAGTGTCATCTGATGGAGATTGTAAAAGGTTAGTGCATCATTTTAGCTGGTTTTATGGTTTTGGTGACCCTGTCTTTGACTTGACAAAACATTACACACAACTCTTGTAAATGTACTGTCCTAACATACTCTAAATTTATGCTTTCGCCGTAAAACCTTTTTGAAATCGTAAAACGTGGTTAGATTAAGGAGATGTTTATCTTTCAAATGGTGTAAAATAGTTGTATTTTTGAAAAATTTGAATTTTGACATTTATTTGGATTCAAATTTGCCGCTCTTGAAATGCACCTGCTGTTGATGGAGTGCACCACGGGTGGCACGCTAGCGTCCCACCTAGCCCCAAGAGGTTAATGGTGTGGGTGACTGACTGGTAATGTGTCTGTAGTATGTACATGTTGTTTTGCATCCACTGGTGTGTGTTCTGTGATAATTTTATTGTGGTGTAGTCTGTGGGTGAAGATGGTTTAATAAAGTTGGTGACACGATGCACCTGTCTCATCATACCAGTAGGGAATACATGATTTTTAAGTGCCTTCTCCACCACTTCCATGTGGTGGAGAACCGGACAGTGTAAATCAAAAAAGCAGGATAATACTATATTTAGAATAGAAGATGTGAAGGCCTGAACAGCACGGGACGTTGTGTGCTGCTCAGGACCAGTCCTTACCACTTTGTTATTTTGTTGACCGGGTTATTGAAATATGAAGGTGGCGATGAGGTTGCCGATTGTGTCTTGGCGTTCCAGGGCTGGAGCTGTGATCCGTTTTCCTTTCGCCGTGTTCTTTGTAAGCCGGGTTATTGCGATATGGAGATGGAGATGAGGTTACCGATTGTTTCTTAGCGTTCCTGCGTTCAAGGGCTGGGGCTGTAATCCGTTGTTCTTTGTGAGTCCAATCCTGTTAAAAGATCTCGTTCCAGAGGTTAAAGTCACGATTGTTTCCCCAAGTGTCTATGCACTTTAGGCAATGAGCTCCCCCTTACCCCTCCACATCTTAACTCTAAAACGTAACTTTTAATATTATTAGTTAAAATCAAAAGATGATTAAAAACCAAGCAATGTTCAAATCCACTGTGAAGTCCTGTTTCAAAAACCCTGACGTTTCGCAGAATTTTCTGCTTCTTCAGAGGGATCTTTTCCTCGACTGAGAACCCCGTACCTTTTAAAATGGGAGCAATTAGGAGGGAAACACCCAACCACTGCTCCCAAATTGGGCGTTTCTATCTTTCTGTTACCCTATTGGTTCAATTTATCAGACACCCAAATAGACACTCAAAGGCGGGAGAGTGATGGCATTACGTGGGCTTATATATGTTAAACTCCTCTTTCTTCTATTTGCTTTTCAGTTCAGTTTCCAGACTTTGTTATAAATTAACCTGGCAATATCCCCAGCCATACTTTCTATCCATTAAATATCCTTTGTCCTGATAGTCCCCCATTTTCCCCCGTATTTCCCTCTCTGATACTTTACTTCCCTCCCTATTCTGTCCCTAAATTGTTATTCTGTTCAGTTCTATTACATTTTCTATTATTCTGTACTTTTGTATTTCTTAGTTGTTGTATGTGGTTCTGTATATGAATACCATGCTATTCCTCTAGTACAATGAGACAAATCAAAGAAATAAAAGATAATAATGATAACAGTGTTGGGGGAAAGAAGAGTGATTCAATGTTATATATTGCGGTAATTCACAAGCGCTATTGCTCTCCCGGTGGGTGCGAACGTGAATGACCCGTGGGCAGCTGAGGCGCAACACGCCGCACAAGGAGCAGAAGCCAGCACCTGGAGGCAGTACTACACCTGTAGAAGGATAAACCAGGGATGGCACGGGCAAGGGTTAGGTTTTGAATATAATTGTGTTTCATATCAACTAGCTTGTTTTACGGTGCACAGGCCTATCTCCTGTTCATCCCTCTCCTTCTGATGATATTATATTTAGGTGTAGTACTTAAAATTGCCTGTAGATGTCCTCCTAAGATCATAAATAGACTAAAATGAGTTCTAAAATGCCTTTTTCTGTGTGACAGTACAGGAGCTGATGTGGTGAGATTAATTCAACCAGTGTTGTTAAATATGAACATAAAAGCAATATTGTGCATTTAGTTGGTTTTATTGTTTTATTCTGTTAAAAGAATGAGATTAAGAGAGGTGGATGGTTTGATGTGGTCTGTGAGGGTTGGATGAATGGGAGAGAGGACTGCCAATGTGTTTTTTTTTTAATGGTTCTTAAAAATCGTTTTGAATATCCTCTTCTTCTGATTGCATTGAATAGTGTATTTATTGCATAATCCAGGTCTTGCTTGCAAGATGATATCCTGTAGAACCGTATGATTTGTGATTTTATTATTCCCTTAAATGTATGTTTAGGATGGTAACTGTGTTTATGGAGTAAAGCATGTGTGTCTGTTGGTTTGAAGTAGACTCTAGTGTGTAGTGTTTTCTGTGGTTGATTGTTATTACTGAAAAACACTGTTGTGTCTAAGAAGTTGACTTCTTGCGGATGAATTGTGTATTTAACCTTAATTGATGAATGATGGCTGTTGAGAATGTTCATAAAGTCTGTGAATAATTGGATGTCGTGGGGCCAGGCTCCTATTATGTCGTCTAAAAACCGGTAATAAAAAGTGGGTTGATATGGACACTTGGCCAGTGCCTCTCTCTCCCATTCAGCCATGTATATGTTGGCGTAAGCAGGTGCGAATTTTTTGCCTTAAATGTATGTTTAGGATGGTAACTGTGTTTATGGAGTAAAGCATGTGTGTCTGTTGGTTTGAAGTAGACTCTAGTGTGTAGTGTTTTCTGTGGTTGATTGTTATTACTGAAAAACACTGTTGTGTCTAAGAAGTTGACTTCTCTGCGGATGATTTGTGTATTTAACCTTAATTGATGAATGATGGCTGTTGAGAATGTTCATAAAGTCTGTGAATAATTGGATGTCGTGGGGCCAGGCTCCTATTATGTCGTCTAAAAAACCGGTAATAAAAAGTGGGTTGATATGGACACTTGGCCAGTGCCTCTCTCGGTCCCATTCAGCCATGTATATGTTGGCGTAAGCAGGTGCGAATATTTTGCCCATAGCTGTTCCCTCCACCTGCAGGTAATAGTGATCGTTGAATAAAAAGTCATTGCTAGTCAGGCTGATTTCTAATAGTTGTAATATTTCTGTGTCCGGTCTAGTGTTGTCTGGGTATCTCTTAAAGATATTTCTAATTGCTTGTATTCCTGTTGCTGTATTTATATTAGTATACAGGCTATCAATATCTATGGTGAATATGTGTGTGTTGGAGGGAACAACTATGGGTCCAATCCTCTCCATGAAGTGATAAGTGTCCCTGAGAAAGCTGGGGTGCCTGGTGGAGAGAGGGTTAATATAATGATCTATGTATTGTGAAATGTTATAGGATTCACTATTGCAGTCTGACACAATCGGTCTGCCAGGAGGAACTTCAAAGGGAATTGTCCATGTCCCTGGTTCCTTGTGTACTTTTAACAGTAAGTAGAATAGTCTAGGTCGTGGAGTATCTGTGCCATAGAGAAAGTCCCGTTGTTTTGCTGTGATGTAGTGTTGGTCGTAGAGTCTTTTTATTATTGTCCTTAACTGTGTCTGTGGTTGTATACTATTTTCTATTGGTTTATAATGTTTGGTGTTGGATAGCTGTCTGTTGGCTTCATACATGTATTGATGTTTATCCAATATTACTATTTTTTAACCTTTATCTGCTGGTTTGATGATTATGTGTGGGTTATTTTTAAGTTGTTGTATTGCCTGTCTTTCTACGTGTGTGAGGTTATCCTCCCTATCCGTGTGAATCTGGTGGTTGTGAAGTGTGTTCTTGTCTGTTCTGATTAATCTCCTGATTCTACCATCTATCTGGGAGGTTTTAGGTTCCCAGGTAGATGGTAAGGTAAATGGTTGGTGGTTGTCGTCTGTGTTATAGTCAAAGTAGTCCAACAGTTTAAGTCTTCTATGATATTTGTGAGTGTCCCTTTGAAGTTCCTCCCAATCAAATTTGTTTGGGCGAGGGATGAATGTCAACCCTCTCTCCAGGAGCTTTACCTGTGCTGCTGTGGGTATGAAGGATTTGGAAAGATTCATGATATTAGATGTTGACTGGTCCACTGCTCCCCCTGGTGGAGGATCTGCACCGGTTATTAGGGAAGGAGAGAGATTGAAAGAAAGATTATTTCTATCCAGACTGTGGCTTGTGGTTAATGTAAATTTAACTTTCTGCACCAGTGTTGAAAGATGAGGTCTGCTGTGGTGGATGTCCAGTGTATGAGATCTGTTGTTGTATGAAATGTATCTTGTGGAATCTCTAATAGGGTTGGGAAGTTAGTGGTAATATAAGCATTGATGAGCTTAAGGTTTCTCTTCTGCTGTGAAGTAAGAAGAGGTGAATGGCTGATGACAGGAATGTATATTGTTGCGTTTGGAAATGTTTTCTTTGCCTCCTTGTGCATACCTGACAACTGTTTTAATGATGTTTGGAATGGGTCGTGATCCTTGTTGTTCAAACCCACCGAGATAACAACAGTCGCCGTGTCTGTATGTATGGGGGTTTTCTCCAGTACCTTTGTGAAATGATAGAATGTTGCCCCTGGATAACTGTCGACTTGGATGTTGGGGTTATTGAATGGTGGGATCCGGTTGAGGTTTGAGTCTCCTATGATGAGTATTGGTGTGTGTCCTTCAATGTTCCAATCTGTCACCTTATAATTCGGCCTAGCTTTGTGATAGAAGGGTTTTTGGGGAGGGTGTGTGGGTTTGGGCTGTGGTTGGGATTGAAGATGGGGTTGTGGTGGGGATGATGGTGGGTATTTTGAGGCGCCAGTCGTACAGGGGTCCTGGACAGGCAGAGGCACAACGATATTAGTTGTTTGTGGGGGTTCGGATCTGGGAGCTTTGGGGTGTTGCCCATTGTCTTGCCCTTTGATCATCATCATACTCCCCTTGAATTGCCCTCTCCTTGTCTGTACCCCTTGCCTGGCGCCTCCTATGGGTGAAAGAGGAGCAGATGTAATTATGTCTCTTAATAGTATTGATACATTACCCTGTACTTTTTTGCAGTTTGTGTTTTGTTTAATAGGTGTGACTGTAGGTGTACTGGTTTCTGTTTGACTGTTGGCTGTGTGGTGAACCTGGGCTATGATAAGAGTGGCTGCTTTGGTTTCTGTTTGACTGTTGACTGTGTGGTGAACCTGGGCTATGATAGGAGTGGCTGCTTTGGTTTCTGTTTGACTGTTGACTGTGTGGTGAACCTGGGCTATGATAGGAGTGGCTGCTTTGGGAGTAGGGGGACCCACTGGGCTTTTCCATTTCTCCTCTTCAGTTATAGGGGTTGCTATTCTTACCTCTCCTTTTTGATTGGAAAGGGAAGAATCAGTGAAAGTGGATGTTGAGGGTAGGGAGTGGAGATGTGTTTTTGAAAGAGTCTGTATGCGAAGGTTATAGGTTTCACTCAGGGTCGGTTGTTTTCCCAGTGATAGTGTCCGTAAGTATGATGGTTGTCTTTTTGGCAGGGGGCGAGGCTTTGATAAAGGTGGAAATTCCTCTGTTGAGGAGAGAGGGGGCACTGGGGTTGGAGTTGGTATCGTTGGTGGGGAAATTTGTAGTGGGGTGTGTTCTATTGCTGGAAGTGTATGTGGTTGGTCTCGTATTGTGTTTGTCCGTATAGTTGTTAGTTGGGGAGAGGAAGAGGCCTGAGGGAGTTCCAAAATGGTTTCCACTCTAGTGATGGTGGTGGGTGTCAGTTTATGTTTGTACCTCTTATGTGCCCAGCCTATTGCGATTGTCAGTGCCAAAGTGTTGGGTGTGTTTATTTGTTGTTTAACCTGTTGGGTCTAGGGGGCAGCATTTGCATGTCTGGATAAAAAAAATGTACCCGATTTAATCTGGTTACTAATCCTACCCAGTAACTAGAATATGCATATACTTATTATATATGGATAGAAAACACTCTAAAGTTTCCAAAACTGTTTGAATGGTGTCTGTGAGTATAACAGAACTCATTTGGCAGGCAAAACCCTGAGACATTTTCTGACAGGAAGTGGATACCTGATGTGTTGTATTGACTTTAAACCTATCCCATTGAAAAACACAGGGGTTTAGGAATATTTTGGCACTTCCTATTGCTTCCACTAGATGTCACCAGCCTTTACAAAGTGTTTTGAGTCTTCTGGAGGGAGATCTGACCGAACAAGAGCCATGGAACGATGATGTCCCATTAGACACCTGGCGCACGAGTTCATGTTGGGTACCCTCGTTCCAATACGTTATAAAAGAGTATGCATTCGTCCACCTTGAATATTATTCATGTTCTGGTTAAAAAAGGCCCTAATGATTTATGCTATACAACGTTTGACATGTTTGAACGAACGGAAATATATTTTTTCCCCTCGTTCATGACGAGAAGTCCGGCTGGCTTACATCATGTGCTAACGAGACGGAGATTTTTGGACATAAATGATGAGCTTTTTTGAACAAAACCACATTCGTTATGGACCTGTGATACCTGGAAGTGACATCTGATGAAGAGAATCAAAGGTAATGGATTATTTACATAGTATTTTCGATTTTAGATCTCCCCAACATGACGTCTAGTCTGTATCGCAACGCGTATTTTTCTGGGCGCAGTGCTCAGATTATTGCAAAGTGTGATTTCCCAGTAAGGTTATTTTTAAATCTGGCAAGTTGATTGCGTTCAAGAGATGTAAATCTATAATTCTTTAAATGACAATATAATATTTTACCAATGTTTTCTAATTTTAATTATTTAATTTGTTACGCTGACTTGACTGCCGGTTATTGGAGGGAAACGATTTCCTCAACATCAATGCCATAGTAAAACGCTGTTTTTGGATATAAATATGAACTTGATAGAACTAAAAATGCATGCATTGTCTAACATAATGTCCTAGGAGTGTCATCTGATGGAGATTGTAAAAGGTTAGTGCATCATTTTAGCTGGTTTTATGGTTTTGGTGACCCTGTCTTTGACTTGACAAAACATTACACACAACTCTTGTAAATGTACTGTCCTAACATACTCTAAATTTATGCTTTCGCCGTAAAACCTTTTTGAAATCGTAAAACGTGGTTAGATTAAGGAGATGTTTATCTTTCAAATGGTGTAAAATAGTTGTATTTTTGAAAAATTTGAATTTTGACATTTATTTGGATTCAAATTTGCCGCTCTTGAAATGCACCTGCTGTTGATGGAGTGCACCACGGGTGGCACGCTAGCGTCCCACCTAGCCCCAAGAGGTTAATGGTGTGGGTGACTGACTGGTAATGTGTCTGTAGTATGTACATGTTGTTTTGCATCCACTGGTGTGTGTTCTGTGATAATTTTATTGTGGTGTAGTCTGTGGGTGAAGATGGTTTAATAAAGTTGGTGACACGATGCACCTGTCTCATCATACCAGTAGGGAATACATGATTTTTAAGTGCCTTCTCCACCACTTCCATGTGGTGGAGAACCGGACAGTGTAAATCAAAAAAGCAGGATAATACTATATTTAGAATAGAAGATGTGAAGGCCTGAACAGCACGGGACGTTGTGTGCTGCTCAGGACCAGTCCTTACCACTTTGTTATTTTGTTGACCGGGTTATTGAAATATGAAGGTGGCGATGAGGTTGCCGATTGTGTCTTGGCGTTCCAGGGCTGGAGCTGTGATCCGTTTTCCTTTCGCCGTGTTCTTTGTAAGCCGGGTTATTGCGATATGGAGATGGAGATGAGGTTACCGATTGTTTCTTAGCGTTCCTGCGTTCAAGGGCTGGGGCTGTAATCCGTTGTTCTTTGTGAGTCCAATCCTGTTAAAAGATCTCGTTCCAGAGGTTAAAGTCACGATTGTTTCCCCAAGTGTCTATGCACTTTAGGCAATGAGCTCCCCCTTACCCCTCCACATCTTAACTCTAAAACGTAACTTTTAATATTATTAGTTAAAATCAAAAGATGATTAAAAACCAAGCAATGTTAAAATCCACTGTGAAGTCCTGTTTCAAAAACCCTGACGTTTCGCAGAATTTTCTGCTTCTTCAGAGGGATCTTTTCCTCGACTGAGAACCCCGTACCTTTTAAAATGGGAGCAATTAGGAGGGAAACACCCAACCACTGCTCCCAAATTGGGCGTTTCTATCTTTCTGTTACCCTATTGGTTCAATTTATCAGACACCCAAATAGACACTCAAAGGCGGGAGAGTGATGGCATTACGTGGGCTTATATATGTTAAACTCCTCTTTCTTCTATTTGCTTTTCAGTTCAGTTTCCAGACTTTGTTATAAATTAACCTGGCAATATCCCCAGCCATACTTTCTATCCATTAAATATCCTTTGTCCTGATAGTCCCCCATTTTCCCCCGTATTTCCCTCTCTGATACTTTACTTCCCTCCCTATTCTGTCCCTAAATTGTTATTCTGTTCAGTTCTATTACATTTTCTATTATTCTGTACTTTTGTATTTCTTAGTTGTTGTATGTGGTTCTGTATATGAATACCATGCTATTCCTCTAGTACAATGAGACAAATCAAAGAAATAAAAGATAATAATGATAACAGTGTTGGGGGAAAGAAGAGTGATTCAATGTTATATATTGCGGTAATTCACAAGCGCTATTGCTCTCCCGGTGGGTGCGAACGTGAATGACCCGTGGGCAGCTGAGGCGCAACACGCCGCACAAGGAGCAGAAGCCAGCACCTGGAGGCAGTACTACACCTGTAGAAGGATAAACCAGGGATGGCACGGGCAAGGGTTAGGTTTTGAATATAATTGTGTTTCATATCAACTAGCTTGTTTTACGGTGCACAGGCCTATCTCCTGTTCATCCCTCTCCTTCTGATGATGTTATTATATTTAGGTGTAGTACTTAAAATTGCCTGTAGATGTCCTCCTAAGATCATAAATAGACTAAAATGAGTTCTAAAATGCCTTTTTCTGTGTGACAGTACAGGAGCTGATGTGGTGAGATTAATTCAACCAGTGTTGTTAAATATGAACATAAAAGCAATATTGTGCATTTAGTTGGTTTTATTGTTTTATTCTGTTAAAAGAATGAGATTAAGAGAGGTGGATGGTTTGATGTGGTCTGTGAGGGTTGGATGAATGGGAGAGAGGACTGCCAATGTGTTTTTTTTTTAATGGTTCTTAAAAATCGTTTTGAATATCCTCTTCTTCTGATTGCATTGAATAGTGTATTTATTGCATAATCCAGGTCTTGCTTGCAAGATGATATCCTGTAGAACCGTATGATTTGTGATTTTATTATTCCCTTAAATGTATGTTTAGGATGGTAACTGTGTTTATGGAGTAAAGCATGTGTGTCTGTTGGTTTGAAGTAGACTCTAGTGTGTAGTGTTTTCTGTGGTTGATTGTTATTACTGAAAAACACTGTTGTGTCTAAGAAGTTGACTTCTTGCGGATGAATTGTGTATTTAACCTTAATTGATGAATGATGGCTGTTGAGAATGTTCATAAAGTCTGTGAATAATTGGATGTCGTGGGGCCAGGCTCCTATTATGTCGTCTAAAAACCGGTAATAAAAAGTGGGTTGATATGGACACTTGGCCAGTGCCTCTCTCTCCCATTCAGCCATGTATATGTTGGCGTAAGCAGGTGCGAATTTTTTGCCCATAGCTGTTCCCTCCACCTGCAGGTAATAGTGATCGTTGAATAAAAAGTCATTGCTAGTCAGGCTGATTTCTAATAGTTGTAATATTTCTGTGTCCGGTCTAGTGTTGTCTGGGTATCTCTTAAAGATATTTCTAATTGCTTGTATTCCTGTTGCTGTATTTATATTAGTATACAGGCTATTTCTAATTTAGAAATGTAGTTTTTGTTTAAAATCCCTTGGAAAATTACAGTTACACCTCCTAACTCTTCCATTGGCTGTCAACAATCTTTATGAATAGGTTTCAACCGTCATCTGTTACCGGGCAGATCATTTTGGCTCAGTCAATCATTTGCCAGTCTGAGGAGAGGTGTCATGATGTGTGTACACGTGACATCATCGTCTTTTTTATTTTTCCTCTGGGAATAATAGCTATATCGTCCACGCCACATGGCATTGTTGTGAATGTGTCAACAAAACGGACTCATTTGGAAAATAAGCCAGTAGTGCTGCATTCCACTCCGCAGGTAATATTACATTACAAAGGTTTGATTTGAGCAATTTTTTAGCTAGCTACTTAGCTGTCTTTTGTATACAAGTGTGTAGTTTAGAGTTGGAGGTTAATGGAGGTTAGCTAGCCAGCTATCTTCGTCCGGCGCGCCACCGTTTTCCTACTTAGTCAACAACTGCTAGCAAGCTAGCCAACTTATACCGACTAGCAGCACTGTAGAAACTAATACGGAACGAATACGGAACGATTTGATTAGTGTAGTGTTATCTAGCTACAAAGTTGTCTTTGTATCTAAGATAATTGTGTAGTTGAGAGTAATTATGGATGTTCGTCCTCCTAACGTAGTCAACACTGCTAGCTGCTAGCTAGCTAGTCATCACTGCTAGCTAGCCAACTTCTACCGACTAGCAGCACTGCAGAAACTATTACATTACATTACAACGTAACGACTTGATTAGTGTGGTGTTAGTTGTCTTTGCTGTCTCTGTATCTAAGATAATTGTGTAGTTTGAGCAGACTTAGTCAACACACCTAGTCATCATTAACCCACTGCTAGCTAGCCAACCGTTACCGACTAGCAGCGCTGTAGATACTAATACTAATACTTTACAACGGAACGATTTGACTAGTGCAGTGTTAGCTAGCTAGCTACTTAGTTGTCTTTGTCATAGCTTGATAATTCTGTAGTTTATTAATTACCGAGGTTAGCTAGCCAGCTATTTCGGTCCCCTGCGACGCCATTTTTCCTAACCCAGCCAGCTATTATTGACGAGTAGCATTGTAGAAACTAACTACATTACAAGGAACGTCTTGATTAGTGTTATGTTAGCTAGCTGGCTACAAAGTTGCTTTGTATCATGACAAGGTGTAGTACTGAAACTATCGAGGTTACCTAGCCAGCTACACTTTCAAACAAAGTCAACAACGCAGCCACTGCTAGCTAGCTAACACTGCACTAGTCAAATCGTTCCGTTGTAAAGTATTAGTATCTACAGCGCTGCTAGTCGGACATTATGTTATACAATACATGCATGTTTTGTTCAATCAAGTTCATATTTATATCAAAAACCAGCCAGCCAGCAGTACTGTATCATTTTAGTCAAAAAGATTTTTGCAACGTAAGCTAACTTTCTGAACATTCGAGACGTGTAGTCCACTTGTCATTCCAATCTCCTTTGCATTAGCGTAGCCTCTTCTGTAGCCTGTGTATCCCTGTTCTCCCCTCTGCACAGGCCATACAGACGCTTCACACCGCGTGGCCGCTGCCACTCTAACCTGGTGGTCCCAGGGTGCACGACCCACGTGGAGTTCCAGGTCTCCGGCAGCCTCTGGAACTGCCGGTCTGCGGCCAACAAGGCAGAGTTCATCTCAGCCTATGCTACCCTCCAGTCCCTCGACTTGGCGCTGACGGAAACATGGATTACCACAGGTAACACTGCTACTCCTACTGCTCTCTCCTCGTCTGCCCACGTGTTCTCGCACTGGTCAGCGGGGTGGTGGCACTGGGATCCTCATCTCTGCTAAGTGGACATTCTCTCTTTCTCCCCTGACCCATCTGTCTATCGCCTCCTTTGAATTCCATGCTGTCACAGTTACCAGCTCTTTCAAGCTTAACATCCTTATCATTTATCGCCCTCCAGGTTCCCTTGGAGAGTTCATCAATGAGCTTGACGCCTTGATAAGTTCCTTTCCTGAGGATGGCTGGTGAGCCATCCTCAGGAAAGGAACTTATCAAGGCGTCAAGCTCATTGATGAACTCTCCAAAGGTAGACGAGGGGAGGTTAACGTCACCCAGAACTGTGAGAGGTGTCTCACAGTTCTGGGTGACTTTAACCTCTTACATCTAGACGTTCCGCTAGCGGAACACCTGCTCCAATATCCAATGATGGGCGTGGCGCGAAATACAAACTCCTCTAAAATACAAAAACTTTGTGCTGTGTGAGTGTGTGTGTGTGTTTGTTTGTGTGTGAGAGCTTTTCTTTGACATCTGATGGGAAAAATGACTGTTCATGAGGGTTACCTAGTCAAACATATGAAGTTTTGGAAAGATGTGACTTTTCTAACCCTTCAAAACAGCTACTCTGACCCCTATTTAAGGCACTTCCGGTTGTCACAGGAAGCGTATACTCGACACACGTTGTCTTTGGGGTAGGCATAAACAGAATCCTGAATATGAAGTCTCTACCTTAACCTCTTACATCTAGACGTTCCGCTAGCGGAACACCTGCTCCAATGATAGGCGTGGCGCGAATGACAAATTCCTCAAAAATACCAAAAATTCTATTTTTCAAACATATGACTTTTTCATGGCATTTTAAAGATAAGACTCTCCTTTATCTAACCACACTGTCCGATTTCAAAAAGACTTTACAACGAAAACAAAACATTAGATTATGTCAGCAGAGTACCAAGCCAGAAATAATCAGACACCCATTTTTCAAGCTAGCATATAATGTCACAAAAACCCAGAAGACAGCTAAATGCAGCACGAACCTTTGATGATCTTCATCAGATGACAACCCTAGGACATTATGTTATACAATACATGCATGTTTTGTTCAATCAAGTTCATATTTATATCAAAAACCAGCTTTTTACATTAGCATGTGACGTTCAGAACTAGCATACCCCCGCAAACTTCCGCCGAATTCACTAAGAATTTACTAAATTACTCACGATAAACGTTCACAAACTCCTCTATGCACTCGATAGGTCCGATTTTAAAATAGCTTTTTGGTGAAAGCACATTTTGCAATATTCTAAGTACATAGCCCAGGCATCACGGGCTAGCTATTTAGACACCCGGCAAGTTTAGCACTCACCAATATCAGGTTTACTATTATAAAAGTTTGATTACCTTTTGTTGTCTTCGTCAGAATGCACTCCCAGGACTGCTACTTCAATAGCAAATGTTGGTTTGGTCCAAAATAATCCATCGTTATATCCGAATAGCGGCGTTTTGTTCGTGCGTCCCAGACACTATCTGAAATGGTAAATCAGGGTCGTGCGCATAGCGCAATTCGTGACAAAAAAAATCTAAATATTCCATTACCGTACTTCGAAGCATGTCAACCGCTGTTTAAAATCCATTTTTATGCCATTTTTCTCGTAGAAAAGCGATAATATTCCGACCGGGAATCTCCTTTTAGCTAAACTGAGGAAAGTAAACAAAGCTTTCGGTCGCCGCGGGCACGCGCCTGAGTCTCACAGTACTGTAACCAGCCACTACCCAAACGCGCTACTTTTTTTTCAGCCAGAGCCTGCAAAGCCACGATTCAGCTTTTTACCGCCTTCTACCTTAAGAATTGACTGAATGACACAGGGTTGAGTTGCGTGATTTTCACATTCTGCAGGTTGGTTATATTACAATAGCTTTAGGGTGATTTTAACAACTTCCGGTTGCTCCAGGAAGCTTAGAATCGACACAGGTAGACCTCACAGTAGCCTGATGGATAGTTATAGAAGACAGGTTCATAAGGCATTCATAACCCACATAGACTTCAGGTTGAATTTAGGAGAATAGTCAATGTATTCCTATGGGGAGAGAAGTCATTGCACACTGTTTGATCTAAACACCTTCTTTAAACTATGAAGGGTTAATGCCACAGGGTCAAGGTTAGGCTTGCACAGATCGGGAGGACCTCAGGAATGCTCCTGAGGTTGAATTGTGCTTCTAACCCTAACGGTTCTCTCACTGTCACCCAAAAGCACTCGACATTTTGGGGCAGGCTTCATTTGGGCCTAGTTTTTCTCACGGTCATTGCCCTCAGACCGAGCAAGCTACGGTCAAGCGGGGCATCTCGTTGAACTCGTCTCAGCCTAGAGATAATGGTAATGCCATTGCAGGCTCTGTGTGTCTTTAAGCACCGCACTCTGTCACTCCATCCTTGCTGTGTGTGTGAGTGAGTGTGTGTGAGTGTGTGTGTGTGTGTTTGTTTGTGTGTGAGAGCTTTTCTTTGACATCTGATGGGAAAAATGACTGTTCATGAGGGTTACCTAGTCAAACATATGAAGTTTTGGAAAGATGTGACTTTTCTAACCCTTCAAAACAGCTACTCTGACCCCTATTTAAGGCACTTCCGGTTGTCACAGGAAGCGTATACTCGACACACGTTGTCTTTGGGGTAGGCATAAACAGAATCCTGAATATGAAGTCTCTACCTTAACCTCTTATATCTAGACGTTCCGCTAGCGGAACACCTGCTCCAATGATAGGCGTGGCGCGAATTACAAATTCCTCAAAAATACAAAAAATTCAATTTTTCAAACATATGACTTTCACTATGACTATTTCACTATTCACTATTTCACTGTGTCTGTCTATCCCTGTTCTCCCCTCTGCACAGGCCATACAGACGCTTCACACCGCGTGGCCGCTGCCACTCTAACCTGGTGGTCCCAGCGTGCACGACCCACGTGGAGTTCCAGGTCTCCGGCAGCCTCTGGAACTGCCGGTCTGCGGCCAACAAGGCAGAGTTCATCTCAGCCTATGCTACCCTCCAGTCCCTCGACTTGGCGCTGACGGAAACATGGATTACCACAGGTAACACTGCTACTCCTACTGCTCTCTCCTCGTCTGCCCACGTGTTCTCGCACTGGTCAGCGGGGTGGTGGCACTGGGATCCTCATCTCTGCTAAGTGGACATTCTCTCTTTCTCCCCTGACCCATCTGTCTATCGCCTCCTTTGAATTCCATGCTGTCACAGTTACCAGCTCTTTCAAGCTTAACATCCTTATCATTTATCGCCCTCCAGGTTCCCTTGGAGAGTTCATCAATGAGCTTGATGCCTTGATAAGTTCCTTTCCTGAGGATGGCTGGTGAGCCATCCTCAGGAAAGGAACTTATCAAGGCGTCAAGCTTGATAAGTCGTTTTGAATATCCTCTTCTTCTGATTGCATTGAATAGTGTATTTATTGCATAATCCAGGTCTTGCTTGCAAGATGATATCCTGTAGAACCGTATGATTTGTGATTTTATTTTTCCCTTAAATGTATGTTTAGGATGGTAACTGTGTTTATGGAGTAAAGCATGTGTGTCTGTTGGTTTGAAGTAGACTCTAGTGTGTAGTGTTTTCTGTGGTTGATTGTTATTACTGAAAAACACTGTTGTGTCTAAGAAGTTGACTTCTTGCGGATGAATTGTGTATTTAACCTTAATTGATGAATGATGGCTGTTGAGAATGTTCATAAAGTCTGTGAATAATTGGATGTCGTGGGGCCAGGCTCCTATTATGTCGTCTAAAAACCGGTAATAAAAAGTGGGTTGATATGGACACTTGGCCAGTGCCTCTCTCTCCCATTCAGCCATGTATATGTTGGCGTAAGCAGGTGCGAATATTTTGCCCATAGCTGTTCCCTCCACCTGCAGGTAATAGTGATCGTTGAATAAAAAGTCATTGCTAGTCAGGCTGATTTCTAATAGTTGTAATATTTCTGTGTCCGGTCTAGTGTTGTCTGGGTATCTCTTAAAGATATTTCTAATTGCTTGTATTCCTGTTGCTGTATTTATATTAGTATACAGGCTATCAATATCTATGGTGAATATGTGTGTGTTGGAGGGAACAACTATGGGTCCAATCCTCTCCATGAAGTGATAAGTGTCCCTGAGAAAGCTGGGGTGCCTGGTGGAGAGAGGGTTAATATAATGATCTATGTATTGTGAAATGTTATAGGATTCACTATTGCAGTCTGACACAATCGGTCTGCCAGGAGGAACTTCAAAGGGAATTGTCCATGTCCCTGGTTCCTTGTGTACTTTTAACAGTAAGTAGAATAGTCTAGGTCGTGGAGTATCTGTGCCATAGAGAAAGTCCCGTTGTTTTGCTGTGATGTAGTGTTGGTCGTAGAGTCTTTTTATTATTGTCCTTAACTGTGTCTGTGGTTGTATACTATTTTCTATTGGTTTATAATGTTTGGTGTTGGATAGCTGTCTGTTGGCTTCATACATGTATTGATGTTTATCCAATATTACTATTTTTTAACCTTTATCTGCTGGTTTGATGATTATGTGTGGGTTATTTTTAAGTTGTTGTATTGCCTGTCTTTCTACGTGTGTGAGGTTATCCTCCCTATCCGTGTGAATCTGGTGGTTGTGAAGTGTGTTCTTGTCTGTTCTGATTAATCTCCTGATTCTACCATCTATCTGGGAGGTTTTAGGTTCCCAGGTAGATGGTAAGGTAAATGGTTGGTGGTTGTCGTCTGTGTTATAGTCAAAGTAGTCCAACAGTTTAAGTCTTCTATGATATTTGTGAGTGTCCCTTTGAAGTTCCTCCCAATCAAATTTGTTTGGGCGAGGGATGAATGTCAACCCTCTCTCCAGGAGCTTTACCTGTGCTGCTGTGGGTATGAAGGATTTGGAAAGATTCATGATATTAGATGTTGACTGGTCCACTGCTCCCCCTGGTGGAGGATCTGCACCGGTTATTAGGGAAGGAGAGAGATTGAAAGAAAGATTATTTCTATCCAGACTGTGGCTTGTGGTTAATGTAAATTTAACTTTCTGCACCAGTGTTGAAAGATGAGGTCTGCTGTGGTGGATGTCCAGTGTATGAGATCTGTTGTTGTATGAAATGTATCTTGTGGAATCTCTAATAGGGTTGGGAAGTTAGTGGTAATATAAGCATTGATGAGCTTAAGGTTTCTCTTCTGCTGTGAAGTAAGAAGAGGTGAATGGCTGATGACAGGAATGTATATTGTTGCGTTTGGAAATGTTTTCTTTGCCTCCTTGTGCATACCTGACAACTGTTTTAATGATGTTTGGAATGGGTCGTGATCCTTGTTGTTCAAACCCACCGAGATAACAACAGTCGCCGTGTCTGTATGTATGGGGGTTTTCTCCAGTACCTTTGTGAAATGATAGAATGTTGCCCCTGGATAACTGTCGACTTGGATGTTGGGGTTATTGAATGGTGGGATCCGGTTGAGGTTTGAGTCTCCTATGATGAGTATTGGTGTGTGTCCTTCAATGTTCCAATCTGTCACCTTATAATTCGGCCTAGCTTTGTGATAGAAGGGTTTTTGGGGAGGGTGTGTGGGTTTGGGCTGTGGTTGGGATTGAAGATGGGGTTGTGGTGGGGATGATGGTGGGTATTTTGAGGCGCCAGTCGTACAGGGGTCCTGGACAGGCAGAGGCACAACGATATTAGTTGTTTGTGGGGGTTCGGATCTGGGAGCTTTGGGGTGTTGCCCATTGTCTTGCCCTTTGATCATCATCATACTCTCCTTGTCTGTACCCCTTGCCTGGCGCCTCCTATGGGTGAAAGAGGAGCAGATGTAATTATGTCTCTTAATAGTATTGATACATTACCCTGTACTTTTTTGCAGTTTGTGTTTTGTTTAATAGGTGTGACTGTAGGTGTACTGGTTTCTGTTTGACTGTTGGCTGTGTGGTGAACCTGGGCTATGATAAGAGTGGCTGCTTTGGTTTCTGTTTGACTGTTGACTGTGTGGTGAACCTGGGCTATGATAGGAGTGGCTGCTTTGGTTTCTGTTTGACTGTTGACTGTGTGGTGAACCTGGGCTATGATAGGAGTGGCTGCTTTGGGAGTAGGGGGACCCACTGGGCTTTTCCATTTCTCCTCTTCAGTTATAGGGGTTGCTATTCTTACCTCTCCTTTTTGATTGGAAAGGGAAGAATCAGTGAAAGTGGATGTTGAGGGTAGGGAGTGGAGATGTGTTTTTGAAAGAGTCTGTATGCGAAGGTTATAGGTTTCACTCAGGGTCGGTTGTTTTCCCAGTGATAGTGTCCGTAAGTATGATGGTTGTCTTTTTGGCAGGGGGCGAGGCTTTGATAAAGGTGGAAATTCCTCTGTTGAGGAGAGAGGGGGCACTGGGGTTGGAGTTGGTATCGTTGGTGGGGAAATTTGTAGTGGGGTGTGTTCTATTGCTGGAAGTGTATGTGGTTGGTCTCGTATTGTGTTTGTCCGTATAGTTGTTAGTTGGGGAGAGGAAGAGGCCTGAGGGAGTTCCAAAATGGTTTCCACTCTAGTGATGGTGGTGGGTGTCAGTTTATGTTTGTACCTCTTATGTGCCCAGCCTATTGCGATTGTCAGTGCCAAAGTGTTGGGTGTGTTTATTTGTTGTTTAATGGTGTGGGTGACTGACTGGTAATGTGTCTGTAGTATGTACATGTTGTTTTGCATCCACTGGTGTGTGTTCTGTGATAATTTTATTGTGGTGTAGTCTGTGGGTGAAGATGGTTTAATAAAGTTGGTGACACGATGCACCTGTCTCATCATACCAGTAGGGAATACATGATTTTTAAGTGCCTTCTCCACCACTTCCATGTGGTGGAGAACCGGACAGTGTAAATCAAAAAAGCAGGATAATACTATATTTAGAATAGAAGATGTGAAGGCCTGAACAGCACGGGACGTTGTGTGCTGCTCAGGACCAGTCCTTACCACTTTGTTGACCGGGTTATTGAAATATGAAGGTGGCGATGAGGTTGCCGATTGTGTCTTGGCGTTCCAGGGCTGGAGCTGTGATCCGTTTTCCTTTCGCCGTGTTCTTTGTAAGCCGGGTTATTGCGATATGGAGATGGAGATGAGGTTACCGATTGTTTCTTAGCGTTCCTGCGTTCAAGGGCTGGGGCTGTAATCCGTTGTTCTTTGTGAGTCCAATCCTGTTAAAAGATCTCGTTCCAGAGGTTAAAGTCACGATTGTTTCCCCAAGTGTCTATGCACTTTAGGCAATGAGCTCCCCCTTACCCCTCCACATCTTAACTCTAAAACGTAACTTTTAATATTATTAGTTAAAATCAAAAGATGATTAAAAACCAAGCAATGTTAAAATCCACTGTGAAGTCCTGTTTCAAAAACCCTGACGTTTCGCAGAATTTTCTGCTTCTTCAGAGGGATCTTTTCCTCGACTGAGAACCCCGTACCTTTTAAAATGGGAGCAATTAGGAGGGAAACACCCAACCACTGCTCCCAAATTGGGCGTTTCTATCTTTCTGTTACCCTATTGGTTCAATTTACCAGACACCCAAATAGACACTCAAAGGCGGGAGAGTGATGGCATTACGTGGGCTTATATATGTTAAACTCCTCTTTCTTCTATTTGCTTTTCAGTTCAGTTTCCAGACTTTGTTATAAATTAACCTGGCAATATCCCCAGCCATACTTTCTATCCATTAAATATCCTTTGTCCTGATAGTCCCCCATTTTCCCCCGTATTTCCCTCTCTGATACTTTACTTCCCTCCCTATTCTGTCCCTAAATTGTTATTCTGTTCAGTTCTATTACATTTTCTATTATTCTGTACTTTTGTATTTCTTAGTTGTTGTATGTGGTTCTGTATATGAATACCATGCTATTCCTCTAGTACAATGAGACAAATCAAAGAAATAAAAGATAATAATGATAACAGTGTTGGGGGAAAGAAGAGTGATTCAATGTTATATATTGCGGTAATTCACAAGCGCTATTGCTCTCCCGGTGGGTGCGAACGTGAATGACCCGTGGGCAGCTGAGGCGCAACACGCCGCACAAGGAGCAGAAGCCAGCACCTGGAGGCAGTACTACACCTGTAGAAGGATAAACCAGGGATGGCACGGGCAAGGGTTAGGTTTTGAATATAATTGTGTTTCATATCAACTAGCTTGTTTTACGGTGCACAGGCCTATCTCCTGTTCATCCCTCTCCTTCTGATGATATTATATTTAGGTGTAGTACTTAAAATTGCCTGTAGATGTCCTCCTAAGATCATAAATAGACTAAAATGAGTTCTAAAATGCCTTTTTCTGTGTGACAGTACAGGAGCTGATGTGGTGAGATTAATTCAACCAGTGTTGTTAAATATGAACATAAAAGCAATATTGTGCATTTAGTTGGTTTTATTGTTTTATTCTGTTAAAAGAATGAGATTAAGAGAGGTGGATGGTTTGATGTGGTCTGTGAGGGTTGGATGAATGGGAGAGAGGACTGCCAATGTGTTGTTTTTTTAATGGTTCTTAAAAATCGTTTTGAATATCCTCTTCTTCTGATTGCATTGAATAGTGTATTTATTGCATAATCCAGGTCTTGCTTGCAAGATGATATCCTGTAGAACCGTATGATTTGTGATTTTATTATTCCCTTAAATGTATGTTTAGGATGGTAACTGTGTTTATGGAGTAAAGCATGTGTGTCTGTTGGTTTGAAGTAGACTCTAGTGTGTAGTGTTTTCTGTGGTTGATTGTTATTACTGAAAAACACTGTTGTGTCTAAGAAGTTGACTTCTTGCGGATGAATTGTGTATTTAACCTTAATTGATGAATGATGGCTGTTGAGAATGTTCATAAAGTCTGTGAATAATTGGATGTCGTGGGGCCAGGCTCCTATTATGTCGTCTAAAAACCGGTAATAAAAAGTGGGTTGATATGGACACTTGGCCAGTGCCTCTCTCTCCCATTCAGCCATGTATATGTTGGCGTAAGCAGGTGCGAATTTTTTGCCCATAGCTGTTCCCTCCACCTGCAGGTAATAGTGATCGTTGAATAAAAAGTCATTGCTAGTCAGGCTGATTTCTAATAGTTGTAATATTTCTGTGTCCGGTCTAGTGTTGTCTGGGTATCTCTTAAAGATATTTCTAATTGCTTGTATTCCTGTTGCTGTATTTATATTAGTATACAGGCTATTTCTAATTTAGAAATGTAGTTTTTGTTTAAAATCCCTTGGAAAATTACAGTTACACCTCCTAACTCTTCCATTGGCTGTCAACAATCTTTATGAATAGGTTTCAACCGTCATCTGTTACCGGGCAGATCATTTTGGCTCAGTCAATCATTTGCCAGTCTGAGGAGAGGTGTCATGATGTGTGTACACGTGACATCATCGTCTTTTTTATTTTTCCTCTGGGAATAATAGCTATATCGTCCACGCCACATGGCATTGTTGTGAATGTGTCAACAAAACGGACTCATTTGGAAAATAAGCCAGTAGTGCTGCATTCCACTCCGCAGGTAATATTACATTACAAAGGTTTGATTTGAGCAATTTTTTAGCTAGCTACTTAGCTGTCTTTTGTATACAAGTGTGTAGTTTAGAGTTGGAGGTTAATGGAGGTTAGCTAGCCAGCTATCTTCGTCCGGCGCGCCACCGTTTTCCTACTTAGTCAACAACTGCTAGCAAGCTAGCCAACTTATACCGACTAGCAGCACTGTAGAAACTAATACGGAACGAATACGGAACGATTTGATTAGTGTAGTGTTATCTAGCTACAAAGTTGTCTTTGTATCTAAGATAATTGTGTAGTTGAGAGTAATTATGGATGTTCGTCCTCCTAACGTAGTCAACACTGCTAGCTGCTAGCTAGCTAGTCATCACTGCTAGCTAGCCAACTTCTACCGACTAGCAGCACTGCAGAAACTATTACATTACATTACAACGTAACGACTTGATTAGTGTGGTGTTAGTTGTCTTTGCTGTCTCTGTATCTAAGATAATTGTGTAGTTTGAGCAGACTTAGTCAACACACCTAGTCATCATTAACCCACTGCTAGCTAGCCAACCGTTACCGACTAGCAGCGCTGTAGATACTAATACTAATACTTTACAACGGAACGATTTGACTAGTGCAGTGTTAGCTAGCTAGCTACTTAGTTGTCTTTGTCATAGCTTGATAATTCTGTAGTTTATTAATTACCGAGGTTAGCTAGCCAGCTATTTCGGTCCCCTGCGACGCCATTTTTCCTAACCCAGCCAGCTATTATTGACGAGTAGCATTGTAGAAACTAACTACATTACAAGGAACGTCTTGATTAGTGTTATGTTAGCTAGCTGGCTACAAAGTTGCTTTGTATCATGACAAGGTGTAGTACTGAAACTATCGAGGTTACCTAGCCAGCTACACTTTCAAACAAAGTCAACAACGCAGCCACTGCTAGCTAGCTAACACTGCACTAGTCAAATCGTTCCGTTGTAAAGTATTAGTATCTACAGCGCTGCTAGTCGGACATTATGTTATACAATACATGCATGTTTTGTTCAATCAAGTTCATATTTATATCAAAAACCAGCCAGCCAGCAGTACTGTATCATTTTAGTCAAAAAGATTTTTGCAACGTAAGCTAACTTTCTGAACATTCGAGACGTGTAGTCCACTTGTCATTCCAATCTCCTTTGCATTAGCGTAGCCTCTTCTGTAGCCTGTGTATCCCTGTTCTCCCCTCTGCACAGGCCATACAGACGCTTCACACCGCGTGGCCGCTGCCACTCTAACCTGGTGGTCCCAGCGTGCACGACCCACGTGGAGTTCCAGGTCTCCGGCAGCCTCTGGAACTGCCGGTCTGCGGCCAACAAGGCAGAGTTCATCTCAGCCTATGCTACCCTCCAGTCCCTCGACTTGGCGCTGACGGAAACATGGATTACCACAGGTAACACTGCTACTCCTACTGCTCTCTCCTCGTCTGCCCACGTGTTCTCGCACTGGTCAGCGGGGTGGTGGCACTGGGATCCTCATCTCTGCTAAGTGGACATTCTCTCTTTCTCCCCTGACCCATCTGTCTATCGCCTCCTTTGAATTCCATGCTGTCACAGTTACCAGCTCTTTCAAGCTTAACATCCTTATCATTTATCGCCCTCCAGGTTCCCTTGGAGAGTTCATCAATGAGCTTGACGCCTTGATAAGTTCCTTTCCTGAGGATGGCTGGTGAGCCATCCTCAGGAAAGGAACTTATCAAGGCGTCAAGCTCATTGATGAACTCTCCAAAGGTAGACGAGGGGAGGTTAACGTCACCCAGAACTGTGAGAAGTGTCTCACAGTTCTGGGTGACTTTAACCTCTTACATCTAGACGTTCCGCTAGCGGAACACCTGCTCCAATATCCAATGATGGGCGTGGCGCGAAATACAAACTCCTCTAAAATACAAAAACTTTGTGCTGTGTGAGTGTGTGTGTGTGTTTGTTTGTGTGTGAGAGCTTTTCTTTGACATCTGATGGGAAAAATGACTGTTCATGAGGGTTACCTAGTCAAACATATGAAGTTTTGGAAAGATGTGACTTTTCTAACCCTTCAAAACAGCTACTCTGACCCCTATTTAAGGCACTTCCGGTTGTCACAGGAAGCGTATACTCGACACACGTTGTCTTTGGGGTAGGCATAAACAGAATCCTGAATATGAAGTCTCTACCTTAACCTCTTACATCTAGACGTTCCGCTAGCGGAACACCTGCTCCAATGATAGGCGTGGCGCGAATGACAAATTCCTCAAAAATACCAAAAATTCAATTTTTCAAACATATGACTATTTCACAGCATTTTAAAGATAAGACTCTCCTTTATCTAACCACACTGTCCGATTTCAAAAAGACTTTACAACGAAAACAAAACATTAGATTATGTCAGCAGAGTACCAAGCCAGAAATAATCAGACACCCATTTTTCAAGCTAGCATATAATGTCACAAAAACCCAGAAGACAGCTAAATGCAGCACGAACCTTTGATGATCTTCATCAGATGACAACCCTAGGACATTATGTTATACAATACATGCATGTTTTGTTCAATCAAGTTCATATTTATATCAAAAACCAGCTTTTTACATTAGCATGTGACGTTCAGAACTAGCATACCCCCGCAAACTTCCGCCGAATTCACTAAGAATTTACTAAATTACTCACGATAAACGTTCACAAACTCCTCTATGCACTCGATAGGTCCGATTTTAAAATAGCTTTTTGGTGAAAGCACATTTTGCAATATTCTAAGTACATAGCCCAGGCATCACGGGCTAGCTATTTAGACACCCGGCAAGTTTAGCACTCACCAATATCAGGTTTACTATTATAAAAGTTTGATTACCTTTTGTTGTCTTCGTCAGAATGCACTCCCAGGACTGCTACTTCAATAGCAAATGTTGGTTTGGTCCAAAATAATCCATCGTTATATCCGAATAGCGGCGTTTTGTTCGTGCGTCCCAGACACTATCTGAAATGGTAAATCAGGGTCGTGCGCATAGCGCAATTCGTGACAAAAAAAATCTAAATATTCCATTACCGTACTTCGAAGCATGTCAACCGCTGTTTAAAATCCATTTTTATGCCATTTTTCTCGTAGAAAAGCGATAATATTCCGACCGGGAATCTCCTTTTAGCTAAACTGAGGAAAGTAAACAAAGCTTTCGGTCGCCGCGGGCACGCGCCTGAGTCTCACAGTACTGTAACCAGCCACTACCCAAACGCGCTACTTTTTTTCAGCCAGAGCCTGCAAAGCCACGATTCAGCTTTTTACCGCCTTCTACCTTAAGAATTGACTGAATGACACAGGGTTGAGTTGCGTGATTTTCACATTCTGCAGGTTGGTTATATTACAATAGCTTTAGGGTGATTTTAACAACTTCCGGTTGCTCCAGGAAGCTTAGAATCGACACAGGTAGACCTCACAGTAGCCTGATGGATAGTTATAGAAGACAGGTTCATAAGGCATTCATAACCCACATAGACTTCAGGTTGAATTTAGGAGAATAGTCAATGTATTCCTATGGGGAGAGAAGTCATTGCACACTGTTTGATCTAAACACCTTCTTTAAACTATGAAGGGTTAATGCCACAGGGTCAAGGTTAGGCTTGCACAGATCGGGAGGACCTCAGGAATGCTCCTGAGGTTGAATTGTGCTTCTAACCCTAACGGTTCTCTCACTGTCACCCAAAAGCACTCGACATTTTGGGGCAGGCTTCATTTGGGCCTAGTTTTTCTCACGGTCATTGCCCTCAGACCGAGCAAGCTACGGTCAAGCGGGGCATCTCGTTGAACTCGTCTCAGCCTAGAGATAATGGTAATGCCATTGCAGGCTCTGTGTGTCTTTAAGCACCGCACTCTGTCACTCCATCCTTGCTGTGTGTGTGTGAGTGTGTGTGTGTGTGTTTGTTTGTGTGTGAGAGCTTTTCTTTGACATCTGATGGGAAAAATGACTGTTCATGAGGGTTACCTAGTCAAACATATGAAGTTTTGGAAAGATGTGACTTTTCTAACCCTTCAAAACAGCTACTCTGACCCCTATTTAAGGCACTTCCGGTTGTCACAGGAAGCGTATACTCGACACACGTTGTCTTTGGGGTAGGCATAAACAGAATCCTGAATATGAAGTCTCTACCTTAACCTCTTATATCTAGACGTTCCGCTAGCGGAACACCTGCTCCAATGATAGGCGTGGCGCGAATTACAAATTCCTCAAAAATACAAAAAATTCAATTTTTCAAACATATGACTTTCACTATGACTATTTCACTATTCACTATTTCACTGTGTCTGTCTATCCCTGTTCTCCCCTCTGCACAGGCCATACAGACGCTTCACACCGCGTGGCCGCTGCCACTCTAACCTGGTGGTCCCAGCGTGCACGACCCACGTGGAGTTCCAGGTCTCCGGCAGCCTCTGGAACTGCCGGTCTGCGGCCAACAAGGCAGAGTTCATCTCAGCCTATGCTACCCTCCAGTCCCTCGACTTGGCGCTGACGGAAACATGGATTACCACAGGTAACACTGCTACTCCTACTGCTCTCTCCTCGTCTGCCCACGTGTTCTCGCACTGGTCAGCGGGGTGGTGGCACTGGGATCCTCATCTCTGCTAAGTGGACATTCTCTCTTTCTCCCCTGACCCATCTATCGCCTCCTTTGAATTCCATGCTGTCACAGTTACCAGCTCTTTCAAGCTTAACATCCTTATCATTTATCGCCCTTCAGGTTCCCTTGGAGAGTTCATCAATGAGCTTGACTCCTTGATAAGTTCCTTTCCTGAGGATGGCTGGTGAGCGATCCTCAGGAAAGGAACTTATCAAGGCGTCAAGCTCATTGATGAACTCTCCAAAGGTAGACGAGGGGAGGTTAACGTCACCCAGAACTGTGAGAGGTGTCTCACAGTTCTGGGTGACTTTAACCTCATACATCTAGACGTTCCGCTAGCGGAACACCTGCTCCAATATCCAATGATGGGCGTGGCGCGAAATACAAACTCCTCTAAAATACAAAAACTTCAATTTTTCAAACATATGACTATTTCACAGCATTTTAAAGATAAGACTCTCCTTTATCTAACCACACTGTCCGATTTCAAAAAGGCTTTACAACGAAAGCAAAACATTAGATTAGGGTTAGGGTTAGGTTTTGAATATAATTGTGTTTCATATCAACTAGCTTGTTTTACGGTGCACAGGCCCATCTCCTGTTCATCCCTCTCCTTCTGATGATATTATATTTAGGTGTAGTACTTAAAATTGCCTGTAGATGTCCTCCTAAGATCATAAATAGACTAAAATGAGTTCTAAAATGCCTTTTTCTGTGTGACAGTACAGGAGCTGATGTGGTGAGATTAATTCAACCAGTGTTGTTAAATATGAACATAAAAGCAATATTGTGCATTTAGTTGGTTTTATTGTTTTATTCTGTTAAAATAATGAGATTAAGAGAGGTGGATGGTTTGATGTGGTCTGTGAGGGTTGGATGAATGGGAGAGAGGGCTGCCAATGTGTTGTTTTTAATGGTTCTTAAAAATCGTTTTGAATATCCTCTTCTTCTGATTGCATTGAATAGTGTATTTATTGCATAATCCAGGTCTTGCTTGCAAGATGATATCCTGTAGAACCGTATGATTTGTGATTTTATTATTCCCTTAAATGTATGTTTAGGATGGTAACTGTGTTTATGGAGTAAAGCATGTGTGTCTGTTGGTTTGAAGTAGACTCTAGTGTGTAGTGTTTTCTGTGGTTGCGGGCACGCGCCTGAGTCTCACAGTACTGTAACCAGCCACTACCCAAACGCGCTACTTTTTTTCAGCCAGAGCCTGCAAAGCCACGATTCAGCTTTTTACCGCCTTCTACCTTAAGAATTGACTGAATGACACAGGGTTGAGTTGCGTGATTTTCACATTCTGCAGGTTGGTTATATTACAATAGCTTTAGGGTGATTTTAACAACTTCCGGTTGCTCCAGGAAGCTTAGAATCGACACAGGTAGACCTCACAGTAGCCTGATGGATTGTTATAGAAGACAGGTTCATAAGGCATTCATAACCCACATAGACTTCAGGTTGAATTTAGGAGAATAGTCAATGTATTCCTATGGGGAGAGAAGTCATTGCACACTGTTTGATCTAAACACCTTCTTTAAACTATGAAGGGTTAATGCCACAGGGTCAAGGTTAGGCTTGCACAGATCGGGAGGACCTCAGGAATGCTCCTGAGGTTGAATTGTGCTTCTAACCCTAACGGTTCTCTCACTGTCACCCAAAAGCACTCGACATTTTGGGGCAGGCTTCATTTGGGCCTAGTTTTTCTCACGGTCATTGCCCTCAGACCGAGCAAGCTACGGTCAAGCGGGGCATCTCGTTGAACTCGTCTCAGCCTAGAGATAATGGTAATGCCATTGCAGGCTCTGTGTGTCTTTAAGTACCGCACTCTGTCACTCCATCCTTGCTGTGTGTGTGTGTGTGTGTGTGTGTGTGTGTGTGTGTGTGTGTGTGTGTGTGTGTGTGTTTGTGTGTGAGAGCTTTTCTTTGACATCTGATGGGAAAAATGACTGTTCATGAGGGTTACCTAGTCAAACATATGAAGTTTTGGAAAGATGTGACTTTTCTAACCCTTCAAAACAGCTACTCTGACCCCTATTTAAGGCACTTCCGGTTGTCACAGGAAGCGTATACTCGACACACGTTGTCTTTGGGGTAGGCATAAACAGAATCCTGAATATGAAGTCTCTACCTTAACCTCTTATATCTAGACGTTCCGCTAGCGGAACACCTGCTCCAATGATAGGCGTGGCGCGAATGACAAATTCCTCAAAAATACAAAAAATTAAATTTTTCAAACATATGACTATTTCACTATGACTATTTCACTATTCACTATTTCACTGTGTCTGTCTATCCCTGTTCTCCCCTCTGCACAGGCCATACAGACGCTTCACACCGCGTGGCCGCTGCCACTCTAACCTGGTGGTCCCAGCGTGCACGACCCACGTGGAGTTCCAGGTCTCCGGCAGCCTCTGGAACTGCCGGTCTGCGGCCAACAAGGCAGAGTTCATCTCAGCCTATGCTACCCTCCAGTCCCTCGACTTGGCGCTGACGGAAACATGGATTACCACAGGTAACACTGCTACTCCTACTGCTCTCTCCTCGTCTGCCCACGTGTTCTCGCACTGGTCAGCGGGGTGGTGGCACTGGGATCCTCATCTCTGCTAAGTGGACATTCTCTCTTTCTCCCCTGACCCATCTGTCTATCGCCTCCTTTGAATTCCATGCTGTCACAGTTACCAGCTCTTTCAAGCTTAACATCCTTATCATTTATCGCCCTCCAGGTTCCCTTGGAGAGTTCATCAATGAGCTTGATGCCTTGATAAGTTCCTTTCCTGAGGATGGCTGGTGAGCCATCCTCAGGAAAGGAACTTATCAAGGCGTCAAGCTCATTGATGAACTCTCCAAAGGTAGACGAGGGGAGGTTAACGTCACCCAGAACTGTGAGAGGTGTCTCACAGTTCTGGGTGACTTTAACCTCTTACATCTAGACGTTCCGCTAGCGGAACACCTGCTCCAATATCCAATGATGGGCGTGGCGCGAAATACAAACTCCTCTAAAATACAAAAACTTCAATTTTTCAAACATATGACTATTTCACAGCATTTTAAAGATAAGACTCTCCTTTATCTAACCACACTGTCCGATTTCAAAAAGGCTTTACAACGAAAGCAAAACATTAGATTAGGGTTAGGGTTAGGTTTTGAATATAATTGTGTTTCATATCAACTAGCTTGTTTTACGGTGCACAGGCCCATCTCCTGTTCATCCCTCTCCTTCTGATGATATTATATTTAGGTGTAGTACTTAAAATTGCCTGTAGATGTCCTCCTAAGATCATAAATAGACTAAAATGAGTTCTAAAATGCCTTTTTCTGTGTGACAGTACAGGAGCTGATGTGGTGAGATTAATTCAACCAGTGTTGTTAAATATGAACATAAAAGCAATATTGTGCATTTAGTTGGTTTTATTGTTTTATTCTGTTAAAATAATGAGATTAAGAGAGGTGGATGGTTTGATGTGGTCTGTGAGGGTTGGATGAATGGGAGAGAGGGCTGCCAATGTGTTGTTTTTAATGGTTCTTAAAAATCGTTTTGAATATCCTCTTCTTCTGATTGCATTGAATAGTGTATTTATTGCATAATCCAGGTCTTGCTTGCAAGATGATATCCTGTAGAACCGTATGATTTGTGATTTTATTTTTCCCTTAAATGTATGTTTAGGATGGTAACTGTGTTTATGGAGTAAAGCATGTGTGTCTGTTGGTTTGAAGTAGACTCTAGTGTGTAGTGTTTTCTGTGGTTGATTGTTATTACTGAAAAACACTGTTGTGTCTAAGAAGTTGACTTCTTGCGGATGAATTGTGTATTTAACCTTAATTGATGAATGATGGCTGTTGAGAATGTTCATAAAGTCTGTGAATAATTGGATGTCGTGGGGCCAGGCTCCTATTATGTCGTCTAAAAACCGGTAATAAAAAGTGGGTTGATATGGACACTTGGCCAGTGCCTCTCTCTCCCATTCAGCCATGTATATGTTGGCGTAAGCAGGTGCGAATATTTTGCCCATAGCTGTTCCCTCCACCTGCAGGTAATAGTGATCGTTGAATAAAAAGTCATTGCTAGTCAGGCTGATTTCTAATAGTTGTAATATTTCTGTGTCCGGTCTAGTGTTGTCTGGGTATCTCTTAAAGATATTTCTAATTGCTTGTATTCCTGTTGCTGTATTTATATTAGTATACAGGCTATCAATATCTATGGTGAATATGTGTGTGTTGGAGGGAACAACTATGGGTCCAATCCTCTCCATGAAGTGATAAGTGTCCCTGAGAAAGCTGGGGTGCCTGGTGGAGAGAGGGTTAATATAATGATCTATGTATTGTGAAATGTTATAGGATTCACTATTGCAGTCTGACACAATCGGTCTGCCAGGAGGAACTTCAAAGGGAATTGTCCATGTCCCTGGTTCCTTGTGTACTTTTAACAGTAAGTAGAATAGTCTAGGTCGTGGAGTATCTGTGCCATAGAGAAAGTCCCGTTGTTTTGCTGTGATGTAGTGTTGGTCGTAGAGTCTTTTTATTATTGTCCTTAACTGTGTCTGTGGTTGTATACTATTTTCTATTGGTTTATAATGTTTGGTGTTGGATAGCTGTCTGTTGGCTTCATACATGTATTGATGTTTATCCAATATTACTATTTTTTAACCTTTATCTGCTGGTTTGATGATTATGTGTGGGTTATTTTTAAGTTGTTGTATTGCCTGTCTTTCTACGTGTGTGAGGTTATCCTCCCTATCCGTGTGAATCTGGTGGTTGTGAAGTGTGTTCTTGTCTGTTCTGATTAATCTCCTGATTCTACCATCTATCTGGGAGGTTTTAGGTTCCCAGGTAGATGGTAAGGTAAATGGTTGGTGGTTGTCGTCTGTGTTATAGTCAAAGTAGTCCAACAGTTTAAGTCTTCTATGATATTTGTGAGTGTCCCTTTGAAGTTCCTCCCAATCAAATTTGTTTGGGCGAGGGATGAATGTCAACCCTCTCTCCAGGAGCTTTACCTGTGCTGCTGTGGGTATGAAGGATTTGGAAAGATTCATGATATTAGATGTTGACTGGTCCACTGCTCCCCCTGGTGGAGGATCTGCACCGGTTATTAGGGAAGGAGAGAGATTGAAAGAAAGATTATTTCTATCCAGACTGTGGCTTGTGGTTAATGTAAATTTAACTTTCTGCACCAGTGTTGAAAGATGAGGTCTGCTGTGGTGGATGTCCAGTGTATGAGATCTGTTGTTGTATGAAATGTATCTTGTGGAATCTCTAATAGGGTTGGGAAGTTAGTGGTAATATAAGCATTGATGAGCTTAAGGTTTCTCTTCTGCTGTGAAGTAAGAAGAGGTGAATGGCTGATGACAGGAATGTATATTGTTGCGTTTGGAAATGTTTTCTTTGCCTCCTTGTGCATACCTGACAACTGTTTTAATGATGTTTGGAATGGGTCGTGATCCTTGTTGTTCAAACCCACCGAGATAACAACAGTCGCCGTGTCTGTATGTATGGGGGTTTTCTCCAGTACCTTTGTGAAATGATAGAATGTTGCCCCTGGATAACTGTCGACTTGGATGTTGGGGTTATTGAATGGTGGGATCCGGTTGAGGTTTGAGTCTCCTATGATGAGTATTGGTGTGTGTCCTTCAATGTTCCAATCTGTCACCTTATAATTCGGCCTAGCTTTGTGATAGAAGGGTTTTTGGGGAGGGTGTGTGGGTTTGGGCTGTGGTTGGGATTGAAGATGGGGTTGTGGTGGGGTATTTTGAGGCGCCAGTCGTACAGGGGTCCTGGACAGGCAGAGGCACAACGATATTAGTTGTTTGTGGGGGTTCGGATCTGGGAGCTTTGGGGTGTTGCCCATTGTCTTGCCCTTTGATCATCATCATACTCTCCTTGTCTGTACCCCTTGCCTGGCGCCTCCTATGGGTGAAAGAGGAGCAGATGTAATTATGTCTCTTAATAGTATTGATACATTACCCTGTACTTTTTTGCAGTTTGTGTTTTGTTTAATAGGTGTGACTGTAGGTGTACTGGTTTCTGTTTGACTGTTGGCTGTGTGGTGAACCTGGGCTATGATAAGAGTGGCTGCTTTGGTTTCTGTTTGACTGTTGACTGTGTGGTGAACCTGGGCTATGATAGGAGTGGCTGCTTTGGTTTCTGTTTGACTGTTGACTGTGTGGTGAACCTGGGCTATGATAGGAGTGGCTGCTTTGGGAGTAGGGGGACCCACTGGGCTTTTCCATTTCTCCTCTTCAGTTATAGGGGTTGCTATTCTTACCTCTCCTTTTTGATTGGAAAGGGAAGAATCAGTGAAAGTGGATGTTGAGGGTAGGGAGTGGAGATGTGTTTTTGAAAGAGTCTGTATGCGAAGGTTATAGGTTTCACTCAGGGTCGGTTGTTTTCCCAGTGATAGTGTCCGTAAGTATGATGGTTGTCTTTTTGGCAGGGGGCGAGGCTTTGATAAAGGTGGAAATTCCTCTGTTGAGGAGAGAGGGGGCACTGGGGTTGGAGTTGGTATCGTTGGTGGGGAAATTTGTAGTGGGGTGTGTTCTATTGCTGGAAGTGTATGTGGTTGGTCTCGTATTGTGTTTGTCCGTATAGTTGTTAGTTGGGGAGAGGAAGAGGCCTGAGGGAGTTCCAAAATGGTTTCCACTCTAGTGATGGTGGTGGGTGTCAGTTTATGTTTGTACCTCTTATGTGCCCAGCCTATTGCGATTGTCAGTGCCAAAGTGTTGGGTGTGTTTATTTGTTGTTTAATGGTGTGGGTGACTGACTGGTAATGTGTCTGTAGTATGTACATGTTGTTTTGCATCCACTGGTGTGTGTTCTGTGATAATTTTATTGTGGTGTAGTCTGTGGGTGAAGATGGTTTAATAAAGTTGGTGACACGATGCACCTGTCTCATCATACCAGTAGGGAATACATGATTTTTAAGTGCCTTCTCCACCACTTCCATGTGGTGGAGAACCGGACAGTGTAAATCAAAAAAGCAGGATAATACTATATTTAGAATAGAAGATGTGAAGGCCTGAACAGCACGGGACGTTGTGTGCTGCTCAGGACCAGTCCTTACCACTTTGTTATTTTGTTGACCGGGTTATTGAAATATGAAGGTGGCGATGAGGTTGCCGATTGTGTCTTGGCGTTCCAGGGCTGGAGCTGTGATCCGTTTTCCTTTCGCCGTGTTCTTTGTAAGCCGGGTTATTGCGATATGGAGATGGAGATGAGGTTACCGATTGTTTCTTAGCGTTCCTGCGTTCAAGGGCTGGGGCTGTAATCCGTTGTTCTTTGTGAGTCCAATCCTGTTAAAAGATCTCGTTCCAGAGGTTAAAGTCACGATTGTTTCCCCAAGTGTCTATGCACTTTAGGCAATGAGCTCCCCCTTACCCCTCCACATCTTAACTCTAAAACGTAACTTTTAATATTATTAGTTAAAATCAAAAGATGATTAAAAACCAAGCAATGTTAAAATCCACTGTGAAGTCCTGTTTCAAAAACCCTGACGTTTCGCAGAATTTTCTGCTTCTTCAGAGGGATCTTTTCCTCGACTGAGAACCCCGTACCTTTTAAAATGGGAGCAATTAGGAGGGAAACACCCAATCACTGCTCCCAATCTGGGCGTTTCTATCTTTCTGTTACCCTATTGGTTCAATTTATCAGACACCCAAATAGACACTCAAAGGCGGGAGAGTGATGGCATTACGTGGGCTTATATATGTTAAACTCCTCTTTCTTCTATTTGCTTTTCAGTTCAGTTTCCAGACTTTGTTATAAATTAACCTGGCAATATCCCCAGCCATACTTTCTATCCATTAAATATCCTTTGTCCTGATAGTCCCCCATATTTCCCTCTCTGATACTTTACTTCCCTAACTTTCCCTCCCTATTCTGTCCCTATATTGTTATTCTGTTCAGTTCTATTACATTTTCTATTATTCTGTACTTTTGTATTTCTTAGTTGTTGTATGTGGTTCTGTATATGAATACCATGCTATTCCTCTAGTACAATGAGACAAATCAAAGAAATAAAAGATAATAATGATAACAGTGTTGGGGGAAAGAAGAGTGATTCAATGTTATATATTGCGGTAATTCACAAGCGCTATTGCTCTCCCGGTGGGTGCGAACGTGAATGACCCGTGGGCAGCTGAGGCGCAACACGCCGCACAAGGAGCAGAAGCCAGCACCTGGAGGCAGTACTACACCTGTAGAAGGATAAACCAGGGATGGCACGGGCAAGGGTTAGGTTTTGAATATAATTGTGTTTCATATCAACTAGCTTGTTTTACGGTGCACAGGCCTATCTCCTGTTCATCCCTCTCCTTCTGATGATGTTATTATATTTAGGTGTAGTACTTAAAATTGCCTGTAGATGTCCTCCTAAGATCATAAATAGACTAAAATGAGTTCTAAAATGCCTTTTTCTGTGTGACAGTACAGGAGCTGATGTGGTGAGATTAATTCAACCAAGTGTTGTTAAATATGAACATAAAAGCAATATTGTGCATTTAGTTGGTTTTATTGTTTAATTCTGTTAAAAGAATGAGATTAAGAGAGGTGGATGGTTTGATGTGGTCTGTGAGGGTTGGATGAATGGGAGAGAGGACTGCCAATGTGTTGTTTTTAATGGTTCTTAAAAATCGTTTTGAATATCCTCTTCTTCTGATTGCATTGAATAGTGTATTTATTGCATAATCCAGGTCTTGCTTGCAAGATGATATCCTGTAGAACCGTATGATTTGTGATTTTATTATTCCCTTAAATGTATGTTTAGGATGGTAACTGTGTTTATGGAGTAAAGCATGTGTGTCTGTTGGTTTGAAGTAGACTCTAGTGTGTAGTGTTTTCTGTGGTTGATTGTTATTACTGAAAAACACTGTTGTGTCTAAGAAGTTGACTTCTTGCGGATGAATTGTGTATTTAACCTTAATTGATGAATGATGGCTGTTGAGAATGTTCATAAAGTCTGTGAATAATTGGATGTCGTGGGGCCAGGCTCCTATTATGTCGTCTAAAAACCGGTAATAAAAAGTGGGTTGATATGGACACTTGGCCAGTGCCTCTCTCTCCCATTCAGCCATGTATATGTTGGCGTAAGCAGGTGCGAATATTTTGCCCATAGCTGTTCCCTCCACCTGCAGGTAATAGTGATCGTTGAATAAAAAGTCATTGCTAGTCAGGCTGATTTCTAATAGTTGTAATATTTCTGTGTCCGGTCTAGTGTTGTCTGGGTATCTCTTAAAGATATTTCTAATTGCTTGTATTCCTGTTGCTGTATTTATATTAGTATACAGGCTATCAATATCTATGGTGAATATGTGTGTGTTGGAGGGAACAACTATGGGTCCAATCCTCTCCATGAAGTGATAAGTGTCCCTGAGAAAGCTGGGGTGCCTGGTGGAGAGAGGGTTAATATAATGATCTATGTATTGTGAAATGTTATAGGATTCACTATTGCAGTCTGACACAATCGGTCTGCCAGGAGGAACTTCAAAGGGAATTGTCCATGTCCCTGGTTCCTTGTGTACTTTTAACAGTAAGTAGAATAGTCTAGGTCGTGGAGTATCTGTGCCATAGAGAAAGTCCCGTTGTTTTGCTGTGATGTAGTGTTGGTCGTAGAGTCTTTTTATTATTGTCCTTAACTGTGTCTGTGGTTGTATACTATTTTCTATTGGTTTATAATGTTTGGTGTTGGATAGCTGTCTGTTGGCTTCATACATGTATTGATGTTTATCCAATATTACTATTTTTTAACCTTTATCTGCTGGTTTGATGATTATGTGTGGGTTATTTTTAAGTTGTTGTATTGCCTGTCTTTCTACGTGTGTGAGGTTATCCTCCCTATCCGTGTGAATCTGGTGGTTGTGAAGTGTGTTCTTGTCTGTTCTGATTAATCTCCTGATTCTACCATCTATCTGGGAGGTTTTAGGTTCCCAGGTAGATGGTAAGGTAAATGGTTGGTGGTTGTCGTCTGTGTTATAGTCAAAGTAGTCCAACAGTTTAAGTCTTCTATGATATTTGTGAGTGTCCCTTTGAAGTTCCTCCCAATCAAATTTGTTTGGGCGAGGGATGAATGTCAACCCTCTCTCCAGGAGCTTTACCTGTGCTGCTGTGGGTATGAAGGATTTGGAAAGATTCATGATATTAGATGTTGACTGGTCCACTGCTCCCCCTGGTGGAGGATCTGCACCGGTTATTAGGGAAGGAGAGAGATTGAAAGAAAGATTATTTCTATCCAGACTGTGGCTTGTGGTTAATGTAAATTTAACTTTCTGCACCAGTGTTGAAAGATGAGGTCTGCTGTGGTGGATGTCCAGTGTATGAGATCTGTTGTTGTATGAAATGTATCTTGTGGAATCTCTAATAGGGTTGGGAAGTTAGTGGTAATATAAGCATTGATGAGCTTAAGGTTTCTCTTCTGCTGTGAAGTAAGAAGAGGTGAATGGCTGATGACAGGAATGTATATTGTTGCGTTTGGAAATGTTTTCTTTGCCTCCTTGTGCATACCTGACAACTGTTTTAATGATGTTTGGAATGGGTCGTGATCCTTGTTGTTCAAACCCACCGAGATAACAACAGTCGCCGTGTCTGTATGTATGGGGGTTTTCTCCAGTACCTTTGTGAAATGATAGAATGTTGCCCCTGGATAACTGTCGACTTGGATGTTGGGGTTATTGAATGGTGGGATCCGGTTGAGGTTTGAGTCTCCTATGATGAGTATTGGTGTGTGTCCTTCAATGTTCCAATCTGTCACCTTATAATTCGGCCTAGCTTTGTGATAGAAGGGTTTTTGGGGAGGGTGTGTGGGTTTGGGCTGTGGTTGGGATTGAAGATGGGGTTGTGGTGGGGATGATGGTGGGTATTTTGAGGCGCCAGTCGTACAGGGGTCCTGGACAGGCAGAGGCACAACGATATTAGTTGTTTGTGGGGGTTCGGATCTGGGAGCTTTGGGGTGTTGCCCATTGTCTTGCCCTTTGATCATCATCATACTCTCCTTGTCTGTACCCCTTGCCTGGCGCCTCCTATGGGTGAAAGAGGAGCAGATGTAATTATGTCTCTTAATAGTATTGATACATTACCCTGTACTTTTTTGCAGTTTGTGTTTTGTTTAATAGGTGTGACTGTAGGTGTACTGGTTTCTGTTTGACTGTTGGCTGTGTGGTGAACCTGGGCTATGATAAGAGTGGCTGCTTTGGTTTCTGTTTGACTGTTGACTGTGTGGTGAACCTGGGCTATGATAGGAGTGGCTGCTTTGGTTTCTGTTTGACTGTTGACTGTGTGGTGAACCTGGGCTATGATAGGAGTGGCTGCTTTGGGAGTAGGGGGACCCACTGGGCTTTTCCATTTCTCCTCTTCAGTTATAGGGGTTGCTATTCTTACCTCTCCTTTTTGATTGGAAAGGGAAGAATCAGTGAAAGTGGATGTTGAGGGTAGGGAGTGGAGATGTGTTTTTGAAAGAGTCTGTATGCGAAGGTTATAGGTTTCACTCAGGGTCGGTTGTTTTCCCAGTGATAGTGTCCGTAAGTATGATGGTTGTCTTTTTGGCAGGGGGCGAGGCTTTGATAAAGGTGGAAATTCCTCTGTTGAGGAGAGAGGGGGCACTGGGGTTGGAGTTGGTATCGTTGGTGGGGAAATTTGTAGTGGGGTGTGTTCTATTGCTGGAAGTGTATGTGGTTGGTCTCGTATTGTGTTTGTCCGTATAGTTGTTAGTTGGGGAGAGGAAGAGGCCTGAGGGAGTTCCAAAATGGTTTCCACTCTAGTGATGGTGGTGGGTGTCAGTTTATGTTTGTACCTCTTATGTGCCCAGCCTATTGCGATTGTCAGTGCCAAAGTGTTGGGTGTGTTTATTTGTTGTTTAATGGTGTGGGTGACTGACTGGTAATGTGTCTGTAGTATGTACATGTTGTTTTGCATCCACTGGTGTGTGTTCTGTGATAATTTTATTGTGGTGTAGTCTGTGGGTGAAGATGGTTTAATAAAGTTGGTGACACGATGCACCTGTCTCATCATACCAGTAGGGAATACATGATTTTTAAGTGCCTTCTCCACCACTTCCATGTGGTGGAGAACCGGACAGTGTAAATCAAAAAAGCAGGATAATACTATATTTAGAATAGAAGATGTGAAGGCCTGAACAGCACGGGACGTTGTGTGCTGCTCAGGACCAGTCCTTACCACTTTGTTGACCGGGTTATTGAAATATGAAGGTGGCGATGAGGTTGCCGATTGTGTCTTGGCGTTCCAGGGCTGGAGCTGTGATCCGTTTTCCTTTCGCCGTGTTCTTTGTAAGCCGGGTTATTGCGATATGGAGATGGAGATGAGGTTACCGATTGTTTCTTAGCGTTCCTGCGTTCAAGGGCTGGGGCTGTAATCCGTTGTTCTTTGTGAGTCCAATCCTGTTAAAAGATCTCGTTCCAGAGGTTAAAGTCACGATTGTTTCCCCAAGTGTCTATGCACTTTAGGCAATGAGCTCCCCCTTACCCCTCCACATCTTAACTCTAAAACGTAACTTTTAATATTATTAGTTAAAATCAAAAGATGATTAAAAACCAAGCAATGTTAAAATCCACTGTGAAGTCCTGTTTCAAAAACCCTGACGTTTCGCAGAATTTTCTGCTTCTTCAGAGGGATCTTTTCCTCGACTGAGAACCCCGTACCTTTTAAAATGGGAGCAATTAGGAGGGAAACACCCAACCACTGCTCCCAAATTGGGCGTTTCTATCTTTCTGTTACCCTATTGGTTCAATTTACCAGACACCCAAATAGACACTCAAAGGCGGGAGAGTGATGGCATTACGTGGGCTTATATATGTTAAACTCCTCTTTCTTCTATTTGCTTTTCAGTTCAGTTTCCAGACTTTGTTATAAATTAACCTGGCAATATCCCCAGCCATACTTTCTATCCATTAAATATCCTTTGTCCTGATAGTCCCCCATTTTCCCCCGTATTTCCCTCTCTGATACTTTACTTCCCTCCCTATTCTGTCCCTAAATTGTTATTCTGTTCAGTTCTATTACATTTTCTATTATTCTGTACTTTTGTATTTCTTAGTTGTTGTATGTGGTTCTGTATATGAATACCATGCTATTCCTCTAGTACAATGAGACAAATCAAAGAAATAAAAGATAATAATGATAACAGTGTTGGGGGAAAGAAGAGTGATTCAATGTTATATATTGCGGTAATTCACAAGCGCTATTGCTCTCCCGGTGGGTGCGAACGTGAATGACCCGTGGGCAGCTGAGGCGCAACACGCCGCACAAGGAGCAGAAGCCAGCACCTGGAGGCAGTACTACACCTGTAGAAGGATAAACCAGGGATGGCACGGGCAAGGGTTAGGTTTTGAATATAATTGTGTTTCATATCAACTAGCTTGTTTTACGGTGCACAGGCCTATCTCCTGTTCATCCCTCTCCTTCTGATGATATTATATTTAGGTGTAGTACTTAAAATTGCCTGTAGATGTCCTCCTAAGATCATAAATAGACTAAAATGAGTTCTAAAATGCCTTTTTCTGTGTGACAGTACAGGAGCTGATGTGGTGAGATTAATTCAACCAGTGTTGTTAAATATGAACATAAAAGCAATATTGTGCATTTAGTTGGTTTTATTGTTTTATTCTGTTAAAAGAATGAGATTAAGAGAGGTGGATGGTTTGATGTGGTCTGTGAGGGTTGGATGAATGGGAGAGAGGACTGCCAATGTGTTGTTTTTTTAATGGTTCTTAAAAATCGTTTTGAATATCCTCTTCTTCTGATTGCATTGAATAGTGTATTTATTGCATAATCCAGGTCTTGCTTGCAAGATGATATCCTGTAGAACCGTATGATTTGTGATTTTATTATTCCCTTAAATGTATGTTTAGGATGGTAACTGTGTTTATGGAGTAAAGCATGTGTGTCTGTTGGTTTGAAGTAGACTCTAGTGTGTAGTGTTTTCTGTGGTTGATTGTTATTACTGAAAAACACTGTTGTGTCTAAGAAGTTGACTTCTTGCGGATGAATTGTGTATTTAACCTTAATTGATGAATGATGGCTGTTGAGAATGTTCATAAAGTCTGTGAATAATTGGATGTCGTGGGGCCAGGCTCCTATTATGTCGTCTAAAAACCGGTAATAAAAAGTGGGTTGATATGGACACTTGGCCAGTGCCTCTCTCTCCCATTCAGCCATGTATATGTTGGCGTAAGCAGGTGCGAATTTTTTGCCCATAGCTGTTCCCTCCACCTGCAGGTAATAGTGATCGTTGAATAAAAAGTCATTGCTAGTCAGGCTGATTTCTAATAGTTGTAATATTTCTGTGTCCGGTCTAGTGTTGTCTGGGTATCTCTTAAAGATATTTCTAATTGCTTGTATTCCTGTTGCTGTATTTATATTAGTATACAGGCTATTTCTAATTTAGAAATGTAGTTTTTGTTTAAAATCCCTTGGAAAATTACAGTTACACCTCCTAACTCTTCCATTGGCTGTCAACAATCTTTATGAATAGGTTTCAACCGTCATCTGTTACCGGGCAGATCATTTTGGCTCAGTCAATCATTTGCCAGTCTGAGGAGAGGTGTCATGATGTGTGTACACGTGACATCATCGTCTTTTTTATTTTTCCTCTGGGAATAATAGCTATATCGTCCACGCCACATGGCATTGTTGTGAATGTGTCAACAAAACGGACTCATTTGGAAAATAAGCCAGTAGTGCTGCATTCCACTCCGCAGGTAATATTACATTACAAAGGTTTGATTTGAGCAATTTTTTAGCTAGCTACTTAGCTGTCTTTTGTATACAAGTGTGTAGTTTAGAGTTGGAGGTTAATGGAGGTTAGCTAGCCAGCTATCTTCGTCCGGCGCGCCACCGTTTTCCTACTTAGTCAACAACTGCTAGCAAGCTAGCCAACTTATACCGACTAGCAGCACTGTAGAAACTAATACGGAACGAATACGGAACGATTTGATTAGTGTAGTGTTATCTAGCTACAAAGTTGTCTTTGTATCTAAGATAATTGTGTAGTTGAGAGTAATTATGGATGTTCGTCCTCCTAACGTAGTCAACACTGCTAGCTGCTAGCTAGCTAGTCATCACTGCTAGCTAGCCAACTTCTACCGACTAGCAGCACTGCAGAAACTATTACATTACATTACAACGTAACGACTTGATTAGTGTGGTGTTAGTTGTCTTTGCTGTCTCTGTATCTAAGATAATTGTGTAGTTTGAGCAGACTTAGTCAACACACCTAGTCATCATTAACCCACTGCTAGCTAGCCAACCGTTACCGACTAGCAGCGCTGTAGATACTAATACTAATACTTTACAACGGAACGATTTGACTAGTGCAGTGTTAGCTAGCTAGCTACTTAGTTGTCTTTGTCATAGCTTGATAATTCTGTAGTTTATTAATTACCGAGGTTAGCTAGCCAGCTATTTCGGTCCCCTGCGACGCCATTTTTCCTAACCCAGCCAGCTATTATTGACGAGTAGCATTGTAGAAACTAACTACATTACAAGGAACGTCTTGATTAGTGTTATGTTAGCTAGCTGGCTACAAAGTTGCTTTGTATCATGACAAGGTGTAGTACTGAAACTATCGAGGTTACCTAGCCAGCTACACTTTCAAACAAAGTCAACAACGCAGCCACTGCTAGCTAGCTAACACTGCACTAGTCAAATCGTTCCGTTGTAAAGTATTAGTATCTACAGCGCTGCTAGTCGGACATTATGTTATACAATACATGCATGTTTTGTTCAATCAAGTTCATATTTATATCAAAAACCAGCCAGCCAGCAGTACTGTATCATTTTAGTCAAAAAGATTTTTGCAACGTAAGCTAACTTTCTGAACATTCGAGACGTGTAGTCCACTTGTCATTCCAATCTCCTTTGCATTAGCGTAGCCTCTTCTGTAGCCTGTGTATCCCTGTTCTCCCCTCTGCACAGGCCATACAGACGCTTCACACCGCGTGGCCGCTGCCACTCTAACCTGGTGGTCCCAGCGTGCACGACCCACGTGGAGTTCCAGGTCTCCGGCAGCCTCTGGAACTGCCGGTCTGCGGCCAACAAGGCAGAGTTCATCTCAGCCTATGCTACCCTCCAGTCCCTCGACTTGGCGCTGACGGAAACATGGATTACCACAGGTAACACTGCTACTCCTACTGCTCTCTCCTCGTCTGCCCACGTGTTCTCGCACTGGTCAGCGGGGTGGTGGCACTGGGATCCTCATCTCTGCTAAGTGGACATTCTCTCTTTCTCCCCTGACCCATCTGTCTATCGCCTCCTTTGAATTCCATGCTGTCACAGTTACCAGCTCTTTCAAGCTTAACATCCTTATCATTTATCGCCCTCCAGGTTCCCTTGGAGAGTTCATCAATGAGCTTGACGCCTTGATAAGTTCCTTTCCTGAGGATGGCTGGTGAGCCATCCTCAGGAAAGGAACTTATCAAGGCGTCAAGCTCATTGATGAACTCTCCAAAGGTAGACGAGGGGAGGTTAACGTCACCCAGAACTGTGAGAAGTGTCTCACAGTTCTGGGTGACTTTAACCTCTTACATCTAGACGTTCCGCTAGCGGAACACCTGCTCCAATATCCAATGATGGGCGTGGCGCGAAATACAAACTCCTCTAAAATACAAAAACTTTGTGCTGTGTGAGTGTGTGTGTGTGTTTGTTTGTGTGTGAGAGCTTTTCTTTGACATCTGATGGGAAAAATGACTGTTCATGAGGGTTACCTAGTCAAACATATGAAGTTTTGGAAAGATGTGACTTTTCTAACCCTTCAAAACAGCTACTCTGACCCCTATTTAAGGCACTTCCGGTTGTCACAGGAAGCGTATACTCGACACACGTTGTCTTTGGGGTAGGCATAAACAGAATCCTGAATATGAAGTCTCTACCTTAACCTCTTACATCTAGACGTTCCGCTAGCGGAACACCTGCTCCAATGATAGGCGTGGCGCGAATGACAAATTCCTCAAAAATACCAAAAATTCAATTTTTCAAACATATGACTATTTCACAGCATTTTAAAGATAAGACTCTCCTTTATCTAACCACACTGTCCGATTTCAAAAAGACTTTACAACGAAAACAAAACATTAGATTATGTCAGCAGAGTACCAAGCCAGAAATAATCAGACACCCATTTTTCAAGCTAGCATATAATGTCACAAAAACCCAGAAGACAGCTAAATGCAGCACGAACCTTTGATGATCTTCATCAGATGACAACCCTAGGACATTATGTTATACAATACATGCATGTTTTGTTCAATCAAGTTCATATTTATATCAAAAACCAGCTTTTTACATTAGCATGTGACGTTCAGAACTAGCATACCCCCGCAAACTTCCGCCGAATTCACTAAGAATTTACTAAATTACTCACGATAAACGTTCACAAACTCCTCTATGCACTCGATAGGTCCGATTTTAAAATAGCTTTTTGGTGAAAGCACATTTTGCAATATTCTAAGTACATAGCCCAGGCATCACGGGCTAGCTATTTAGACACCCGGCAAGTTTAGCACTCACCAATATCAGGTTTACTATTATAAAAGTTTGATTACCTTTTGTTGTCTTCGTCAGAATGCACTCCCAGGACTGCTACTTCAATAGCAAATGTTGGTTTGGTCCAAAATAATCCATCGTTATATCCGAATAGCGGCGTTTTGTTCGTGCGTCCCAGACACTATCTGAAATGGTAAATCAGGGTCGTGCGCATAGCGCAATTCGTGACAAAAAAAATCTAAATATTCCATTACCGTACTTCGAAGCATGTCAACCGCTGTTTAAAATCCATTTTTATGCCATTTTTCTCGTAGAAAAGCGATAATATTCCGACCGGGAATCTCCTTTTAGCTAAACTGAGGAAAGTAAACAAAGCTTTCGGTCGCCGCGGGCACGCGCCTGAGTCTCACAGTACTGTAACCAGCCACTACCCAAACGCGCTACTTTTTTTCAGCCAGAGCCTGCAAAGCCACGATTCAGCTTTTTACCGCCTTCTACCTTAAGAATTGACTGAATGACACAGGGTTGAGTTGCGTGATTTTCACATTCTGCAGGTTGGTTATATTACAATAGCTTTAGGGTGATTTTAACAACTTCCGGTTGCTCCAGGAAGCTTAGAATCGACACAGGTAGACCTCACAGTAGCCTGATGGATAGTTATAGAAGACAGGTTCATAAGGCATTCATAACCCACATAGACTTCAGGTTGAATTTAGGAGAATAGTCAATGTATTCCTATGGGGAGAGAAGTCATTGCACACTGTTTGATCTAAACACCTTCTTTAAACTATGAAGGGTTAATGCCACAGGGTCAAGGTTAGGCTTGCACAGATCGGGAGGACCTCAGGAATGCTCCTGAGGTTGAATTGTGCTTCTAACCCTAACGGTTCTCTCACTGTCACCCAAAAGCACTCGACATTTTGGGGCAGGCTTCATTTGGGCCTAGTTTTTCCCACGGTCATTGCCCTCAGACCGAGCAAGCTACGGTCAAGCGGGGCATCTCGTTGAACTCGTCTCAGCCTAGAGATAATGGTAATGCCATTGCAGGCTCTGTGTGTCTTTAAGCACCGCACTCTGTCACTCCATCCTTGCTGTGTGTGTGTGAGTGTGTGTGTGTGTGTTTGTTTGTGTGTGAGAGCTTTTCTTTGACATCTGATGGGAAAAATGACTGTTCATGAGGGTTACCTAGTCAAACATATGAAGTTTTGGAAAGATGTGACTTTTCTAACCCTTCAAAACAGCTACTCTGACCCCTATTTAAGGCACTTCCGGTTGTCACAGGAAGCGTATACTCGACACACGTTGTCTTTGGGGTAGGCATAAACAGAATCCTGAATATGAAGTCTCTACCTTAACCTCTTATATCTAGACGTTCCGCTAGCGGAACACCTGCTCCAATGATAGGCGTGGCGCGAATTACAAATTCCTCAAAAATACAAAAAATTCAATTTTTCAAACATATGACTATTTCACTATGACTATTTCACTATTCACTATTTCACTGTGTCTGTCTATCCCTGTTCTCCCCTCTGCACAGGCCATACAGACGCTTCACACCGCGTGGCCGCTGCCACTCTAACCTGGTGGTCCCAGCGTGCACGACCCACGTGGAGTTCCAGGTCTCCGGCAGCCTCTGGAACTGCCGGTCTGCGGCCAACAAGGCAGAGTTCATCTCAGCCTATGCTACCCTCCAGTCCCTCGACTTGGCGCTGACGGAAACATGGATTACCACAGGTAACACTGCTACTCCTACTGCTCTCTCCTCGTCTGCCCACGTGTTCTCGCACTGGTCAGCGGGGTGGTGGCACTGGGATCCTCATCTCTGCTAAGTGGACATTCTCTCTTTCTCCCCTGACCCATCTGTCTATCGCCTCCTTTGAATTCCATGCTGTCACAGTTACCAGCTCTTTCAAGCTTAACATCCTTATCATTTATCGCCCTCCAGGTTCCCTTGGAGAGTTCATCAATGAGCTTGATGCCTTGATAAGTTCCTTTCCTGAGGATGGCTGGTGAGCCATCCTCAGGAAAGGAACTTATCAAGGCGTCAAGCTCATTGATGAACTCTCCAAAGGTAGACGAGGGGAGGTTAACGTCACCCAGAACTGTGAGAGGTGTCTCACAGTTCTGGGTGACTTTAACCTCTTACATCTAGACGTTCCGCTAGCGGAACACCTGCTCCAATATCCAATGATGGGCGTGGCGCGAAATACAAACTCCTCTAAAATACAAAAACTTCAATTTTTCAAACATATGACTATTTCACAGCATTTTAAAGATAAGACTCTCCTTTATCTAACCACACTGTCCGATTTCAAAAAGGCTTTACAACGAAAGCAAAACATTAGATTAGGGTTAGGGTTAGGTTTTGAATATAATTGTGTTTCATATCAACTAGCTTGTTTTACGGTGCACAGGCCCATCTCCTGTTCATCCCTCTCCTTCTGATGATATTATATTTAGGTGTAGTACTTAAAATTGCCTGTAGATGTCCTCCTAAGATCATAAATAGACTAAAATGAGTTCTAAAATGCCTTTTTCTGTGTGACAGTACAGGAGCTGATGTGGTGAGATTAATTCAACCAGTGTTGTTAAATATGAACATAAAAGCAATATTGTGCATTTAGTTGGTTTTATTGTTTTATTCTGTTAAAATAATGAGATTAAGAGAGGTGGATGGTTTGATGTGGTCTGTGAGGGTTGGATGAATGGGAGAGAGGGCTGCCAATGTGTTGTTTTTAATGGTTCTTAAAAATCGTTTTGAATATCCTCTTCTTCTGATTGCATTGAATAGTGTATTTATTGCATAATCCAGGTCTTGCTTGCAAGATGATATCCTGTAGAACCGTATGATTTGTGATTTTATTTTTCCCTTAAATGTATGTTTAGGATGGTAACTGTGTTTATGGAGTAAAGCATGTGTGTCTGTTGGTTTGAAGTAGACTCTAGTGTGTAGTGTTTTCTGTGGTTGATTGTTATTACTGAAAAACACTGTTGTGTCTAAGAAGTTGACTTCTTGCGGATGAATTGTGTATTTAACCTTAATTGATGAATGATGGCTGTTGAGAATGTTCATAAAGTCTGTGAATAATTGGATGTCGTGGGGCCAGGCTCCTATTATGTCGTCTAAAAACCGGTAATAAAAAGTGGGTTGATATGGACACTTGGCCAGTGCCTCTCTCTCCCATTCAGCCATGTATATGTTGGCGTAAGCAGGTGCAAATATTTTGCCCATAGCTGTTCCCTCCACCTGCAGGTAATAGTGATCGTTGAATAAAAAGTCATTGCTAGTCAGGCTGATTTCTAATAGTTGTAATATTTCTGTGTCCGGTCTAGTGTTGTCTGGGTATCTCTTAAAGATATTTCTAATTGCTTGTATTCCTGTTGCTGTATTTATATTAGTATACAGGCTATCAATATCTATGGTGAATATGTGTGTGTTGGAGGGAACAACTATGGGTCCAATCCTCTCCATGAAGTGATAAGTGTCCCTGAGAAAGCTGGGGTGCCTGGTGGAGAGAGGGTTAATATAATGATCTATGTATTGTGAAATGTTATAGGATTCACTATTGCAGTCTGACACAATCGGTCTGCCAGGAGGAACTTCAAAGGGAATTGTCCATGTCCCTGGTTCCTTGTGTACTTTTAACAGTAAGTAGAATAGTCTAGGTCGTGGAGTATCTGTGCCATAGAGAAAGTCCCGTTGTTTTGCTGTGATGTAGTGTTGGTCGTAGAGTCTTTTTATTATTGTCCTTAACTGTGTCTGTGGTTGTATACTATTTTCTATTGGTTTATAATGTTTGGTGTTGGATAGCTGTCTGTTGGCTTCATACATGTATTGATGTTTATCCAATATTACTATTTTTTAACCTTTATCTGCTGGTTTGATGATTATGTGTGGGTTATTTTTAAGTTGTTGTATTGCCTGTCTTTCTACGTGTGTGAGGTTATCCTCCCTATCCGTGTGAATCTGGTGGTTGTGAAGTGTGTTCTTGTCTGTTCTGATTAATCTCCTGATTCTACCATCTATCTGGGAGGTTTTAGGTTCCCAGGTAGATGGTAAGGTAAATGGTTGGTGGTTGTCGTCTGTGTTATAGTCAAAGTAGTCCAACAGTTTAAGTCTTCTATGATATTTGTGAGTGTCCCTTTGAAGTTCCTCCCAATCAAATTTGTTTGGGCGAGGGATGAATGTCAACCCTCTCTCCAGGAGCTTTACCTGTGCTGCTGTGGGTATGAAGGATTTGGAAAGATTCATGATATTAGATGTTGACTGGTCCACTGCTCCCCCTGGTGGAGGATCTGCACCGGTTATTAGGGAAGGAGAGAGATTGAAAGAAAGATTATTTCTATCCAGACTGTGGCTTGTGGTTAATGTAAATTTAACTTTCTGCACCAGTGTTGAAAGATGAGGTCTGCTGTGGTGGATGTCCAGTGTATGAGATCTGTTGTTGTATGAAATGTATCTTGTGGAATCTCTAATAGGGTTGGGAAGTTAGTGGTAATATAAGCATTGATGAGCTTAAGGTTTCTCTTCTGCTGTGAAGTAAGAAGAGGTGAATGGCTGATGACAGGAATGTATATTGTTGCGTTTGGAAATGTTTTCTTTGCCTCCTTGTGCATACCTGACAACTGTTTTAATGATGTTTGGAATGGGTCGTGATCCTTGTTGTTCAAACCCACCGAGATAACAACAGTCGCCGTGTCTGTATGTATGGGGGTTTTCTCCAGTACCTTTGTGAAATGATAGAATGTTGCCCCTGGATAACTGTCGACTTGGATGTTGGGGTTATTGAATGGTGGGATCCGGTTGAGGTTTGAGTCTCCTATGATGAGTATTGGTGTGTGTCCTTCAATGTTCCAATCTGTCACCTTATAATTCGGCCTAGCTTTGTGATAGAAGGGTTTTTGGGGAGGGTGTGTGGGTTTGGGCTGTGGTTGGGATTGAAGATGGGGTTGTGGTGGGGATGATGGTGGGTATTTTGAGGCGCCAGTCGTACAGGGGTCCTGGACAGGCAGAGGCACAACGATATTAGTTGTTTGTGGGGGTTCGGATCTGGGAGCTTTGGGGTGTTGCCCATTGTCTTGCCCTTTGATCATCATCATACTCTCCTTGTCTGTACCCCTTGCCTGGCGCCTCCTATGGGTGAAAGAGGAGCAGATGTAATTATGTCTCTTAATAGTATTGATACATTACCCTGTACTTTTTTGCAGTTTGTGTTTTGTTTAATAGGTGTGACTGTAGGTGTACTGGTTTCTGTTTGACTGTTGGCTGTGTGGTGAACCTGGGCTATGATAAGAGTGGCTGCTTTGGTTTCTGTTTGACTGTTGACTGTGTGGTGAACCTGGGCTATGATAGGAGTGGCTGCTTTGGTTTCTGTTTGACTGTTGACTGTGTGGTGAACCTGGGCTATGATAGGAGTGGCTGCTTTGGGAGTAGGGGGACCCACTGGGCTTTTCCATTTCTCCTCTTCAGTTATAGGGGTTGCTATTCTTACCTCTCCTTTTTGATTGGAAAGGGAAGAATCAGTGAAAGTGGATGTTGAGGGTAGGGAGTGGAGATGTGTTTTTGAAAGAGTCTGTATGCGAAGGTTATAGGTTTCACTCAGGGTCGGTTGTTTTCCCAGTGATAGTGTCCGTAAGTATGATGGTTGTCTTTTTGGCAGGGGGCGAGGCTTTGATAAAGGTGGAAATTCCTCTGTTGAGGAGAGAGGGGGCACTGGGGTTGGAGTTGGTATCGTTGGTGGGGAAATTTGTAGTGGGGTGTGTTCTATTGCTGGAAGTGTATGTGGTTGGTCTCGTATTGTGTTTGTCCGTATAGTTGTTAGTTGGGGAGAGGAAGAGGCCTGAGGGAGTTCCAAAATGGTTTCCACTCTAGTGATGGTGGTGGGTGTCAGTTTATGTTTGTACCTCTTATGTGCCCAGCCTATTGCGATTGTCAGTGCCAAAGTGTTGGGTGTGTTTATTTGTTGTTTAATGGTGTGGGTGACTGACTGGTAATGTGTCTGTAGTATGTACATGTTGTTTTGCATCCACTGGTGTGTGTTCTGTGATAATTTTATTGTGGTGTAGTCTGTGGGTGAAGATGGTTTAATAAAGTTGGTGACACGATGCACCTGTCTCATCATACCAGTAGGGAATACATGATTTTTAAGTGCCTTCTCCACCACTTCCATGTGGTGGAGAACCGGACAGTGTAAATCAAAAAAGCAGGATAATACTATATTTAGAATAGAAGATGTGAAGGCCTGAACAGCACGGGACGTTGTGTGCTGCTCAGGACCAGTCCTTACCACTTTGTTATTTTGTTGACCGGGTTATTGAAATATGAAGGTGGCGATGAGGTTGCCGATTGTGTCTTGGCGTTCCAGGGCTGGAGCTGTGATCCGTTTTCCTTTCGCCGTGTTCTTTGTAAGCCGGGTTATTGCGATATGGAGATGGAGATGAGGTTACCGATTGTTTCTTAGCATTCCTGCGTTCAAGGGCTGGGGCTGTAATCCGTTGTTCTTTGTGAGTCCAATCCTGTTAAAAGATCTCGTTCCAGAGGTTAAAGTCACGATTGTTTCCCCAAGTGTCTATGCACTTTAGGCAATGAGCTCCCCCTTACCCCTCCACATCTTAACTCTAAAACGTAACTTTTAATATTATTAGTTAAAATCAAAAGATGATTAAAAACCAAGCAATGTTAAAATCCACTGTGAAGTCCTGTTTCAAAAACCCTGACGTTTCGCAGAATTTTCTGCTTCTTCAGAGGGATCTTTTCCTCGACTGAGAACCCCGTACCTTTTAAAATGGGAGCAATTAGGAGGGAAACACCCAACCACTGCTCCCAAATTGGGCGTTTCTATCTTTCTGTTACCCTATTGGTTCAATTTACCAGACACCCAAATAGACACTCAAAGGCGGGAGAGTGATGGCATTACGTGGGCTTATATATGTTAAACTCCTCTTTCTTCTATTTGCTTTTCAGTTCAGTTTCCAGACTTTGTTATAAATTAACCTGGCAATATCCCCAGCCATACTTTCTATCCATTAAATATCCTTTGTCCTGATAGTCCCCCATTTTCCCCCGTATTTCCCTCTCTGATACTTTACTTCCCTAACTTTCCCTCCCTATTCTGTCCCTATATTGTTATTCTGTTCAGTTCTATTACATTTTCTATTATTCTGTACTTTTGTATTTCTTAGTTGTTGTATGTGGTTCTGTATATGAATACCATGCTATTCCTCTAGTACAATGAGACAAATCAAAGAAATAAAAGATAATAATGATAACAGTGTTGGGGGAAAGAAGAGTGATTCAATGTTATATATTGCGGTAATTCACAAGCGCTATTGCTCTCCCGGTGGGTGCGAACGTGAATGACCCGTGGGCAGCTGAGGCGCAACACGCCGCACAAGGAGCAGAAGCCAGCACCTGGAGGCAGTACTACACCTGTAGAAGGATAAACCAGGGATGGCACGGGCAAGGGTTAGGTTTTGAATATAATTGTGTTTCATATCAACTAGCTTGTTTTACGGTGCACAGGCCTATCTCCTGTTCATCCCTCTCCTTCTGATGATATTATATTTAGGTGTAGTACTTAAAATTGCCTGTAGATGTCCTCCTAAGATCATAAATAGACTAAAATGAGTTCTAAAATGCCTTTTTCTGTGTGACAGTACAGGAGCTGATGTGGTGAGATTAATTCAACCAGTGTTGTTAAATATGAACATAAAAGCAATATTGTGCATTTAGTTGGTTTTATTGTTTTATTCTGTTAAAAGAATGAGATTAAGAGAGGTGGATGGTTTGATGTGGTCTGTGAGGGTTGGATGAATGGGAGAGAGGACTGCCAATGTGTTTTTTTTTTAATGGTTCTTAAAAATCGTTTTGAATATCCTCTTCTTCTGATTGCATTGAATAGTGTATTTATTGCATAATCCAGGTCTTGCTTGCAAGATGATATCCTGTAGAACCGTATGATTTGTGATTTTATTATTCCCTTAAATGTATGTTTAGGATGGTAACTGTGTTTATGGAGTAAAGCATGTGTGTCTGTTGGTTTGAAGTAGACTCTAGTGTGTAGTGTTTTCTGTGGTTGATTGTTATTACTGAAAAACACTGTTGTGTCTAAGAAGTTGACTTCTTGCGGATGAATTGTGTATTTAACCTTAATTGATGAATGATGGCTGTTGAGAATGTTCATAAAGTCTGTGAATAATTGGATGTCGTGGGGCCAGGCTCCTATTATGTCGTCTAAAAACCGGTAATAAAAAGTGGGTTGATATGGACACTTGGCCAGTGCCTCTCTCTCCCATTCAGCCATGTATATGTTGGCGTAAGCAGGTGCGAATTTTTTGCCCATAGCTGTTCCCTCCACCTGCAGGTAATAGTGATCGTTGAATAAAAAGTCATTGCTAGTCAGGCTGATTTCTAATAGTTGTAATATTTCTGTGTCCGGTCTAGTGTTGTCTGGGTATCTCTTAAAGATATTTCTAATTGCTTGTATTCCTGTTGCTGTATTTATATTAGTATACAGGCTATTTCTAATTTAGAAATGTAGTTTTTGTTTAAAATCCCTTGGAAAATTACAGTTACACCTCCTAACTCTTCCATTGGCTGTCAACAATCTTTATGAATAGGTTTCAACCGTCATCTGTTACCGGGCAGATCATTTTGGCTCAGTCAATCATTTGCCAGTCTGAGGAGAGGTGTCATGATGTGTGTACACGTGACATCATCGTCTTTTTTATTTTTCCTCTGGGAATAATAGCTATATCGTCCACGCCACATGGCATTGTTGTGAATGTGTCAACAAAACGGACTCATTTGGAAAATAAGCCAGTAGTGCTGCATTCCACTCCGCAGGTAATATTACATTACAAAGGTTTGATTTGAGCAATTTTTTAGCTAGCTACTTAGCTGTCTTTTGTATACAAGTGTGTAGTTTAGAGTTGGAGGTTAATGGAGGTTAGCTAGCCAGCTATCTTCGTCCGGCGCGCCACCGTTTTCCTACTTAGTCAACAACTGCTAGCAAGCTAGCCAACTTATACCGACTAGCAGCACTGTAGAAACTAATACGGAACGAATACGGAACGATTTGATTAGTGTAGTGTTATCTAGCTACAAAGTTGTCTTTGTATCTAAGATAATTGTGTAGTTGAGAGTAATTATGGATGTTCGTCCTCCTAACGTAGTCAACACTGCTAGCTGCTAGCTAGCTAGTCATCACTGCTAGCTAGCCAACTTCTACCGACTAGCAGCACTGCAGAAACTATTACATTACATTACAACGTAACGACTTGATTAGTGTGGTGTTAGTTGTCTTTGCTGTCTCTGTATCTAAGATAATTGTGTAGTTTGAGCAGACTTAGTCAACACACCTAGTCATCATTAACCCACTGCTAGCTAGCCAACCGTTACCGACTAGCAGCGCTGTAGATACTAATACTAATACTTTACAACGGAACGATTTGACTAGTGCAGTGTTAGCTAGCTAGCTACTTAGTTGTCTTTGTCATAGCTTGATAATTCTGTAGTTTATTAATTACCGAGGTTAGCTAGCCAGCTATTTCGGTCCCCTGCGACGCCATTTTTCCTAACCCAGCCAGCTATTATTGACGAGTAGCATTGTAGAAACTAACTACATTACAAGGAACGTCTTGATTAGTGTTATGTTAGCTAGCTGGCTACAAAGTTGCTTTGTATCATGACAAGGTGTAGTACTGAAACTATCGAGGTTACCTAGCCAGCTACACTTTCAAACAAAGTCAACAACGCAGCCACTGCTAGCTAGCTAACACTGCACTAGTCAAATCGTTCCGTTGTAAAGTATTAGTATCTACAGCGCTGCTAGTCGGACATTATGTTATACAATACATGCATGTTTTGTTCAATCAAGTTCATATTTATATCAAAAACCAGCCAGCCAGCAGTACTGTATCATTTTAGTCAAAAAGATTTTTGCAACGTAAGCTAACTTTCTGAACATTCGAGACGTGTAGTCCACTTGTCATTCCAATCTCCTTTGCATTAGCGTAGCCTCTTCTGTAGCCTGTGTATCCCTGTTCTCCCCTCTGCACAGGCCATACAGACGCTTCACACCGCGTGGCCGCTGCCACTCTAACCTGGTGGTCCCAGCGTGCACGACCCACGTGGAGTTCCAGGTCTCCGGCAGCCTCTGGAACTGCCGGTCTGCGGCCAACAAGGCAGAGTTCATCTCAGCCTATGCTACCCTCCAGTCCCTCGACTTGGCGCTGACGGAAACATGGATTACCACAGGTAACACTGCTACTCCTACTGCTCTCTCCTCGTCTGCCCACGTGTTCTCGCACTGGTCAGCGGGGTGGTGGCACTGGGATCCTCATCTCTGCTAAGTGGACATTCTCTCTTTCTCCCCTGACCCATCTGTCTATCGCCTCCTTTGAATTCCATGCTGTCACAGTTACCAGCTCTTTCAAGCTTAACATCCTTATCATTTATCGCCCTCCAGGTTCCCTTGGAGAGTTCATCAATGAGCTTGACGCCTTGATAAGTTCCTTTCCTGAGGATGGCTGGTGAGCCATCCTCAGGAAAGGAACTTATCAAGGCGTCAAGCTCATTGATGAACTCTCCAAAGGTAGACGAGGGGAGGTTAACGTCACCCAGAACTGTGAGAGGTGTCTCACAGTTCTGGGTGACTTTAACCTCATACATCTAGACGTTCCGCTAGCGGAACACCTGCTCCAATATCCAATGATGGGCGTGGCGCGAAATACAAACTCCTCTAAAATACAAAAACTTCAATTTTTCAAACATATGACTATTTCACAGCATTTTAAAGATAAGACTCTCCTTTATCTAACCACACTGTCCGATTTCAAAAAGGCTTTACAACGAAAGCAAAACATTAGATTAGGGTTAGGGTTAGGTTTTGAATATAATTGTGTTTCATATCAACTAGCTTGTTTTACGGTGCACAGGCCCATCTCCTGTTCATCCCTCTCCTTCTGATGATATTATATTTAGGTGTAGTACTTAAAATTGCCTGTAGATGTCCTCCTAAGATCATAAATAGACTAAAATGAGTTCTAAAATGCCTTTTTCTGTGTGACAGTACAGGAGCTGATGTGGTGAGATTAATTCAACCAGTGTTGTTAAATATGAACATAAAAGCAATATTGTGCATTTAGTTGGTTTTATTGTTTTATTCTGTTAAAATAATGAGATTAAGAGAGGTGGATGGTTTGATGTGGTCTGTGAGGGTTGGATGAATGGGAGAGAGGGCTGCCAATGTGTTGTTTTTAATGGTTCTTAAAAATCGTTTTGAATATCCTCTTCTTCTGATTGCATTGAATAGTGTATTTATTGCATAATCCAGGTCTTGCTTGCAAGATGATATCCTGTAGAACCGTATGATTTGTGATTTTATTTTTCCCTTAAATGTATGTTTAGGATGGTAACTGTGTTTATGGAGTAAAGCATGTGTGTCTGTTGGTTTGAAGTAGACTCTAGTGTGTAGTGTTTTCTGTGGTTGATTGTTATTACTGAAAAACACTGTTGTGTCTAAGAAGTTGACTTCTTGCGGATGAATTGTGTATTTAACCTTAATTGATGAATGATGGCTGTTGAGAATGTTCATAAAGTCTGTGAATAATTGGATGTCGTGGGGCCAGGCTCCTATTATGTCGTCTAAAAACCGGTAATAAAAAGTGGGTTGATATGGACACTTGGCCAGTGCCTCTCTCTCCCATTCAGCCATGTATATGTTGGCGTAAGCAGGTGCGAATATTTTGCCCATAGCTGTTCCCTCCACCTGCAGGTAATAGTGATCGTTGAATAAAAAGTCATTGCTAGTCAGGCTGATTTCTAATAGTTGTAATATTTCTGTGTCCGGTCTAGTGTTGTCTGGGTATCTCTTAAAGATATTTCTAATTGCTTGTATTCCTGTTGCTGTATTTATATTAGTATACAGGCTATCAATATCTATGGTGAATATGTGTGTGTTGGAGGGAACAACTATGGGTCCAATCCTCTCCATGAAGTGATAAGTGTCCCTGAGAAAGCTGGGGTGCCTGGTGGAGAGAGGGTTAATATAATGATCTATGTATTGTGAAATGTTATAGGATTCACTATTGCAGTCTGACACAATCGGTCTGCCAGGAGGAACTTCAAAGGGAATTGTCCATGTCCCTGGTTCCTTGTGTACTTTTAACAGTAAGTAGAATAGTCTAGGTCGTGGAGTATCTGTGCCATAGAGAAAGTCCCGTTGTTTTGCTGTGATGTAGTGTTGGTCGTAGAGTCTTTTTATTATTGTCCTTAACTGTGTCTGTGTCTGTGGTTGTATACTATTTTCTATTGGTTTATAATGTTTGGTGTTGGATAGCTGTCTGTTGGCTTCATACATGTATTGATGTTTATCCAATATTACTATTTTTTAACCTTTATCTGCTGGTTTGATGATTATGTGTGGGTTATTTTTAAGTTGTATTGCCTGTCTTTCTACGTGTGTGAGGTTATCCTCCCTATCCGTGTGAATCTGGTGGTTGTGAAGTGTGTTCTTGTCTGTTCTGATTAATCTCCTGATTCTACCATCTATCTGGGAGGTTTTAGGTTCCCAGGTAGATGGTAAGGTAAATGGTTGGTGGTTGTCGTCTGTGTTATAGTCAAAGTAGTCCAACAGTTTAAGTCTTCTATGATATTTGTGAGTGTCCCTTTGAAGTTCCTCCCAATCAAATTTGTTTGGGCGAGGGATGAATGTCAACCCTCTCTCCAGGAGCTTTACCTGTGCTGCTGTGGGTATGAAGGATTTGGAAAGATTCATGATATTAGATGTTGACTGGTCCACTGCTCCCCCTGGTGGAGGATCTGCACCGGTTATTAGGGAAGGAGAGAGATTGAAAGAAAGATTATTTCTATCCAGACTGTGGCTTGTGGTTAATGTAAATTTAACTTTCTGCACCAGTGTTGAAAGATGAGGTCTGCTGTGGTGGATGTCCAGTGTATGAGATCTGTTGTTGTATGAAATGTATCTTGTGGAATCTCTAATAGGGTTGGGAAGTTAGTGGTAATATAAGCATTGATGAGCTTAAGGTTTCTCTTCTGCTGTGAAGTAAGAAGAGGTGAATGGCTGATGACAGGAATGTATATTGTTGCGTTTGGAAATGTTTTCTTTGCCTCCTTGTGCATACCTGACAACTGTTTTAATGATGTTTGGAATGGGTCGTGATCCTTGTTGTTCAAACCCACCGAGATAACAACAGTCGCCGTGTCTGTATGTATGGGGGTTTTCTCCAGTACCTTTGTGAAATGATAGAATGTTGCCCCTGGATAACTGTCGACTTGGATGTTGGGGTTATTGAATGGTGGGATCCGGTTGAGGTTTGAGTCTCCTATGATGAGTATTGGTGTGTGTCCTTCAATGTTCCAATCTGTCACCTTATAATTCGGCCTAGCTTTGTGATAGAAGGGTTTTTGGGGAGGGTGTGTGGGTTTGGGCTGTGGTTGGGATTGAAGATGGGGTTGTGGTGGGGATGATGGTGGGTATTTTGAGGCGCCAGTCGTACAGGGGTCCTGGACAGGCAGAGGCACAACGATATTAGTTGTTTGTGGGGGTTCGGATCTGGGAGCTTTGGGGTGTTGCCCATTGTCTTGCCCTTTGATCATCATCATACTCTCCTTGTCTGTACCCCTTGCCTGGCGCCTCCTATGGGTGAAAGAGGAGCAGATGTAATTATGTCTCTTAATAGTATTGATACATTACCCTGTACTTTTTTGCAGTTTGTGTTTTGTTTAATAGGTGTGACTGTAGGTGTACTGGTTTCTGTTTGACTGTTGGCTGTGTGGTGAACCTGGGCTATGATAAGAGTGGCTGCTTTGGTTTCTGTTTGACTGTTGACTGTGTGGTGAACCTGGGCTATGATAGGAGTGGCTGCTTTGGTTTCTGTTTGACTGTTGACTGTGTGGTGAACCTGGGCTATGATAGGAGTGGCTGCTTTGGGAGTAGGGGGACCCACTGGGCTTTTCCATTTCTCCTCTTCAGTTATAGGGGTTGCTATTCTTACCTCTCCTTTTTGATTGGAAAGGGAAGAATCAGTGAAAGTGGATGTTGAGGGTAGGGAGTGGAGATGTGTTTTTGAAAGAGTCTGTATGCGAAGGTTATAGGTTTCACTCAGGGTCGGTTGTTTTCCCAGTGATAGTGTCCGTAAGTATGATGGTTGTCTTTTTGGCAGGGGGCGAGGCTTTGATAAAGGTGGAAATTCCTCTGTTGAGGAGAGAGGGGGCACTGGGGTTGGAGTTGGTATCGTTGGTGGGGAAATTTGTAGTGGGGTGTGTTCTATTGCTGGAAGTGTATGTGGTTGGTCTCGTATTGTGTTTGTCCGTATAGTTGTTAGTTGGGGAGAGGAAGAGGCCTGAGGGAGTTCCAAAATGGTTTCCACTCTAGTGATGGTGGTGGGTGTCAGTTTATGTTTGTACCTCTTATGTGCCCAGCCTATTGCGATTGTCAGTGCCAAAGTGTTGGGTGTGTTTATTTGTTGTTTAATGGTGTGGGTGACTGACTGGTAATGTGTCTGTAGTATGTACATGTTGTTTTGCATCCACTGGTGTGTGTTCTGTGATAATTTTATTGTGGTGTAGTCTGTGGGTGAAGATGGTTTAATAAAGTTGGTGACACGATGCACCTGTCTCATCATACCAGTAGGGAATACATGATTTTTAAGTGCCTTCTCCACCACTTCCATGTGGTGGAGAACCGGACAGTGTAAATCAAAAAAGCAGGATAATACTATATTTAGAATAGAAGATGTGAAGGCCTGAACAACACGGGACGTTGTGTGCTGCTCAGGACCAGTCCTTACCACTTTGTTATTTTGTTGACCGGGTTATTGAAATATGAAGGTGGCGATGAGGTTGCCGATTGTGTCTTGGCGTTCCAGGGCTGGAGCTGTGATCCGTTTTCCTTTCGCCGTGTTCTTTGTAAGCCGGGTTATTGCGATATGGAGATGGAGATGAGGTTACCGATTGTTTCTTAGCGTTCCTGCGTTCAAGGGCTGGGGCTGTAATCCGTTGTTCTTTGTGAGTCCAATCCTGTTAAAAGATCTCGTTCCAGAGGTTAAAGTCACGATTGTTTCCCCAAGTGTCTATGCACTTTAGGCAATGAGCTCCCCCTTACCCCTCCACATCTTAACTCTAAAACGTAACTTTTAATATTATTAGTTAAAATCAAAAGATGATTAAAAACCAAGCAATGTTAAAATCCACTGTGAAGTCCTGTTTCAAAAACCCTGACGTTTCGCAGAATTTTCTGCTTCTTCAGAGGGATCTTTTCCTCGACTGAGAACCCCGTACCTTTTAAAATGGGAGCAATTAGGAGGGAAACACCCAATCACTGCTCCCAATCTGGGCGTTTCTATCTTTCTGTTACCCTATTGGTTCAATTTATCAGACACCCAAATAGACACTCAAAGGCGGGAGAGTGATGGCATTACGTGGGCTTATATATGTTAAACTCCTCTTTCTTCTATTTGCTTTTCAGTTCAGTTTCCAGACTTTGTTATAAATTAACCTGGCAATATCCCCAGCCATACTTTCTATCCATTAAATATCCTTTGTCCTGATAGTCCCCCATTTTCCCCCGTATTTCCCTCTCTGATACTTTACTTCCCTAACTTTCCCTCCCTATTCTGTCCCTAAATTGTTATTCTGTTCAGTTCTATTACATTTTCTATTATTCTGTACTTTTGTATTTCTTAGTTGTTGTATGTGGTTCTGTATATGAATACCATGCTATTCCTCTAGTACAATGAGACAAATCAAAGAAATAAAAGATAATAATGATAACAGTGTTGGGGGAAAGAAGAGTGATTCAATGTTATATATTGCGGTAATTCACAAGCGCTATTGCTCTCCCGGTGGGTGCGAACGTGAATGACCCGTGGGCAGCTGAGGCGCAACACGCCGCACAAGGAGCAGAAGCCAGCACCTGGAGGCAGTACTACACCTGTAGAAGGATAAACCAGGGATGGCACGGGCAAGGGTTAGGTTTTGAATATAATTGTGTTTCATATCAACTAGCTTGTTTTACGGTGCACAGGCCTATCTCCTGTTCATCCCTCTCCTTCTGATGATGTTATTATATTTAGGTGTAGTACTTAAAATTGCCTGTAGATGTCCTCCTAAGATCATAAATAGACTAAAATGAGTTCTAAAATGCCTTTTTCTGTGTGACAGTACAGGAGCTGATGTGGTGAGATTAATTCAACCCGTGTTGTTAAATATGAACATAAAAGCAATATTGTGCATTTAGTTGGTTTTATTGTTTTATTCTGTTAAAAGAATGAGATTAAGAGAGGTGGATGGTTTGATGTGGTCTGTGAGGGTTGGATGAATGGGAGAGAGGACTGCCAATGTGTTTTTTTTTTAATGGTTCTTAAAAATCGTTTTGAATATCCTCTTCTTCTGATTGCATTGAATAGTGTATTTATTGCATAATCCAGGTCTTGCTTGCAAGATGATATCCTGTAGAACCGTATGATTTGTGATTTTATTATTCCCTTAAATGTATGTTTAGGATGGTAACTGTGTTTATGGAGTAAAGCATGTGTGTCTGTTGGTTTGAAGTAGACTCTAGTGTGTAGTGTTTTCTGTGGTTGATTGTTATTACTGAAAAACACTGTTGTGTCTAAGAAGTTGACTTCTTGCGGATGAATTGTGTATTTAACCTTAATTGATGAATGATGGCTGTTGAGAATGTTCATAAAGTCTGTGAATAATTGGATGTCGTGGGGCCAGGCTCCTATTATGTCGTCTAAAAACCGGTAATAAAAAGTGGGTTGATATGGACACTTGGCCAGTGCCTCTCTCTCCCATTCAGCCATGTATATGTTGGCGTAAGCAGGTGCGAATTTTTTGCCCATAGCTGTTCCCTCCACCTGCAGGTAATAGTGATCGTTGAATAAAAAGTCATTGCTAGTCAGGCTGATTTCTAATAGTTGTAATATTTCTGTGTCCGGTCTAGTGTTGTCTGGGTATCTCTTAAAGATATTTCTAATTGCTTGTATTCCTGTTGCTGTATTTATATTAGTATACAGGCTATTTCTAATTTAGAAATGTAGTTTTTGTTTAAAATCCCTTGGAAAATTACAGTTACACCTCCTAACTCTTCCATTGGCTGTCAACAATCTTTATGAATAGGTTTCAACCGTCATCTGTTACCGGGCAGATCATTTTGGCTCAGTCAATCATTTGCCAGTCTGAGGAGAGGTGTCATGATGTGTGTACACGTGACATCATCGTCTTTTTTATTTTTCCTCTGGGAATAATAGCTATATCGTCCACGCCACATGGCATTGTTGTGAATGTGTCAACAAAACGGACTCATTTGGAAAATAAGCCAGTAGTGCTGCATTCCACTCCGCAGGTAATATTACATTACAAAGGTTTGATTTGAGCAATTTTTTAGCTAGCTACTTAGCTGTCTTTTGTATACAAGTGTGTAGTTTAGAGTTGGAGGTTAATGGAGGTTAGCTAGCCAGCTATCTTCGTCCGGCGCGCCACCGTTTTCCTACTTAGTCAACAACTGCTAGCAAGCTAGCCAACTTATACCGACTAGCAGCACTGTAGAAACTAATACGGAACGAATACGGAACGATTTGATTAGTGTAGTGTTATCTAGCTACAAAGTTGTCTTTGTATCTAAGATAATTGTGTAGTTGAGAGTAATTATGGATGTTCGTCCTCCTAACGTAGTCAACACTGCTAGCTGCTAGCTAGCTAGTCATCACTGCTAGCTAGCCAACTTCTACCGACTAGCAGCACTGCAGAAACTATTACATTACATTACAACGTAACGACTTGATTAGTGTGGTGTTAGTTGTCTTTGCTGTCTCTGTATCTAAGATAATTGTGTAGTTTGAGCAGACTTAGTCAACACACCTAGTCATCATTAACCCACTGCTAGCTAGCCAACCGTTACCGACTAGCAGCGCTGTAGATACTAATACTAATACTTTACAACGGAACGATTTGACTAGTGCAGTGTTAGCTAGCTAGCTACTTAGTTGTCTTTGTCATAGCTTGATAATTCTGTAGTTTATTAATTACCGAGGTTAGCTAGCCAGCTATTTCGGTCCCCTGCGACGCCATTTTTCCTAACCCAGCCAGCTATTATTGACGAGTAGCATTGTAGAAACTAACTACATTACAAGGAACGTCTTGATTAGTGTTATGTTAGCTAGCTGGCTACAAAGTTGCTTTGTATCATGACAAGGTGTAGTACTGAAACTATCGAGGTTACCTAGCCAGCTACACTTTCAAACAAAGTCAACAACGCAGCCACTGCTAGCTAGCTAACACTGCACTAGTCAAATCGTTCCGTTGTAAAGTATTAGTATCTACAGCGCTGCTAGTCGGACATTATGTTATACAATACATGCATGTTTTGTTCAATCAAGTTCATATTTATATCAAAAACCAGCCAGCCAGCAGTACTGTATCATTTTAGTCAAAAAGATTTTTGCAACGTAAGCTAACTTTCTGAACATTCGAGACGTGTAGTCCACTTGTCATTCCAATCTCCTTTGCATTAGCGTAGCCTCTTCTGTAGCCTGTGTATCCCTGTTCTCCCCTCTGCACAGGCCATACAGACGCTTCACACCGCGTGGCCGCTGCCACTCTAACCTGGTGGTCCCAGCGTGCACGACCCACGTGGAGTTCCAGGTCTCCGGCAGCCTCTGGAACTGCCGGTCTGCGGCCAACAAGGCAGAGTTCATCTCAGCCTATGCTACCCTCCAGTCCCTCGACTTGGCGCTGACGGAAACATGGATTACCACAGGTAACACTGCTACTCCTACTGCTCTCTCCTCGTCTGCCCACGTGTTCTCGCACTGGTCAGCGGGGTGGTGGCACTGGGATCCTCATCTCTGCTAAGTGGACATTCTCTCTTTCTCCCCTGACCCATCTGTCTATCGCCTCCTTTGAATTCCATGCTGTCACAGTTACCAGCTCTTTCAAGCTTAACATCCTTATCATTTATCGCCCTCCAGGTTCCCTTGGAGAGTTCATCAATGAGCTTGACGCCTTGATAAGTTCCTTTCCTGAGGATGGCTGGTGAGCCATCCTCAGGAAAGGAACTTATCAAGGCGTCAAGCTCATTGATGAACTCTCCAAAGGTAGACGAGGGGAGGTTAACGTCACCCAGAACTGTGAGAGGTGTCTCACAGTTCTGGGTGACTTTAACCTCTTACATCTAGACGTTCCGCTAGCGGAACACCTGCTCCAATATCCAATGATGGGCGTGGCGCGAAATACAAACTCCTCTAAAATACAAAAACTTTGTGCTGTGTGAGTGTGTGTGTGTGTTTGTTTGTGTGTGAGAGCTTTTCTTTGACATCTGATGGGAAAAATGACTGTTCATGAGGGTTACCTAGTCAAACATATGAAGTTTTGGAAAGATGTGACTTTTCTAACCCTTCAAAACAGCTACTCTGACCCCTATTTAAGGCACTTCCGGTTGTCACAGGAAGCGTATACTCGACACACGTTGTCTTTGGGGTAGGCATAAACAGAATCCTGAATATGAAGTCTCTACCTTAACCTCTTACATCTAGACGTTCCGCTAGCGGAACACCTGCTCCAATGATAGGCGTGGCGCGAATGACAAATTCCTCAAAAATACCAAAAATTCAATTTTTCAAACATATGACTATTTCACAGCATTTTAAAGATAAGACTCTCCTTTATCTAACCACACTGTCCGATTTCAAAAAGACTTTACAACGAAAACAAAACATTAGATTATGTCAGCAGAGTACCAAGCCAGAAATAATCAGACACCCATTTTTCAAGCTAGCATATAATGTCACAAAAACCCAGAAGACAGCTAAATGCAGCACGAACCTTTGATGATCTTCATCAGATGACAACCCTAGGACATTATGTTATACAATACATGCATGTTTTGTTCAATCAAGTTCATATTTATATCAAAAACCAGCTTTTTACATTAGCATGTGACGTTCAGAACTAGCATACCCCCGCAAACTTCCGCCGAATTCACTAAGAATTTACTAAATTACTCACGATAAACGTTCACAAACTCCTCTATGCACTCGATAGGTCCGATTTTAAAATAGCTTTTTGGTGAAAGCACATTTTGCAATATTCTAAGTACATAGCCCAGGCATCACGGGCTAGCTATTTAGACACCCGGCAAGTTTAGCACTCACCAATATCAGGTTTACTATTATAAAAGTTTGATTACCTTTTGTTGTCTTCGTCAGAATGCACTCCCAGGACTGCTACTTCAATAGCAAATGTTGGTTTGGTCCAAAATAATCCATCGTTATATCCGAATAGCGGCGTTTTGTTCGTGCGTCCCAGACACTATCTGAAATGGTAAATCAGGGTCGTGCGCATAGCGCAATTCGTGACAAAAAAAATCTAAATATTCCATTACCGTACTTCGAAGCATGTCAACCGCTGTTTAAAATCCATTTTTATGCCATTTTTCTCGTAGAAAAGCGATAATATTCCGACCGGGAATCTCCTTTTAGCTAAACTGAGGAAAGTAAACAAAGCTTTCGGTCGCCGCGGGCACGCGCCTGAGTCTCACAGTACTGTAACCAGCCACTACCCAAACGCGCTACTTTTTTTCAGCCAGAGCCTGCAAAGCCACGATTCAGCTTTTTACCGCCTTCTACCTTAAGAATTGACTGAATGACACAGGGTTGAGTTGCGTGATTTTCACATTCTGCAGGTTGGTTATATTACAATAGCTTTAGGGTGATTTTAACAACTTCCGGTTGCTCCAGGAAGCTTAGAATCGACACAGGTAGACCTCACAGTAGCCTGATGGATTGTTATAGAAGACAGGTTCATAAGGCATTCATAACCCACATAGACTTCAGGTTGAATTTAGGAGAATAGTCAATGTATTCCTATGGGGAGAGAAGTCATTGCACACTGTTTGATCTAAACACCTTCTTTAAACTATGAAGGGTTAATGCCACAGGGTCAAGGTTAGGCTTGCACAGATCGGGAGGACCTCAGGAATGCTCCTGAGGTTGAATTGTGCTTCTAACCCTAACGGTTCTCTCACTGTCACCCAAAAGCACTCGACATTTTGGGGCAGGCTTCATTTGGGCCTAGTTTTTCTCACGGTCATTGCCCTCAGACCGAGCAAGCTACGGTCAAGCGGGGCATCTCGTTGAACTCGTCTCAGCCTAGAGATAATGGTAATGCCATTGCAGGCTCTGTGTGTCTTTAAGCACCGCACTCTGTCACTCCATCCTTGCTGTGTGTGTGAGTGGTGTGTGTGGTGTGTGTGTGTGTGTTTGTTTGTGTGTGAGAGCTTTTCTTTGACATCTGATGGGAAAAATGACTGTTCATGAGGGTTACCTAGTCAAACATATGAAGTTTTGGAAAGATGTGACTTTTCTAACCCTTCAAAACAGCTACTCTGACCCCTATTTAAGGCACTTCCGGTTGTCACAGGAAGCGTATACTCGACACACGTTGTCTTTGGGGTAGGCATAAACAGAATCCTGAATATGAAGTCTCTACCTTAACCTCTTATATCTAGACGTTCCGCTAGCGGAACACCTGCTCCAATGATAGGCGTGGCGCGAATGACAAATTCCTCAAAAATACAAAAAATTCAATTTTTCAAACATATGACTATTTCACTATGACTATTTCACTATTCACTATTTCACTGTGTCTGTCTATCCCTGTTCTCCCCTCTGCACAGGCCATACAGACGCTTCACACCGCGTGGCCGCTGCCACTCTAACCTGGTGGTCCCAGCGTGCACGACCCACGTGGAGTTCCAGGTCTCCGGCAGCCTCTGGAACTGCCGGTCTGCGGCCAACAAGGCAGAGTTCATCTCAGCCTATGCTACCCTCCAGTCCCTCGACTTGGCGCTGACGGAAACATGGATTACCACAGGTAACACTGCTACTCCTACTGCTCTCTCCTCGTCTGCCCACGTGTTCTCGCACTGGTCAGCGGGGTGGTGGCACTGGGATCCTCATCTCTGCTAAGTGGACATTCTCTCTTTCTCCCCTGACCCATCTGTCTATCGCCTCCTTTGAATTCCATGCTGTCACAGTTACCAGCTCTTTCAAGCTTAACATCCTTATCATTTATCGCCCTCCAGGTTCCCTTGGAGAGTTCATCAATGAGCTTGATGCCTTGATAAGTTCCTTTCCTGAGGATGGCTGGTGAGCCATCCTCAGGAAAGGAACTTATCAAGGCGTCAAGCTCATTGATGAACTCTCCAAAGGTAGACGAGGGGAGGTTAACGTCACCCAGAACTGTGAGAGGTGTCTCACAGTTCTGGGTGACTTTAACCTCTTACATCTAGACGTTCCGCTAGCGGAACACCTGCTCCAATATCCAATGATGGGCGTGGCGCGAAATACAAACTCCTCTAAAATACAAAAACTTCAATTTTTCAAACATATGACTATTTCACAGCATTTTAAAGATAAGACTCTCCTTTATCTAACCACACTGTCCGATTTCAAAAAGGCTTTACAACGAAAGCAAAACATTAGATTAGGGTTAGGGTTAGGTTTTGAATATAATTGTGTTTCATATCAACTAGCTTGTTTTACGGTGCACAGGCCCATCTCCTGTTCATCCCTCTCCTTCTGATGATATTATATTTAGGTGTAGTACTTAAAATTGCCTGTAGATGTCCTCCTAAGATCATAAATAGACTAAAATGAGTTCTAAAATGCCTTTTTCTGTGTGACAGTACAGGAGCTGATGTGGTGAGATTAATTCAACCAGTGTTGTTAAATATGAACATAAAAGCAATATTGTGCATTTAGTTGGTTTTATTGTTTTATTCTGTTAAAATAATGAGATTAAGAGAGGTGGATGGTTTGATGTGGTCTGTGAGGGTTGGATGAATGGGAGAGAGGGCTGCCAATGTGTTGTTTTTAATGGTTCTTAAAAATCGTTTTGAATATCCTCTTCTTCTGATTGCATTGAATAGTGTATTTATTGCATAATCCAGGTCTTGCTTGCAAGATGATATCCTGTAGAACCGTATGATTTGTGATTTTATTTTTCCCTTAAATGTATGTTTAGGATGGTAACTGTGTTTATGGAGTAAAGCATGTGTGTCTGTTGGTTTGAAGTAGACTCTAGTGTGTAGTGTTTTCTGTGGTTGATTGTTATTACTGAAAAACACTGTTGTGTCTAAGAAGTTGACTTCTTGCGGATGAATTGTGTATTTAACCTTAATTGATGAATGATGGCTGTTGAGAATGTTCATAAAGTCTGTGAATAATTGGATGTCGTGGGGCCAGGCTCCTATTATGTCGTCTAAAAACCGGTAATAAAAAGTGGGTTGATATGGACACTTGGCCAGTGCCTCTCTCTCCCATTCAGCCATGTATATGTTGGCGTAAGCAGGTGCGAATATTTTGCCCATAGCTGTTCCCTCCACCTGCAGGTAATAGTGATCGTTGAATAAAAAGTCATTGCTAGTCAGGCTGATTTCTAATAGTTGTAATATTTCTGTGTCCGGTCTAGTGTTGTCTGGGTATCTCTTAAAGATATTTCTAATTGCTTGTATTCCTGTTGCTGTATTTATATTAGTATACAGGCTATCAATATCTATGGTGAATATGTGTGTGTTGGAGGGAACAACTATGGGTCCAATCCTCTCCATGAAGTGATAAGTGTCCCTGAGAAAGCTGGGGTGCCTGGTGGAGAGAGGGTTAATATAATGATCTATGTATTGTGAAATGTTATAGGATTCACTATTGCAGTCTGACACAATCGGTCTGCCAGGAGGAACTTCAAAGGGAATTGTCCATGTCCCTGGTTCCTTGTGTACTTTTAACAGTAAGTAGAATAGTCTAGGTCGTGGAGTATCTGTGCCATAGAGAAAGTCCCGTTGTTTTGCTGTGATGTAGTGTTGGTCGTAGAGTCTTTTTATTATTGTCCTTAACTGTGTCTGTGGTTGTATACTATTTTCTATTGGTTTATAATGTTTGGTGTTGGATAGCTGTCTGTTGGCTTCATACATGTATTGATGTTTATCCAATATTACTATTTTTTAACCTTTATCTGCTGGTTTGATGATTATGTGTGGGTTATTTTTAAGTTGTTGTATTGCCTGTCTTTCTACGTGTGTGAGGTTATCCTCCCTATCCGTGTGAATCTGGTGGTTGTGAAGTGTGTTCTTGTCTGTTCTGATTAATCTCCTGATTCTACCATCTATCTGGGAGGTTTTAGGTTCCCAGGTAGATGGTAAGGTAAATGGTTGGTGGTTGTCGTCTGTGTTATAGTCAAAGTAGTCCAACAGTTTAAGTCTTCTATGATATTTGTGAGTGTCCCTTTGAAGTTCCTCCCAATCAAATTTGTTTGGGCGAGGGATGAATGTCAACCCTCTCTCCAGGAGCTTTACCTGTGCTGCTGTGGGTATGAAGGATTTGGAAAGATTCATGATATTAGATGTTGACTGGTCCACTGCTCCCCCTGGTGGAGGATCTGCACCGGTTATTAGGGAAGGAGAGAGATTGAAAGAAAGATTATTTCTATCCAGACTGTGGCTTGTGGTTAATGTAAATTTAACTTTCTGCACCAGTGTTGAAAGATGAGGTCTGCTGTGGTGGATGTCCAGTGTATGAGATCTGTTGTTGTATGAAATGTATCTTGTGGAATCTCTAATAGGGTTGGGAAGTTAGTGGTAATATAAGCATTGATGAGCTTAAGGTTTCTCTTCTGCTGTGAAGTAAGAAGAGGTGAATGGCTGATGACAGGAATGTATATTGTTGCGTTTGGAAATGTTTTCTTTGCCTCCTTGTGCATACCTGACAACTGTTTTAATGATGTTTGGAATGGGTCGTGATCCTTGTTGTTCAAACCCACCGAGATAACAACAGTCGCCGTGTCTGTATGTATGGGGGTTTTCTCCAGTACCTTTGTGAAATGATAGAATGTTGCCCCTGGATAACTGTCGACTTGGATGTTGGGGTTATTGAATGGTGGGATCCGGTTGAGGTTTGAGTCTCCTATGATGAGTATTGGTGTGTGTCCTTCAATGTTCCAATCTGTCACCTTATAATTCGGCCTAGCTTTGTGATAGAAGGGTTTTTGGGGAGGGTGTGTGGGTTTGGGCTGTGGTTGGGATTGAAGATGGGGTTGTGGTGGGGATGATGGTGGGTATTTTGAGGCGCCAGTCGTACAGGGGTCCTGGACAGGCAGAGGCACAACGATATTAGTTGTTTGTGGGGGTTCGGATCTGGGAGCTTTGGGGTGTTGCCCATTGTCTTGCCCTTTGATCATCATCATACTCTCCTTGTCTGTACCCCTTGCCTGGCGCCTCCTATGGGTGAAAGAGGAGCAGATGTAATTATGTCTCTTAATAGTATTGATACATTACCCTGTACTTTTTTGCAGTTTGTGTTTTGTTTAATAGGTGTGACTGTAGGTGTACTGGTTTCTGTTTGACTGTTGGCTGTGTGGTGAACCTGGGCTATGATAAGAGTGGCTGCTTTGGTTTCTGTTTGACTGTTGACTGTGTGGTGAACCTGGGCTATGATAGGAGTGGCTGCTTTGGTTTCTGTTTGACTGTTGACTGTGTGGTGAACCTGGGCTATGATAGGAGTGGCTGCTTTGGGAGTAGGGGGACCCACTGGGCTTTTCCATTTCTCCTCTTCAGTTATAGGGGTTGCTATTCTTACCTCTCCTTTTTGATTGGAAAGGGAAGAATCAGTGAAAGTGGATGTTGAGGGTAGGGAGTGGAGATGTGTTTTTGAAAGAGTCTGTATGCGAAGGTTATAGGTTTCACTCAGGGTCGGTTGTTTTCCCAGTGATAGTGTCCGTAAGTATGATGGTTGTCTTTTTGGCAGGGGGCGAGGCTTTGATAAAGGTGGAAATTCCTCTGTTGAGGAGAGAGGGGGCACTGGGGTTGGAGTTGGTATCGTTGGTGGGGAAATTTGTAGTGGGGTGTGTTCTATTGCTGGAAGTGTATGTGGTTGGTCTCGTATTGTGTTTGTCCGTATAGTTGTTAGTTGGGGAGAGGAAGAGGCCTGAGGGAGTTCCAAAATGGTTTCCACTCTAGTGATGGTGGTGGGTGTCAGTTTATGTTTGTACCTCTTATGTGCCCAGCCTATTGCGATTGTCAGTGCCAAAGTGTTGGGTGTGTTTATTTGTTGTTTAACCTGTTGGGTCTAGGGGGCAGCATTTGCATGTCTGGATAAAAAAAATGTACCCGATTTAATCTGGTTACTAATCCTACCCAGTAACTAGAATATGCATATACTTATTATATATGGATAGAAAACACTCTAAAGTTTCCAAAACTGTTTGAATGGTGTCTGTGAGTATAACAGAACTCATTTGGCAGGCAAAACCCTGAGACATTTTCTGACAGGAAGTGGATACCTGATGTGTTGTATTGACTTTAAACCTATCCCATTGAAAAACACAGGGGTTTAGGAATATTTTGGCACTTCCTATTGCTTCCACTAGATGTCACCAGCCTTTACAAAGTGTTTTGAGTCTTCTGGAGGGAGATCTGACCGAACAAGAGCCATGGAACGATGATGTCCCATTAGACACCTGGCGCGCGAGTTCATGTTGGGTACCCTCGTTCCAATACGTTATAAAAGAGTATGCATTCGTCCACCTTGAATATTATTCATGTTCTGGTTAAAAAAGGCCCTAATGATTTATGCTATACAACGTTTGACATGTTTGAACGAACGGAAATATATTTTTTCCCCTCGTTCATGACGAGAAGTCCGGCTGGCTTACATCATGTGCTAACGAGACGGAGATTTTTGGACATAAATGATGAGCTTTTTTGAACAAAACTACATTCGTTATGGACCTGTGATACCTGGAAGTGACATCTGATGAAGAGAATCAAAGGTAATGGATTATTTACATAGTATTTTCGATTTTAGATCTCCCCAACATGACGTCTAGTCTGTATCGCAACGCGTATTTTTCTGGGCGCAGTGCTCAGATTATTGCAAAGTGTGATTTCCCAGTAAGGTTATTTTTAAATCTGGCAAGTTGATTGCGTTCAAGAGATGTAAATCTATAATTCTTTAAATGACAATATAATATTTTACCAATGTTTTCTAATTTTAATTATTTAATTTGTTACGCTGACTTGACTGCCGGTTATTGGAGGGAAACGATTTCCTCAACATCAATGCCATAGTAAAACGCTGTTTTTGGATATAAATATGAACTTGATAGAACTAAAAATGCATGCATTGTCTAACATAATGTCCTAGGAGTGTCATCTGATGGAGATTGTAAAAGGTTAGTGCATCATTTTAGCTGGTTTTATGGTTTTGGTGACCCTGTCTTTGACTTGACAAAACATTACACACAACTCTTGTAAATGTACTGTCCTAACATACTCTAAATTTATGCTTTCGCCGTAAAACCTTTTTGAAATCGTAAAACGTGGTTAGATTAAGGAGATGTTTATCTTTCAAATGGTGTAAAATAGTTGTATTTTTGAAAAATTTGAATTTTGACATTTATTTGGATTCAAATTTGCCGCTCTTGAAATGCACCTGCTGTTGATGGAGTGCACCACGGGTGGCACGCTAGCGTCCCACCTAGCCCCAAGAGGTTAATGGTGTGGGTGACTGACTGGTAATGTGTCTGTAGTATGTACATGTTGTTTTGCATCCACTGGTGTGTGTTCTGTGATAATTTTATTGTGGTGTAGTCTGTGGGTGAAGATGGTTTAATAAAGTTGGTGACACGATGCACCTGTCTCATCATACCAGTAGGGAATACATGATTTTTAAGTGCCTTCTCCACCACTTCCATGTGGTGGAGAACCGGACAGTGTAAATCAAAAAAGCAGGATAATACTATATTTAGAATAGAAGATGTGAAGGCCTGAACAGCACGGGACGTTGTGTGCTGCTCAGGACCAGTCCTTACCACTTTGTTATTTTGTTGACCGGGTTATTGAAATATGAAGGTGGCGATGAGGTTGCCGATTGTGTCTTGGCGTTCCAGGGCTGGAGCTGTGATCCGTTTTCCTTTCGCCGTGTTCTTTGTAAGCCGGGTTATTGCGATATGGAGATGGAGATGAGGTTACCGATTGTTTCTTAGCGTTCCTGCGTTCAAGGGCTGGGGCTGTAATCCGTTGTTCTTTGTGAGTCCAATCCTGTTAAAAGATCTCGTTCCAGAGGTTAAAGTCACGATTGTTTCCCCAAGTGTCTATGCACTTTAGGCAATGAGCTCCCCCTTACCCCTCCACATCTTAACTCTAAAACGTAACTTTTAATATTATTAGTTAAAATCAAAAGATGATTAAAAACCAAGCAATGTTAAAATCCACTGTGAAGTCCTGTTTCAAAAACCCTGACGTTTCGCAGAATTTTCTGCTTCTTCAGAGGGATCTTTTCCTCGACTGAGAACCCCGTACCTTTTAAAATGGGAGCAATTAGGAGGGAAACACCCAACCACTGCTCCCAAATTGGGCGTTTCTATCTTTCTGTTACCCTATTGGTTCAATTTATCAGACACCCAAATAGACACTCAAAGGCGGGAGAGTGATGGCATTACGTGGGCTTATATATGTTAAACTCCTCTTTCTTCTATTTGCTTTTCAGTTCAGTTTCCAGACTTTGTTATAAATTAACCTGGCAATATCCCCAGCCATACTTTCTATCCATTAAATATCCTTTGTCCTGATAGTCCCCCATTTTCCCCCGTATTTCCCTCTCTGATACTTTACTTCCCTCCCTATTCTGTCCCTAAATTGTTATTCTGTTCAGTTCTATTACATTTTCTATTATTCTGTACTTTTGTATTTCTTAGTTGTTGTATGTGGTTCTGTATATGAATACCATGCTATTCCTCTAGTACAATGAGACAAATCAAAGAAATAAAAGATAATAATGATAACAGTGTTGGGGGAAAGAAGAGTGATTCAATGTTATATATTGCGGTAATTCACAAGCGCTATTGCTCTCCCGGTGGGTGCGAACGTGAATGACCCGTGGGCAGCTGAGGCGCAACACGCCGCACAAGGAGCAGAAGCCAGCACCTGGAGGCAGTACTACACCTGTAGAAGGATAAACCAGGGATGGCACGGGCAAGGGTTAGGTTTTGAATATAATTGTGTTTCATATCAACTAGCTTGTTTTACGGTGCACAGGCCTATCTCCTGTTCATCCCTCTCCTTCTGATGATGATTATATTTAGGTGTAGTACTTAAAATTGCCTGTAGATGTCCTCCTAAGATCATAAATAGACTAAAATGAGTTCTAAAATGCCTTTTTCTGTGTGACAGTACAGGAGCTGATGTGGTGAGATTAATTCAACCAGTGTTGTTAAATATGAACATAAAAGCAATATTGTGCATTTAGTTGGTTTTATTGTTTTATTCTGTTAAAAGAATGAGATTAAGAGAGGTGGATGGTTTGATGTGGTCTGTGAGGGTTGGATGAATGGGAGAGAGGACTGCCAATGTGTTTTTTTTTTAATGGTTCTTAAAAATCGTTTTGAATATCCTCTTCTTCTGATTGCATTGAATAGTGTATTTATTGCATAATCCAGGTCTTGCTTGCAAGATGATATCCTGTAGAACCGTATGATTTGTGATTTTATTATTCCCTTAAATGTATGTTTAGGATGGTAACTGTGTTTATGGAGTAAAGCATGTGTGTCTGTTGGTTTGAAGTAGACTCTAGTGTGTAGTGTTTTCTGTGGTTGATTGTTATTACTGAAAAACACTGTTGTGTCTAAGAAGTTGACTTCTTGCGGATGAATTGTGTATTTAACCTTAATTGATGAATGATGGCTGTTGAGAATGTTCATAAAGTCTGTGAATAATTGGATGTCGTGGGGCCAGGCTCCTATTATGTCGTCTAAAAACCGGTAATAAAAAGTGGGTTGATATGGACACTTGGCCAGTGCCTCTCTCTCCCATTCAGCCATGTATATGTTGGCGTAAGCAGGTGCGAATTTTTTGCCCATAGCTGTTCCCTCCACCTGCAGGTAATAGTGATCGTTGAATAAAAAGTCATTGCTAGTCAGGCTGATTTCTAATAGTTGTAATATTTCTGTGTCCGGTCTAGTGTTGTCTGGGTATCTCTTAAAGATATTTCTAATTGCTTGTATTCCTGTTGCTGTATTTATATTAGTATACAGGCTATCAATATCTATGGTGAATATGTGTGTGTTGGAGGGAACAACTATGGGTCCAATCCTCTCCATGAAGTGATAAGTGTCCCTGAGAAAGCTGGGGTGCCTGGTGGAGAGAGGGTTAATATAATGATCTATGTATTGTGAAATGTTATAGGATTCACTATTGCAGTCTGACACAATCGGTCTGCCAGGAGGAACTTCAAAGGGAATTGTCCATGTCCCTGGTTCCTTGTGTACTTTTAACAGTAAGTAGAATAGTCTAGGTCGTGGAGTATCTGTGCCATAGAGAAAGTCCCGTTGTTTTGCTGTGATGTAGTGTTGGTCGTAGAGTCTTTTTATTATTGTCCTTAACTGTGTCTGTGTCTGTGGTTGTATACTATTTTCTATTGGTTTATAATGTTTGGTGTTGGATAGCTGTCTGTTGGCTTCATACATGTATTGATGTTTATCCAATATTACTATTTTTTAACCTTTATCTGCTGGTTTGATGATTATGTGTGGGTTATTTTTAAGTTGTTGTATTGCCTGTCTTTCTACGTGTGTGAGGTTATCCTCCCTATCCGTGTGAATCTGGTGGTTGTGAAGTGTGTTCTTGTCTGTTCTGATTAATCTCCTGATTCTACCATCTATCTGGGAGGTTTTAGGTTCCCAGGTAGATGGTAAGGTAAATGGTTGGTGGTTGTCGTCTGTGTTATAGTCAAAGTAGTCCAACAGTTTAAGTCTTCTATGATATTTGTGAGTGTCCCTTTGAAGTTCCTCCCAATCAAATTTGTTTGGGCGAGGGATGAATGTCAACCCTCTCTCCAGGAGCTTTACCTGTGCTGCTGTGGGTATGAAGGATTTGGAAAGATTCATGATATTAGATGTTGACTGGTCCACTGCTCCCCCTGGTGGAGGATCTGCACCGGTTATTAGGGAAGGAGAGAGATTGAAAGAAAGATTATTTCTATCCAGACTGTGGCTTGTGGTTAATGTAAATTTAACTTTCTGCACCAGTGTTGAAAGATGAGGTCTGCTGTGGTGGATGTCCAGTGTATGAGATCTGTTGTTGTATGAAATGTATCTTGTGGAATCTCTAATAGGGTTGGGAAGTTAGTGGTAATATAAGCATTGATGAGCTTAAGGTTTCTCTTCTGCTGTGAAGTAAGAAGAGGTGAATGGCTGATGACAGGAATGTATATTGTTGCGTTTGGAAATGTTTTCTTTGCCTCCTTGTGCATACCTGACAACTGTTTTAATGATGTTTGGAATGGGTCGTGATCCTTGTTGTTCAAACCCACCGAGATAACAACAGTCGCCGTGTCTGTATGTATGGGGGTTTTCTCCAGTACCTTTGTGAAATGATAGAATGTTGCCCCTGGATAACTGTCGACTTGGATGTTGGGGTTATTGAATGGTGGGATCCGGTTGAGGTTTGAGTCTCCTATGATGAGTATTGGTGTGTGTCCTTCAATGTTCCAATCTGTCACCTTATAATTCGGCCTAGCTTTGTGATAGAAGGGTTTTTGGGGAGGGTGTGTGGGTTTGGGCTGTGGTTGGGATTGAAGATGGGGTTGTGGTGGGGATGATGGTGGGTATTTTGAGGCGCCAGTCGTACAGGGGTCCTGGACAGGCAGAGGCACAACGATATTAGTTGTTTGTGGGGGTTCGGATCTGGGAGCTTTGGGGTGTTGCCCATTGTCTTGCCCTTTGATCATCATCATACTCCCCTTGAATTGCCCTCTCCTTGTCTGTACCCCTTGCCTGGCGCCTCCTATGGGTGAAAGAGGAGCAGATGTAATTATGTCTCTTAATAGTATTGATACATTACCCTGTACTTTTTTGCAGTTTGTGTTTTGTTTAATAGGTGTGACTGTAGGTGTACTGGTTTCTGTTTGACTGTTGGCTGTGTGGTGAACCTGGGCTATGATAAGAGTGGCTGCTTTGGTTTCTGTTTGACTGTTGACTGTGTGGTGAACCTGGGCTATGATAGGAGTGGCTGCTTTGGTTTCTGTTTGACTGTTGACTGTGTGGTGAACCTGGGCTATGATAGGAGTGGCTGCTTTGGGAGTAGGGGGACCCACTGGGCTTTTCCATTTCTCCTCTTCAGTTATAGGGGTTGCTATTCTTACCTCTCCTTTTTGATTGGAAAGGGAAGAATCAGTGAAAGTGGATGTTGAGGGTAGGGAGTGGAGATGTGTTTTTGAAAGAGTCTGTATGCGAAGGTTATAGGTTTCACTCAGGGTCGGTTGTTTTCCCAGTGATAGTGTCCGTAAGTATGATGGTTGTCTTTTTGGCAGGGGGCGAGGCTTTGATAAAGGTGGAAATTCCTCTGTTGAGGAGAGAGGGGGCACTGGGGTTGGAGTTGGTATCGTTGGTGGGGAAATTTGTAGTGGGGTGTGTTCTATTGCTGGAAGTGTATGTGGTTGGTCTCGTATTGTGTTTGTCCGTATAGTTGTTAGTTGGGGAGAGGAAGAGGCCTGAGGGAGTTCCAAAATGGTTTCCACTCTAGTGATGGTGGTGGGTGTCAGTTTATGTTTGTACCTCTTATGTGCCCAGCCTATTGCGATTGTCAGTGCCAAAGTGTTGGGTGTGTTTATTTGTTGTTTAACCTGTTGGGTCTAGGGGGCAGCATTTGCATGTCTGGATAAAAAAAATGTACCCGATTTAATCTGGTTACTAATCCTACCCAGTAACTAGAATATGCATATACTTATTATATATGGATAGAAAACACTCTAAAGTTTCCAAAACTGTTTGAATGGTGTCTGTGAGTATAACAGAACTCATTTGGCAGGCAAAACCCTGAGACATTTTCTGACAGGAAGTGGATACCTGATGTGTTGTATTGACTTTAAACCTATCCCATTGAAAAACACAGGGGTTTAGGAATATTTTGGCACTTCCTATTGCTTCCACTAGATGTCACCAGCCTTTACAAAGTGTTTTGAGTCTTCTGGAGGGAGATCTGACCGAACAAGAGCCATGGAACGATGATGTCCCATTAGACACCTGGCGCGCGAGTTCATGTTGGGTACCCTCGTTCCAATACGTTATAAAAGAGTATGCATTCGTCCACCTTGAATATTATTCATGTTCTGGTTAAAAAAGGCCCTAATGATTTATGCTATACAACGTTTGACATGTTTGAACGAACGGAAATATATTTTTTCCCCTCGTTCATGACGAGAAGTCCGGCTGGCTTACATCATGTGCTAACGAGACGGAGATTTTTGGACATAAATGATGAGCTTTTTTGAACAAAACTACATTCGTTATGGACCTGTGATACCTGGAAGTGACATCTGATGAAGAGAATCAAAGGTAATGGATTATTTACATAGTATTTTCGATTTTAGATCTCCCCAACATGACGTCTAGTCTGTATCGCAACGCGTATTTTTCTGGGCGCAGTGCTCAGATTATTGCAAAGTGTGATTTCCCAGTAAGGTTATTTTTAAATCTGGCAAGTTGATTGCGTTCAAGAGATGTAAATCTATAATTCTTTAAATGACAATATAATATTTTACCAATGTTTTCTAATTTTAATTATTTAATTTGTTACGCTGACTTGACTGCCGGTTATTGGAGGGAAACGATTTCCTCAACATCAATGCCATAGTAAAACGCTGTTTTTGGATATAAATATGAACTTGATAGAACTAAAAATGCATGCATTGTCTAACATAATGTCCTAGGAGTGTCATCTGATGGAGATTGTAAAAGGTTAGTGCATCATTTTAGCTGGTTTTATGGTTTTGGTGACCCTGTCTTTGACTTGACAAAACATTACACACAACTCTTGTAAATGTACTGTCCTAACATACTCTAAATTTATGCTTTCGCCGTAAAACCTTTTTGAAATCGTAAAACGTGGTTAGATTAAGGAGATGTTTATCTTTCAAATGGTGTAAAATAGTTGTATTTTTGAAAAATTTGAATTTTGACATTTATTTGGATTCAAATTTGCCGCTCTTGAAATGCACCTGCTGTTGATGGAGTGCACCACGGGTGGCACGCTAGCGTCCCACCTAGCCCCAAGAGGTTAATGGTGTGGGTGACTGACTGGTAATGTGTCTGTAGTATGTACATGTTGTTTTGCATCCACTGGTGTGTGTTCTGTGATAATTTTATTGTGGTGTAGTCTGTGGGTGAAGATGGTTTAATAAAGTTGGTGACACGATGCACCTGTCTCATCATACCAGTAGGGAATACATGATTTTTAAGTGCCTTCTCCACCACTTCCATGTGGTGGAGAACCGGACAGTGTAAATCAAAAAAGCAGGATAATACTATATTTAGAATAGAAGATGTGAAGGCCTGAACAGCACGGGACGTTGTGTGCTGCTCAGGACCAGTCCTTACCACTTTGTTATTTTGTTGACCGGGTTATTGAAATATGAAGGTGGCGATGAGGTTGCCGATTGTGTCTTGGCGTTCCAGGGCTGGAGCTGTGATCCGTTTTCCTTTCGCCGTGTTCTTTGTAAGCCGGGTTATTGCGATATGGAGATGGAGATGAGGTTACCGATTGTTTCTTAGCGTTCCTGCGTTCAAGGGCTGGGGCTGTAATCCGTTGTTCTTTGTGAGTCCAATCCTGTTAAAAGATCTCGTTCCAGAGGTTAAAGTCACGATTGTTTCCCCAAGTGTCTATGCACTTTAGGCAATGAGCTCCCCCTTACCCCTCCACATCTTAACTCTAAAACGTAACTTTTAATATTATTAGTTAAAATCAAAAGATGATTAAAAACCAAGCAATGTTAAAATCCACTGTGAAGTCCTGTTTCAAAAACCCTGACGTTTCGCAGAATTTTCTGCTTCTTCAGAGGGATCTTTTCCTCGACTGAGAACCCCGTACCTTTTAAAATGGGAGCAATTAGGAGGGAAACACCCAACCACTGCTCCCAAATTGGGCGTTTCTATCTTTCTGTTACCCTATTGGTTCAATTTATCAGACACCCAAATAGACACTCAAAGGCGGGAGAGTGATGGCATTACGTGGGCTTATATATGTTAAACTCCTCTTTCTTCTATTTGCTTTTCAGTTCAGTTTCCAGACTTTGTTATAAATTAACCTGGCAATATCCCCAGCCATACTTTCTATCCATTAAATATCCTTTGTCCTGATAGTCCCCCATTTTCCCCCGTATTTCCCTCTCTGATACTTTACTTCCCTCCCCTCCCATTCTGTCCCTAAATTGTTATTCTGTTCAGTTCTATTACATTTTCTATTATTCTGTACTTTTGTATTTCTTAGTTGTTGTATGTGGTTCTGTATATGAATACCATGCTATTCCTCTAGTACAATGAGACAAATCAAAGAAATAAAAGATAATAATGATAACAGTGTTGGGGGAAAGAAGAGTGATTCAATGTTATATATTGCGGTAATTCACAAGCGCTATTGCTCTCCCGGTGGGTGCGAACGTGAATGACCCGTGGGCAGCTGAGGCGCAACACGCCGCACAAGGAGCAGAAGCCAGCACCTGGAGGCAGTACTACACCTGTAGAAGGATAAACCAGGGATGGCACGGGCAAGGGTTAGGTTTTGAATATAATTGTGTTTCATATCAACTAGCTTGTTTTACGGTGCACAGGCCTATCTCCTGTTCATCCCTCTCCTTCTGATGATGTTATTATATTTAGGTGTAGTACTTAAAATTGCCTGTAGATGTCCTCCTAAGATCATAAATAGACTAAAATGAGTTCTAAAATGCCTTTTTCTGTGTGACAGTACAGGAGCTGATGTGGTGAGATTAATTCAACCAGTGTTGTTAAATATGAACATAAAAGCAATATTGTGCATTTAGTTGGTTTTATTGTTTTATTCTGTTAAAAGAATGAGATTAAGAGAGGTGGATGGTTTGATGTGGTCTGTGAGGGTTGGATGAATGGGAGAGAGGACTGCCAATGTGTTGTTTTTTTAATGGTTCTTAAAAATCGTTTTGAATATCCTCTTCTTCTGATTGCATTGAATAGTGTATTTATTGCATAATCCAGGTCTTGCTTGCAAGATGATATCCTGTAGAACCGTATGATTTGTGATTTTATTATTCCCTTAAATGTATGTTTAGGATGGTAACTGTGTTTATGGAGTAAAGCATGTGTGTCTGTTGGTTTGAAGTAGACTCTAGTGTGTAGTGTTTTCTGTGGTTGATTGTTATTACTGAAAAACACTGTTGTGTCTAAGAAGTTGACTTCTTGCGGATGAATTGTGTATTTAACCTTAATTGATGAATGATGGCTGTTGAGAATGTTCATAAAGTCTGTGAATAATTGGATGTCGTGGGGCCAGGCTCCTATTATGTCGTCTAAAAACCGGTAATAAAAAGTGGGTTGATATGGACACTTGGCCAGTGCCTCTCTCTCCCATTCAGCCATGTATATGTTGGCGTAAGCAGGTGCGAATTTTTTGCCCATAGCTGTTCCCTCCACCTGCAGGTAATAGTGATCGTTGAATAAAAAGTCATTGCTAGTCAGGCTGATTTCTAATAGTTGTAATATTTCTGTGTCCGGTCTAGTGTTGTCTGGGTATCTCTTAAAGATATTTCTAATTGCTTGTATTCCTGTTGCTGTATTTATATTAGTATACAGGCTATTTCTAATTTAGAAATGTAGTTTTTGTTTAAAATCCCTTGGAAAATTACAGTTACACCTCCTAACTCTTCCATTGGCTGTCAACAATCTTTATGAATAGGTTTCAACCGTCATCTGTTACCGGGCAGATCATTTTGGCTCAGTCAATCATTTGCCAGTCTGAGGAGAGGTGTCATGATGTGTGTACACGTGACATCATCGTCTTTTTTATTTTTCCTCTGGGAATAATAGCTATATCGTCCACGCCACATGGCATTGTTGTGAATGTGTCAACAAAACGGACTCATTTGGAAAATAAGCCAGTAGTGCTGCATTCCACTCCGCAGGTAATATTACATTACAAAGGTTTGATTTGAGCAATTTTTTAGCTAGCTACTTAGCTGTCTTTTGTATACAAGTGTGTAGTTTAGAGTTGGAGGTTAATGGAGGTTAGCTAGCCAGCTATCTTCGTCCGGCGCGCCACCGTTTTCCTACTTAGTCAACAACTGCTAGCAAGCTAGCCAACTTATACCGACTAGCAGCACTGTAGAAACTAATACGGAACGAATACGGAACGATTTGATTAGTGTAGTGTTATCTAGCTACAAAGTTGTCTTTGTATCTAAGATAATTGTGTAGTTGAGAGTAATTATGGATGTTCGTCCTCCTAACGTAGTCAACACTGCTAGCTGCTAGCTAGCTAGTCATCACTGCTAGCTAGCCAACTTCTACCGACTAGCAGCACTGCAGAAACTATTACATTACATTACAACGTAACGACTTGATTAGTGTGGTGTTAGTTGTCTTTGCTGTCTCTGTATCTAAGATAATTGTGTAGTTTGAGCAGACTTAGTCAACACACCTAGTCATCATTAACCCACTGCTAGCTAGCCAACCGTTACCGACTAGCAGCGCTGTAGATACTAATACTAATACTTTACAACGGAACGATTTGACTAGTGCAGTGTTAGCTAGCTAGCTACTTAGTTGTCTTTGTCATAGCTTGATAATTCTGTAGTTTATTAATTACCGAGGTTAGCTAGCCAGCTATTTCGGTCCCCTGCGACGCCATTTTTCCTAACCCAGCCAGCTATTATTGACGAGTAGCATTGTAGAAACTAACTACATTACAAGGAACGTCTTGATTAGTGTTATGTTAGCTAGCTGGCTACAAAGTTGCTTTGTATCATGACAAGGTGTAGTACTGAAACTATCGAGGTTACCTAGCCAGCTACACTTTCAAACAAAGTCAACAACGCAGCCACTGCTAGCTAGCTAACACTGCACTAGTCAAATCGTTCCGTTGTAAAGTATTAGTATCTACAGCGCTGCTAGTCGGACATTATGTTATACAATACATGCATGTTTTGTTCAATCAAGTTCATATTTATATCAAAAACCAGCCAGCCAGCAGTACTGTATCATTTTAGTCAAAAAGATTTTTGCAACGTAAGCTAACTTTCTGAACATTCGAGACGTGTAGTCCACTTGTCATTCCAATCTCCTTTGCATTAGCGTAGCCTCTTCTGTAGCCTGTGTATCCCTGTTCTCCCCTCTGCACAGGCCATACAGACGCTTCACACCGCGTGGCCGCTGCCACTCTAACCTGGTGGTCCCAGCGTGCACGACCCACGTGGAGTTCCAGGTCTCCGGCAGCCTCTGGAACTGCCGGTCTGCGGCCAACAAGGCAGAGTTCATCTCAGCCTATGCTACCCTCCAGTCCCTCGACTTGGCGCTGACGGAAACATGGATTACCACAGGTAACACTGCTACTCCTACTGCTCTCTCCTCGTCTGCCCACGTGTTCTCGCACTGGTCAGCGGGGTGGTGGCACTGGGATCCTCATCTCTGCTAAGTGGACATTCTCTCTTTCTCCCCTGACCCATCTGTCTATCGCCTCCTTTGAATTCCATGCTGTCACAGTTACCAGCTCTTTCAAGCTTAACATCCTTATCATTTATCGCCCTCCAGGTTCCCTTGGAGAGTTCATCAATGAGCTTGACGCCTTGATAAGTTCCTTTCCTGAGGATGGCTGGTGAGCCATCCTCAGGAAAGGAACTTATCAAGGCGTCAAGCTCATTGATGAACTCTCCAAAGGTAGACGAGGGGAGGTTAACGTCACCCAGAACTGTGAGAGGTGTCTCACAGTTCTGGGTGACTTTAACCTCTTACATCTAGACGTTCCGCTAGCGGAACACCTGCTCCAATATCCAATGATGGGCGTGGCGCGAAATACAAACTCCTCTAAAATACAAAAACTTTGTGCTGTGTGAGTGTGTGTGTGTGTTTGTTTGTGTGTGAGAGCTTTTCTTTGACATCTGATGGGAAAAATGACTGTTCATGAGGGTTACCTAGTCAAACATATGAAGTTTTGGAAAGATGTGACTTTTCTAACCCTTCAAAACAGCTACTCTGACCCCTATTTAAGGCACTTCCGGTTGTCACAGGAAGCGTATACTCGACACACGTTGTCTTTGGGGTAGGCATAAACATTGTTTGTGTGTGAGAGCTTTTCTTTGACATCTGATGGGAAAAATGACTGTTCATGAGGGTTACCTAGTCAAACATATGAAGTTTTGGAAAGATGTGACTTTTCTAACCCTTCAAAACAGCTACTCTGACCCCTATTTAAGGCACTTCCGGTTGTCACAGGAAGCGTATACTCGACACACGTTGTCTTTGGGGTAGGCATAAACAGAATCCTGAATATGAAGTCTCTACCTTAACCTCTTATATCTAGACGTTCCGCTAGCGGAACACCTGCTCCAATGATAGGCGTGGCGCGAATGACAAATTCCTCAAAAATACAAAAAATTCAATTTTTCAAACATATGACTATTTCACTATGACTATTTCACTATTCACTATTTCACTGTGTCTGTCTATCCCTGTTCTCCCCTCTGCACAGGCCATACAGACGCTTCACACCGCGTGGCCGCTGCCACTCTAACCTGGTGGTCCCAGCGTGCACGACCCACGTGGAGTTCCAGGTCTCCGGCAGCCTCTGGAACTGCCGGTCTGCGGCCAACAAGGCAGAGTTCATCTCAGCCTATGCTACCCTCCAGTCCCTCGACTTGGCGCTGACGGAAACATGGATTACCACAGGTAACACTGCTACTCCTACTGCTCTCTCCTCGTCTGCCCACGTGTTCTCGCACTGGTCAGCGGGGTGGTGGCACTGGGATCCTCATCTCTGCTAAGTGGACATTCTCTCTTTCTCCCCTGACCCATCTGTCTATCGCCTCCTTTGAATTCCATGCTGTCACAGTTACCAGCTCTTTCAAGCTTAACATCCTTATCATTTATCGCCCTCCAGGTTCCCTTGGAGAGTTCATCAATGAGCTTGATGCCTTGATAAGTTCCTTTCCTGAGGATGGCTGGTGAGCCATCCTCAGGAAAGGAACTTATCAAGGCGTCAAGCTCATTGATGAACTCTCCAAAGGTAGACGAGGGGAGGTTAACGTCACCCAGAACTGTGAGAGGTGTCTCACAGTTCTGGGTGACTTTAACCTCTTACATCTAGACGTTCCGCTAGCGGAACACCTGCTCCAATATCCAATGATGGGCGTGGCGCGAAATACAAACTCCTCTAAAATACAAAAACTTCAATTTTTCAAACATATGACTATTTCACAGCATTTTAAAGATAAGACTCTCCTTTATCTAACCACACTGTCCGATTTCAAAAAGGCTTTACAACGAAAGCAAAACATTAGATTAGGGTTAGGGTTAGGTTTTGAATATAATTGTGTTTCATATCAACTAGCTTGTTTTACGGTGCACAGGCCCATCTCCTGTTCATCCCTCTCCTTCTGATGATATTATATTTAGGTGTAGTACTTAAAATTGCCTGTAGATGTCCTCCTAAGATCATAAATAGACTAAAATGAGTTCTAAAATGCCTTTTTCTGTGTGACAGTACAGGAGCTGATGTGGTGAGATTAATTCAACCAGTGTTGTTAAATATGAACATAAAAGCAATATTGTGCATTTAGTTGGTTTTATTGTTTTATTCTGTTAAAATAATGAGATTAAGAGAGGTGGATGGTTTGATGTGGTCTGTGAGGGTTGGATGAATGGGAGAGAGGGCTGCCAATGTGTTGTTTTTAATGGTTCTTAAAAATCGTTTTGAATATCCTCTTCTTCTGATTGCATTGAATAGTGTATTTATTGCATAATCCAGGTCTTGCTTGCAAGATGATATCCTGTAGAACCGTATGATTTGTGATTTTATTTTTCCCTTAAATGTATGTTTAGGATGGTAACTGTGTTTATGGAGTAAAGCATGTGTGTCTGTTGGTTTGAAGTAGACTCTAGTGTGTAGTGTTTTCTGTGGTTGATTGTTATTACTGAAAAACACTGTTGTGTCTAAGAAGTTGACTTCTTGCGGATGAATTGTGTATTTAACCTTAATTGATGAATGATGGCTGTTGAGAATGTTCATAAAGTCTGTGAATAATTGGATGTCGTGGGGCCAGGCTCCTATTATGTCGTCTAAAAACCGGTAATAAAAAGTGGGTTGATATGGACACTTGGCCAGTGCCTCTCTCTCCCATTCAGCCATGTATATGTTGGCGTAAGCAGGTGCGAATATTTTGCCCATAGCTGTTCCCTCCACCTGCAGGTAATAGTGATCGTTGAATAAAAAGTCATTGCTAGTCAGGCTGATTTCTAATAGTTGTAATATTTCTGTGTCCGGTCTAGTGTTGTCTGGGTATCTCTTAAAGATATTTCTAATTGCTTGTATTCCTGTTGCTGTATTTATATTAGTATACAGGCTATCAATATCTATGGTGAATATGTGTGTGTTGGAGGGAACAACTATGGGTCCAATCCTCTCCATGAAGTGATAAGTGTCCCTGAGAAAGCTGGGGTGCCTGGTGGAGAGAGGGTTAATATAATGATCTATGTATTGTGAAATGTTATAGGATTCACTATTGCAGTCTGACACAATCGGTCTGCCAGGAGGAACTTCAAAGGGAATTGTCCATGTCCCTGGTTCCTTGTGTACTTTTAACAGTAAGTAGAATAGTCTAGGTCGTGGAGTATCTGTGCCATAGAGAAAGTCCCGTTGTTTTGCTGTGATGTAGTGTTGGTCGTAGAGTCTTTTTATTATTGTCCTTAACTGTGTCTGTGGTTGTATACTATTTTCTATTGGTTTATAATGTTTGGTGTTGGATAGCTGTCTGTTGGCTTCATACATGTATTGATGTTTATCCAATATTACTATTTTTTAACCTTTATCTGCTGGTTTGATGATTATGTGTGGGTTATTTTTAAGTTGTTGTATTGCCTGTCTTTCTACGTGTGTGAGGTTATCCTCCCTATCCGTGTGAATCTGGTGGTTGTGAAGTGTGTTCTTGTCTGTTCTGATTAATCTCCTGATTCTACCATCTATCTGGGAGGTTTTAGGTTCCCAGGTAGATGGTAAGGTAAATGGTTGGTGGTTGTCGTCTGTGTTATAGTCAAAGTAGTCCAACAGTTTAAGTCTTCTATGATATTTGTGAGTGTCCCTTTGAAGTTCCTCCCAATCAAATTTGTTTGGGCGAGGGATGAATGTCAACCCTCTCTCCAGGAGCTTTACCTGTGCTGCTGTGGGTATGAAGGATTTGGAAAGATTCATGATATTAGATGTTGACTGGTCCACTGCTCCCCCTGGTGGAGGATCTGCACCGGTTATTAGGGAAGGAGAGAGATTGAAAGAAAGATTATTTCTATCCAGACTGTGGCTTGTGGTTAATGTAAATTTAACTTTCTGCACCAGTGTTGAAAGATGAGGTCTGCTGTGGTGGATGTCCAGTGTATGAGATCTGTTGTTGTATGAAATGTATCTTGTGGAATCTCTAATAGGGTTGGGAAGTTAGTGGTAATATAAGCATTGATGAGCTTAAGGTTTCTCTTCTGCTGTGAAGTAAGAAGAGGTGAATGGCTGATGACAGGAATGTATATTGTTGCGTTTGGAAATGTTTTCTTTGCCTCCTTGTGCATACCTGACAACTGTTTTAATGATGTTTGGAATGGGTCGTGATCCTTGTTGTTCAAACCCACCGAGATAACAACAGTCGCCGTGTCTGTATGTATGGGGGTTTTCTCCAGTACCTTTGTGAAATGATAGAATGTTGCCCCTGGATAACTGTCGACTTGGATGTTGGGGTTATTGAATGGTGGGATCCGGTTGAGGTTTGAGTCTCCTATGATGAGTATTGGTGTGTGTCCTTCAATGTTCCAATCTGTCACCTTATAATTCGGCCTAGCTTTGTGATAGAAGGGTTTTTGGGGAGGGTGTGTGGGTTTGGGCTGTGGTTGGGATTGAAGATGGGGTTGTGGTGGGGATGATGGTGGGTATTTTGAGGCGCCAGTCGTACAGGGGTCCTGGACAGGCAGAGGCACAACGATATTAGTTGTTTGTGGGGGTTCGGATCTGGGAGCTTTGGGGTGTTGCCCATTGTCTTGCCCTTTGATCATCATCATACTCTCCTTGTCTGTACCCCTTGCCTGGCGCCTCCTATGGGTGAAAGAGGAGCAGATGTAATTATGTCTCTTAATAGTATTGATACATTACCCTGTACTTTTTTGCAGTTTGTGTTTTGTTTAATAGGTGTGACTGTAGGTGTACTGGTTTCTGTTTGACTGTTGGCTGTGTGGTGAACCTGGGCTATGATAAGAGTGGCTGCTTTGGTTTCTGTTTGACTGTTGACTGTGTGGTGAACCTGGGCTATGATAGGAGTGGCTGCTTTGGTTTCTGTTTGACTGTTGACTGTGTGGTGAACCTGGGCTATGATAGGAGTGGCTGCTTTGGGAGTAGGGGGACCCACTGGGCTTTTCCATTTCTCCTCTTCAGTTATAGGGGTTGCTATTCTTACCTCTCCTTTTTGATTGGAAAGGGAAGAATCAGTGAAAGTGGATGTTGAGGGTAGGGAGTGGAGATGTGTTTTTGAAAGAGTCTGTATGCGAAGGTTATAGGTTTCACTCAGGGTCGGTTGTTTTCCCAGTGATAGTGTCCGTAAGTATGATGGTTGTCTTTTTGGCAGGGGGCGAGGCTTTGATAAAGGTGGAAATTCCTCTGTTGAGGAGAGAGGGGGCACTGGGGTTGGAGTTGGTATCGTTGGTGGGGAAATTTGTAGTGGGGTGTGTTCTATTGCTGGAAGTGTATGTGGTTGGTCTCGTATTGTGTTTGTCCGTATAGTTGTTAGTTGGGGAGAGGAAGAGGCCTGAGGGAGTTCCAAAATGGTTTCCACTCTAGTGATGGTGGTGGGTGTCAGTTTATGTTTGTACCTCTTATGTGCCCAGCCTATTGCGATTGTCAGTGCCAAAGTGTTGGGTGTGTTTATTTGTTGTTTAACCTGTTGGGTCTAGGGGGCAGCATTTGCATGTCTGGATAAAAAAAATGTACCCGATTTAATCTGGTTACTAATCCTACCCAGTAACTAGAATATGCATATACTTATTATATATGGATAGAAAACACTCTAAAGTTTCCAAAACTGTTTGAATGGTGTCTGTGAGTATAACAGAACTCATTTGGCAGGCAAAACCCTGAGACATTTTCTGACAGGAAGTGGATACCTGATGTGTTGTATTGACTTTAAACCTATCCCATTGAAAAACACAGGGGTTTAGGAATATTTTGGCACTTCCTATTGCTTCCACTAGATGTCACCAGCCTTTACAAAGTGTTTTGAGTCTTCTGGAGGGAGATCTGACCGAACAAGAGCCATGGAACGATGATGTCCCATTAGACACCTGGCGCGCGAGTTCATGTTGGGTACCCTCGTTCCAATACGTTATAAAAGAGTATGCATTCGTCCACCTTGAATATTATTCATGTTCTGGTTAAAAAAGGCCCTAATGATTTATGCTATACAACGTTTGACATGTTTGAACGAACGGAAATATATTTTTTCCCCTCGTTCATGACGAGAAGTCCGGCTGGCTTACATCATGTGCTAACGAGACGGAGATTTTTGGACATAAATGATGAGCTTTTTTGAACAAAACTACATTCGTTATGGACCTGTGATACCTGGAAGTGACATCTGATGAAGAGAATCAAAGGTAATGGATTATTTACATAGTATTTTCGATTTTAGATCTCCCCAACATGACGTCTAGTCTGTATCGCAACGCGTATTTTTCTGGGCGCAGTGCTCAGATTATTGCAAAGTGTGATTTCCCAGTAAGGTTATTTTTAAATCTGGCAAGTTGATTGCGTTCAAGAGATGTAAATCTATAATTCTTTAAATGACAATATAATATTTTACCAATGTTTTCTAATTTTAATTATTTAATTTGTTACGCTGACTTGACTGCCGGTTATTGGAGGGAAACGATTTCCTCAACATCAATGCCATAGTAAAACGCTGTTTTTGGATATAAATATGAACTTGATAGAACTAAAAATGCATGCATTGTCTAACATAATGTCCTAGGAGTGTCATCTGATGGAGATTGTAAAAGGTTAGTGCATCATTTTAGCTGGTTTTATGGTTTTGGTGACCCTGTCTTTGACTTGACAAAACATTACACACAACTCTTGTAAATGTACTGTCCTAACATACTCTAAATTTATGCTTTCGCCGTAAAACCTTTTTGAAATCGTAAAACGTGGTTAGATTAAGGAGATGTTTATCTTTCAAATGGTGTAAAATAGTTGTATTTTTGAAAAATTTGAATTTTGACATTTATTTGGATTCAAATTTGCCGCTCTTGAAATGCACCTGCTGTTGATGGAGTGCACCACGGGTGGCACGCTAGCGTCCCACCTAGCCCCAAGAGGTTAATGGTGTGGGTGACTGACTGGTAATGTGTCTGTAGTATGTACATGTTGTTTTGCATCCACTGGTGTGTGTTCTGTGATAATTTTATTGTGGTGTAGTCTGTGGGTGAAGATGGTTTAATAAAGTTGGTGACACGATGCACCTGTCTCATCATACCAGTAGGGAATACATGATTTTTAAGTGCCTTCTCCACCACTTCCATGTGGTGGAGAACCGGACAGTGTAAATCAAAAAAGCAGGATAATACTATATTTAGAATAGAAGATGTGAAGGCCTGAACAGCACGGGACGTTGTGTGCTGCTCAGGACCAGTCCTTACCACTTTGTTATTTTGTTGACCGGGTTATTGAAATATGAAGGTGGCGATGAGGTTGCCGATTGTGTCTTGGCGTTCCAGGGCTGGAGCTGTGATCCGTTTTCCTTTCGCCGTGTTCTTTGTAAGCCGGGTTATTGCGATATGGAGATGGAGATGAGGTTACCGATTGTTTCTTAGCGTTCCTGCGTTCAAGGGCTGGGGCTGTAATCCGTTGTTCTTTGTGAGTCCAATCCTGTTAAAAGATCTCGTTCCAGAGGTTAAAGTCACGATTGTTTCCCCAAGTGTCTATGCACTTTAGGCAATGAGCTCCCCCTTACCCCTCCACATCTTAACTCTAAAACGTAACTTTTAATATTATTAGTTAAAATCAAAAGATGATTAAAAACCAAGCAATGTTAAAATCCACTGTGAAGTCCTGTTTCAAAAACCCTGACGTTTCGCAGAATTTTCTGCTTCTTCAGAGGGATCTTTTCCTCGACTGAGAACCCCGTACCTTTTAAAATGGGAGCAATTAGGAGGGAAACACCCAACCACTGCTCCCAAATTGGGCGTTTCTATCTTTCTGTTACCCTATTGGTTCAATTTATCAGACACCCAAATAGACACTCAAAGGCGGGAGAGTGATGGCATTACGTGGGCTTATATATGTTAAACTCCTCTTTCTTCTATTTGCTTTTCAGTTCAGTTTCCAGACTTTGTTATAAATTAACCTGGCAATATCCCCAGCCATACTTTCTATCCATTAAATATCCTTTGTCCTGATAGTCCCCCATTTTCCCCCGTATTTCCCTCTCTGATACTTTACTTCCCTCCCTATTCTGTCCCTAAATTGTTATTCTGTTCAGTTCTATTACATTTTCTATTATTCTGTACTTTTGTATTTCTTAGTTGTTGTATGTGGTTCTGTATATGAATACCATGCTATTCCTCTAGTACAATGAGACAAATCAAAGAAATAAAAGATAATAATGATAACAGTGTTGGGGGAAAGAAGAGTGATTCAATGTTATATATTGCGGTAATTCACAAGCGCTATTGCTCTCCCGGTGGGTGCGAACGTGAATGACCCGTGGGCAGCTGAGGCGCAACACGCCGCACAAGGAGCAGAAGCCAGCACCTGGAGGCAGTACTACACCTGTAGAAGGATAAACCAGGGATGGCACGGGCAAGGGTTAGGTTTTGAATATAATTGTGTTTCATATCAACTAGCTTGTTTTACGGTGCACAGGCCTATCTCCTGTTCATCCCTCTCCTTCTGATGATATTATATTTAGGTGTAGTACTTAAAATTGCCTGTAGATGTCCTCCTAAGATCATAAATAGACTAAAATGAGTTCTAAAATGCCTTTTTCTGTGTGACAGTACAGGAGCTGATGTGGTGAGATTAATTCAACCAGTGTTGTTAAATATGAACATAAAAGCAATATTGTGCATTTAGTTGGTTTTATTGTTTTATTCTGTTAAAAGAATGAGATTAAGAGAGGTGGATGGTTTGATGTGGTCTGTGAGGGTTGGATGAATGGGAGAGAGGACTGCCAATGTGTTTTTTTTTTAATGGTTCTTAAAAATCGTTTTGAATATCCTCTTCTTCTGATTGCATTGAATAGTGTATTTATTGCATAATCCAGGTCTTGCTTGCAAGATGATATCCTGTAGAACCGTATGATTTGTGATTTTATTATTCCCTTAAATGTATGTTTAGGATGGTAACTGTGTTTATGGAGTAAAGCATGTGTGTCTGTTGGTTTGAAGTAGACTCTAGTGTGTAGTGTTTTCTGTGGTTGATTGTTATTACTGAAAAACACTGTTGTGTCTAAGAAGTTGACTTCTTGCGGATGAATTGTGTATTTAACCTTAATTGATGAATGATGGCTGTTGAGAATGTTCATAAAGTCTGTGAATAATTGGATGTCGTGGGGCCAGGCTCCTATTATGTCGTCTAAAAACCGGTAATAAAAAGTGGGTTGATATGGACACTTGGCCAGTGCCTCTCTCTCCCATTCAGCCATGTATATGTTGGCGTAAGCAGGTGCGAATTTTTTGCCCATAGCTGTTCCCTCCACCTGCAGGTAATAGTGATCGTTGAATAAAAAGTCATTGCTAGTCAGGCTGATTTCTAATAGTTGTAATATTTCTGTGTCCGGTCTAGTGTTGTCTGGGTATCTCTTAAAGATATTTCTAATTGCTTGTATTCCTGTTGCTGTATTTATATTAGTATACAGGCTATCAATATCTATGGTGAATATGTGTGTGTTGGAGGGAACAACTATGGGTCCAATCCTCTCCATGAAGTGATAAGTGTCCCTGAGAAAGCTGGGGTGCCTGGTGGAGAGAGGGTTAATATAATGATCTATGTATTGTGAAATGTTATAGGATTCACTATTGCAGTCTGACACAATCGGTCTGCCAGGAGGAACTTCAAAGGGAATTGTCCATGTCCCTGGTTCCTTGTGTACTTTTAACAGTAAGTAGAATAGTCTAGGTCGTGGAGTATCTGTGCCATAGAGAAAGTCCCGTTGTTTTGCTGTGATGTAGTGTTGGTCGTAGAGTCTTTTTATTATTGTCCTTAACTGTGTCTGTGTCTGTGGTTGTATACTATTTTCTATTGGTTTATAATGTTTGGTGTTGGATAGCTGTCTGTTGGCTTCATACATGTATTGATGTTTATCCAATATTACTATTTTTTAACCTTTATCTGCTGGTTTGATGATTATGTGTGGGTTATTTTTAAGTTGTTGTATTGCCTGTCTTTCTACGTGTGTGAGGTTATCCTCCCTATCCGTGTGAATCTGGTGGTTGTGAAGTGTGTTCTTGTCTGTTCTGATTAATCTCCTGATTCTACCATCTATCTGGGAGGTTTTAGGTTCCCAGGTAGATGGTAAGGTAAATGGTTGGTGGTTGTCGTCTGTGTTATAGTCAAAGTAGTCCAACAGTTTAAGTCTTCTATGATATTTGTGAGTGTCCCTTTGAAGTTCCTCCCAATCAAATTTGTTTGGGCGAGGGATGAATGTCAACCCTCTCTCCAGGAGCTTTACCTGTGCTGCTGTGGGTATGAAGGATTTGGAAAGATTCATGATATTAGATGTTGACTGGTCCACTGCTCCCCCTGGTGGAGGATCTGCACCGGTTATTAGGGAAGGAGAGAGATTGAAAGAAAGATTATTTCTATCCAGACTGTGGCTTGTGGTTAATGTAAATTTAACTTTCTGCACCAGTGTTGAAAGATGAGGTCTGCTGTGGTGGATGTCCAGTGTATGAGATCTGTTGTTGTATGAAATGTATCTTGTGGAATCTCTAATAGGGTTGGGAAGTTAGTGGTAATATAAGCATTGATGAGCTTAAGGTTTCTCTTCTGCTGTGAAGTAAGAAGAGGTGAATGGCTGATGACAGGAATGTATATTGTTGCGTTTGGAAATGTTTTCTTTGCCTCCTTGTGCATACCTGACAACTGTTTTAATGATGTTTGGAATGGGTCGTGATCCTTGTTGTTCAAACCCACCGAGATAACAACAGTCGCCGTGTCTGTATGTATGGGGGTTTTCTCCAGTACCTTTGTGAAATGATAGAATGTTGCCCCTGGATAACTGTCGACTTGGATGTTGGGGTTATTGAATGGTGGGATCCGGTTGAGGTTTGAGTCTCCTATGATGAGTATTGGTGTGTGTCCTTCAATGTTCCAATCTGTCACCTTATAATTCGGCCTAGCTTTGTGATAGAAGGGTTTTTGGGGAGGGTGTGTGGGTTTGGGCTGTGGTTGGGATTGAAGATGGGGTTGTGGTGGGGATGATGGTGGGTATTTTGAGGCGCCAGTCGTACAGGGGTCCTGGACAGGCAGAGGCACAACGATATTAGTTGTTTGTGGGGGTTCGGATCTGGGAGCTTTGGGGTGTTGCCCATTGTCTTGCCCTTTGATCATCATCATACTCCCCTTGAATTGCCCTCTCCTTGTCTGTACCCCTTGCCTGGCGCCTCCTATGGGTGAAAGAGGAGCAGATGTAATTATGTCTCTTAATAGTATTGATACATTACCCTGTACTTTTTTGCAGTTTGTGTTTTGTTTAATAGGTGTGACTGTAGGTGTACTGGTTTCTGTTTGACTGTTGGCTGTGTGGTGAACCTGGGCTATGATAAGAGTGGCTGCTTTGGTTTCTGTTTGACTGTTGACTGTGTGGTGAACCTGGGCTATGATAGGAGTGGCTGCTTTGGGAGTAGGGGGACCCACTGGGCTTTTCCATTTCTCCTCTTCAGTTATAGGGGTTGCTATTCTTACCTCTCCTTTTTGATTGGAAAGGGAAGAATCAGTGAAAGTGGATGTTGAGGGTAGGGAGTGGAGATGTGTTTTTGAAAGAGTCTGTATGCGAAGGTTATAGGTTTCACTCAGGGTCGGTTGTTTTCCCAGTGATAGTGTCCGTAAGTATGATGGTTGTCTTTTTGGCAGGGGGCGAGGCTTTGATAAAGGTGGAAATTCCTCTGTTGAGGAGAGAGGGGGCACTGGGGTTGGAGTTGGTATCGTTGGTGGGGAAATTTGTAGTGGGGTGTGTTCTATTGCTGGAAGTGTATGTGGTTGGTCTCGTATTGTGTTTGTCCGTATAGTTGTTAGTTGGGGAGAGGAAGAGGCCTGAGGGAGTTCCAAAATGGTTTCCACTCTAGTGATGGTGGTGGGTGTCAGTTTATGTTTGTACCTCTTATGTGCCCAGCCTATTGCGATTGTCAGTGCCAAAGTGTTGGGTGTGTTTATTTGTTGTTTAATGGTGTGGGTGACTGACTGGTAATGTGTCTGTAGTATGTACATGTTGTTTTGCATCCACTGGTGTGTGTTCTGTGATAATTTTATTGTGGTGTAGTCTGTGGGTGAAGATGGTTTAATAAAGTTGGTGACACGATGCACCTGTCTCATCATACCAGTAGGGAATACATGATTTTTAAGTGCCTTCTCCACCACTTCCATGTGGTGGAGAACCGGACAGTGTAAATCAAAAAAGCAGGATAATACTATATTTAGAATAGAAGATGTGAAGGCCTGAACAGCACGGGACGTTGTGTGCTGCTCAGGACCAGTCCTTACCACTTTGTTATTTTGTTGACCGGGTTATTGAAATATGAAGGTGGCGATGAGGTTGCCGATTGTGTCTTGGCGTTCCAGGGCTGGAGCTGTGATCCGTTTTCCTTTCGCCGTGTTCTTTGTAAGCCGGGTTATTGCGATATGGAGATGGAGATGAGGTTACCGATTGTTTCTTAGCGTTCCTGCGTTCAAGGGCTGGGGCTGTAATCCGTTGTTCTTTGTGAGTCCAATCCTGTTAAAAGATCTCGTTCCAGAGGTTAAAGTCACGATTGTTTCCCCAAGTGTCTATGCACTTTAGGCAATGAGCTCCCCCTTACCCCTCCACATCTTAACTCTAAAACGTAACTTTTAATATTATTAGTTAAAATCAAAAGATGATTAAAAACCAAGCAATGTTAAAATCCACTGTGAAGTCCTGTTTCAAAAACCCTGACGTTTCGCAGAATTTTCTGCTTCTTCAGAGGGATCTTTTCCTCGACTGAGAACCCCGTACCTTTTAAAATGGGAGCAATTAGGAGGGAAACACCCAATCACTGCTCCCAATCTGGGCGTTTCTATCTTTCTGTTACCCTATTGGTTCAATTTATCAGACACCCAAATAGACACTCAAAGGCGGGAGAGTGATGGCATTACGTGGGCTTATATATGTTAAACTCCTCTTTCTTCTATTTGCTTTTCAGTTCAGTTTCCAGACTTTGTTATAAATTAACCTGGCAATATCCCCAGCCATACTTTCTATCCATTAAATATCCTTTGTCCTGATAGTCCCCCATTTTCCCCCGTATTTCCCTCTCTGATACTTTACTTCCCTAACTTTCCCTCCCTATTCTGTCCCTATATTGTTATTCTGTTCAGTTCTATTACATTTTCTATTATTCTGTACTTTTGTATTTCTTAGTTGTTGTATGTGGTTCTGTATATGAATACCATGCTATTCCTCTAGTACAATGAGACAAATCAAAGAAATAAAAGATAATAATGATAACAGTGTTGGGGGAAAGAAGAGTGATTCAATGTTATATATTGCGGTAATTCACAAGCGCTATTGCTCTCCCGGTGGGTGCGAACGTGAATGACCCGTGGGCAGCTGAGGCGCAACACGCCGCACAAGGAGCAGAAGCCAGCACCTGGAGGCAGTACTACACCTGTAGAAGGATAAACCAGGGATGGCACGGGCAAGGGTTAGGTTTTGAATATAATTGTGTTTCATATCAACTAGCTTGTTTTACGGTGCACAGGCCTATCTCCTGTTCATCCCTCTCCTTCTGATGATGTTATTATATTTAGGTGTAGTACTTAAAATTGCCTGTAGATGTCCTCCTAAGATCATAAATAGACTAAAATGAGTTCTAAAATGCCTTTTTCTGTGTGACAGTACAGGAGCTGATGTGGTGAGATTAATTCAACCAGTGTTGTTAAATATGAACATAAAAGCAATATTGTGCATTTAGTTGGTTTTATTGTTTTATTCTGTTAAAAGAATGAGATTAAGAGAGGTGGATGGTTTGATGTGGTCTGTGAGGGTTGGATGAATGGGAGAGAGGACTGCCAATGTGTTGTTTTTTTAATGGTTCTTAAAAATCGTTTTGAATATCCTCTTCTTCTGATTGCATTGAATAGTGTATTTATTGCATAATCCAGGTCTTGCTTGCAAGATGATATCCTGTAGAACCGTATGATTTGTGATTTTATTATTCCCTTAAATGTATGTTTAGGATGGTAACTGTGTTTATGGAGTAAAGCATGTGTGTCTGTTGGTTTGAAGTAGACTCTAGTGTGTAGTGTTTTCTGTGGTTGATTGTTATTACTGAAAAACACTGTTGTGTCTAAGAAGTTGACTTCTTGCGGATGAATATTTAACCTTAATTGATGAATGATGGCTGTTGAGAATGTTCATAAAGTCTGTGAATAATTGGATGTCGTGGGGCCAGGCTCCTATTATGTCGTCTAAAAACCGGTAATAAAAAGTGGGTTGATATGGACACTTGGCCAGTGCCTCTCTCTCCCATTCAGCCATGTATATGTTGGCGTAAGCAGGTGCGAATTTTTTGCCCATAGCTGTTCCATTTAACCTTAATTGATGAATGATGGCTGTTGAGAATGTTCATAAAGTCTGTGAATAATTGGATGTCGTGGGGCCAGGCTCCTATTATGTCGTCTAAAAACCGGTAATAAAAAGTGGGTTGATATGGACACTTGGCCAGTGCCTCTCTCTCCCATTCAGCCATGTATATGTTGGCGTAAGCAGGTGCGAATTTTTTGCCCATAGCTGTTCCCTCCACCTGCAGGTAATAGTGATCGTTGAATAAAAAGTCATTGCTAGTCAGGCTGATTTCTAATAGTTGTAATATTTCTGTGTCCGGTCTAGTGTTGTCTGGGTATCTCTTAAAGATATTTCTAATTGCTTGTATTCCTGTTGCTGTATTTATATTAGTATACAGGCTATCAATATCTATGGTGAATATGTGTGTGTTGGAGGGAACAACTATGGGTCCAATCCTCTCCATGAAGTGATGTGTCCCTGAGAAAGCTGGGGTGCCTGGTGGAGAGAGGGTTAATATAATGATCTATGTATTGTGAAATGTTATAGGATTCACTATTGCAGTCTGACACAATCGGTCTGCCAGGAGGAACTTCAAAGGGAATTGTCCATGTCCCTGGTTCCTTGTGTACTTTTAACAGTAAGTAGAATAGTCTAGGTCGTGGAGTATCTGTGCCATAGAGAAAGTCCCGTTGTTTTGCTGTGATGTAGTGTTGGTCGTAGAGTCTTTTTATTATTGTCCTTAACTGTGTCTGTGTCTGTGGTTGTATACTATTTTCTATTGGTTTATAATGTTTGGTGTTGGATAGCTGTCTGTTGGCTTCATACATGTATTGATGTTTATCCAATATTACTATTTTTGAACCTTTATCTGCTGGTTTGATGATTATGTGTGGGTTATTTTTAAGTTGTTGTATTGCCTGTCTTTCTACGTGTGTGAGGTTATCCTCCCTATCCGTGTGAATCTGGTGGTTGTGAAGTGTGTTCTTGTCTGTTCTGATTAATCTCCTGATTCTACCATCTATCTGGGAGGTTTTAGGTTCCCAGGTAGATGGTAAGGTAAATGGTTGGTGGTTGTCGTCTGTGTTGTAGTCCAACAGTTTAAGTCTTCTATGATATTTGTGAGTGTCCCTTTGAAGTTCCTCCCAATCAAATTTGTTTGGGCGAGGGATGAATGTCAACCCTCTCTCCAGGAGCTTTACCTGTGCTGCTGTGGGTATGAAGGATTTGGAAAGATTCATGATATTAGATGTTGACTGGTCCACTGCTCCCCCTGGTGGAGGATCTGCACCGGTTATTAGGGAAGGAGAGAGATTGAAAGAAAGATTATTTCTATCCAGACTGTGGCTTGTGGTTAATGTAAATTTAACTGTCTGCACCAGTGTTGAAAGATGAGGTCTGCTGTGGTGGATGTCCAGTGTATGAGATCTGTTGTTGTATGAAATGTATCTTGTGGAATCTCTAATAGGGTTGGGAAGTTAGTGGTAATATAAGCATTGATGAGCTTAAGGTTTCTCTTCTGCTGTGAAGTAAGAAGAGGTGAATGGCTGATGACAGGAATGTATATTGTTGCGTTTGGAAATGTTTTCTTTGCCTCCTTGTGCATACCTGACAACTGTTTTAATGATGTTTGGAATGGGTCGTGATCCTTGTTGTTCAAACCCACCGAGATAACAACAGTCGCCGTGTCTGTATGTATGGGGGTTTTCTCCAGTACCTTTGTGAAATGATAGAATGTTGCCCCTGGATAACTGTCGACTTGGATGTTGGGGTTATTGAATGGTGGGATCCGGTTGAGGTTTGAGTCTCCTATGATGAGTATTGGTGTGTGTCCTTCAATGTTCCAATCTGTCACCTTATAATTCGGCCTAGCTTTGTGATAGAAGGGTTTTTGGGGAGGGTGTGTGGGTTTGGGCTGTGGTTGGGATTGAAGATGGGGTTGTGGTGGGGATGATGGTGGGTATTTTGAGGCGCCAGTCGTACAGGGGTCCTGGACAGGCAGAGGCACAACGATATTAGTTGTTTGTGGGGGTTCGGATCTGGGAGCTTTGGGGTGTTGCCCATTGTCTTGCCCTTTGATCATCATCATACTCCCCTTGAATTGCCCTCTCCTTGTCTGTACCCCTTGCCTGGCGCCTCCTATGGGTGAAAGAGGAGCAGATGTAATTATGTCTCTTAATAGTATTGATACATTACCCTGTACTTTTTTGCAGTTTGTGTTTTGTTTAATAGGTGTGACTGTAGGTGTACTGGTTTCTGTTTGACTGTTGGCTGTGTGGTGAACCTGGGCTATGATAAGAGTGGCTGCTTTGGTTTCTGTTTGACTGTTGACTGTGTGGTGAACCTGGGCTATGATAGGAGTGGCTGCTTTGGGAGTAGGGGGACCCACTGGGCTTTTCCATTTCTCCTCTTCAGTTATAGGGGTTGCTATTCTTACCTCTCCTTTTTGATTGGAAAGGGAAGAATCAGTGAAAGTGGATGTTGAGGGTAGGGAGTGGAGATGTGTTTTTGAAAGAGTCTGTATGCGAAGGTTATAGGTTTCACTCAGGGTCGGATGTTTTCCCAGTGATAGTGTCCGTAAGTATGATGGTTGTCTTTTTGGCAGGGGGCGAGGCTTTGATAAAGGTGGAAATTCCTCTGTTGAGGAGAGAGGGGGCACTGGGGTTGGAGTTGGTATCGTTGGTGGGGAAATTTGTAGTGGGGTGTGTTCTATTGCTGGAAGTGTATGTGGTTGGTCTCGTATTGTGTTTGTCCGTATAGTTGTTAGTTGGGGAGAGGAAGAGGCCTGAGGGAGTTCCAAAATGGTTTCCACTCTAGTGATGGTGGTGGGTGTCAGTTTATGTTTGTACCTCTTATGTGCCCAGCCTATTGCGATTGTCAGTGCCAAAGTGTTGGGTGTGTTTATTTGTTGTTTAATGGTGTGGGTGACTGACTGGTAATGTGTCTGTAGTATGTACATGTTGTTTTGCATCCACTGGTGTGTGTTCTGTGATAATTTTATTGTGGTGTAGTCTGTGGGTGAAGATGGTTTAATAAAGTTGGTGACACGATGCACCTGTCTCATCATACCAGTAGGGAATACATGATTTTTAAGTGCCTTCTCCACCACTTCCATGTGGTGGAGAACCGGACAGTGTAAATCAAAAAAGCAGGATAATACTATATTTAGAATAGAAGATGTGAAGGCCTGAACAGCACGGGACGTTGTGTGCTGCTCAGGACCAGTCCTTACCACTTTGTTATTTTGTTGACCGGGTTATTGAAATATGAAGGTGGCGATGAGGTTGCCGATTGTGTCTTGGCGTTCCAGGGCTGGAGCTGTGATCCGTTTTCCTTTCGCCGTGTTCTTTGTAAGCCGGGTTATTGCGATATGGAGATGGAGATGAGGTTACCGATTGTTTCTTAGCGTTCCTGCGTTCAAGGGCTGGGGCTGTAATCCGTTGTTCTTTGTGAGTCCAATCCTGTTAAAAGATCTCGTTCCAGAGGTTAAAGTCACGATTGTTTCCCCAAGTGTCTATGCACTTTAGGCAATGAGCTCCCCCTTACCCCTCCACATCTTAACTCTAAAACGTAACTTTTAATATTATTAGTTAAAATCAAAAGATGATTAAAAACCAAGCAATGTTAAAATCCACTGTGAAGTCCTGTTTCAAAAACCCTGACGTTTCGCAGAATTTTCTGCTTCTTCAGAGGGATCTTTTCCTCGACTGAGAACCACGTACCTTTTAAAATGGGAGCAATTAGGAGGGAAACACCCAATCACTGCTCCCAATCTGGGCGTTTCTATCTTTCTGTTACCCTATTGGTTCAATTTATCAGACACCCAAATAGACACTCAAAGGCGGGAGAGTGATGGCATTACGTGGGCTTATATATGTTAAACTCCTCTTTCTTCTATTTGCTTTTCAGTTCAGTTTCCAGACTTTGTTATACATTAACCTGGCAATATCCCCAGCCATACTTTCTATCCATTAAATATCCTTTGTCCTGATAGTCCCCCATTTTCCCCCGTATTTCCCTCTCTGATACTTTACTTCCCTAACTTTCCCTCCCTATTCTGTCCCTATATTGTTATTCTGTTCAGTTCTATTACATTTTCTATTATTCTGTACTTTTGTATTTCTTAGTTGTTGTATGTGGTTCTGTATATGAATACCATGCTATTCCTCTAGTACAATGAGACAAATCAAAGAAATAAAAGATAATAATGATAACAGTGTTGGGGGAAAGAAGAGTGATTCAATGTTATATATTGCGGTAATTCACAAGCGCTATTGCTCTCCCGGTGGGTGCGAACGTGAATGACCCGTGGGCAGCTGAGGCGCAACACGCCGCACAAGGAGCAGAAGCCAGCACCTGGAGGCAGTACTACACCTGTAGAAGGATAAACCAGGGATGGCACGGGCAAGGGTTAGGTTTTGAATATAATTGTGTTTCATATCAACTAGCTTGTTTTACGGTGCACAGGCCTATCTCCTGTTCATCCCTCTCCTTCTGATGATGTTATTATATTTAGGTGTAGTACTTAAAATTGCCTGTAGATGTCCTCCTAAGATCATAAATAGACTAAAATGAGTTCTAAAATGCCTTTTTCTGTGTGACAGTACAGGAGCTGATGTGGTGAGATTAATTCAACCAGTGTTGTTAAATATGAACATAAAAGCAATATTGTGCATTTAGTTGGTTTTATTGTTTTATTCTGTTAAAAGAATGAGATTAAGAGAGGTGGATGGTTTGATGTGGTCTGTGAGGGTTGGATGAATGGGAGAGAGGACTGCCAATGTGTTGTTTTTTTAATGGTTCTTAAAAATCGTTTTGAATATCCTCTTCTTCTGATTGCATTGAATAGTGTATTTATTGCATAATCCAGGTCTTGCTTGCAAGATGATATCCTGTAGAACCGTATGATTTGTGATTTTATTATTCCCTTAAATGTATGTTTAGGATGGTAACTGTGTTTATGGAGTAAAGCATGTGTGTCTGTTGGTTTGAAGTAGACTCTAGTGTGTAGTGTTTTCTGTGGTTGATTGTTATTACTGAAAAACACTGTTGTGTCTAAGAAGTTGACTTCTTGCGGATGAATTGTGTATTTAACCTTAATTGATGAATGATGGCTGTTGAGAATGTTCATAAAGTCTGTGAATAATTGGATGTCGTGGGGCCAGGCTCCTATTATGTCGTCTAAAAACCGGTAATAAAAAGTGGGTTGATATGGACACTTGGCCAGTGCCTCTCTCTCCCATTCAGCCATGTATATGTTGGCGTAAGCAGGTGCGAATTTTTTGCCCATAGCTGTTCCCTCCACCTGCAGGTAATAGTGATCGTTGAATAAAAAGTCATTGCTAGTCAGGCTGATTTCTAATAGTTGTAATATTTCTGTGTCCGGTCTAGTGTTGTCTGGGTATCTCTTAAAGATATTTCTAATTGCTTGTATTCCTGTTGCTGTATTTATATTAGTATACAGGCTATTTCTAATTTAGAAATGTAGTTTTTGTTTAAAATCCCTTGGAAAATTACAGTTACACCTCCTAACTCTTCCATTGGCTGTCAACAATCTTTATGAATAGGTTTCAACCGTCATCTGTTACCGGGCAGATCATTTTGGCTCAGTCAATCATTTGCCAGTCTGAGGAGAGGTGTCATGATGTGTGTACACGTGACATCATCGTCTTTTTTATTTTTCCTCTGGGAATAATAGCTATATCGTCCACGCCACATGGCATTGTTGTGAATGTGTCAACAAAACGGACTCATTTGGAAAATAAGCCAGTAGTGCTGCATTCCACTCCGCAGGTAATATTACATTACAAAGGTTTGATTTGAGCAATTTTTTAGCTAGCTACTTAGCTGTCTTTTGTATACAAGTGTGTAGTTTAGAGTTGGAGGTTAATGGAGGTTAGCTAGCCAGCTATCTTCGTCCGGCGCGCCACCGTTTTCCTACTTAGTCAACAACTGCTAGCAAGCTAGCCAACTTATACCGACTAGCAGCACTGTAGAAACTAATACGGAACGATTTGATTAGTGTAGTGTTATCTAGCTACAAAGTTGTCTTTGTATCTAAGATAATTGTGTAGTTGAGAGTAATTATGGATGTTCGTCCTCCTAACGTAGTCAACACTGCTAGCTGCTAGCTAGCTAGTCATCACTGCTAGCTAGCCAACTTCTACCGACTAGCAGCACTGCAGAAACTATTACATTACATTACAACGTAACGACTTGATTAGTGTGGTGTTAGTTGTCTTTGCTGTCTCTGTATCTAAGATAATTGTGTAGTTTGAGCAGACTTAGTCAACACACCTAGTCATCATTAACCCACTGCTAGCTAGCCAACCGTTACCGACTAGCAGCGCTGTAGATACTAATACTAATACTTTACAACGGAACGATTTGACTAGTGCAGTGTTAGCTAGCTAGCTACTTAGTTGTCTTTGTCATAGCTTGATAATTCTGTAGTTTATTAATTACCGAGGTTAGCTAGCCAGCTATTTCGGTCCCCTGCGACGCCATTTTTCCTAACCCAGCCAGCTATTATTGACGAGTAGCATTGTAGAAACTAACTACATTACAAGGAACGTCTTGATTAGTGTTATGTTAGCTAGCTGGCTACAAAGTTGCTTTGTATCATGACAAGGTGTAGTACTGAAACTATCGAGGTTACCTAGCCAGCTACACTTTCAAACAAAGTCAACAACGCAGCCACTGCTAGCTAGCTAACACTGCACTAGTCAAATCGTTCCGTTGTAAAGTATTAGTATCTACAGCGCTGCTAGTCGGACATTATGTTATACAATACATGCATGTTTTGTTCAATCAAGTTCATATTTATATCAAAAACCAGCCAGCCAGCAGTACTGTATCATTTTAGTCAAAAAGATTTTTGCAACGTAAGCTAACTTTCTGAACATTCGAGACGTGTAGTCCACTTGTCATTCCAATCTCCTTTGCATTAGCGTAGCCTCTTCTGTAGCCTGTGTATCCCTGTTCTCCCCTCTGCACAGGCCATACAGACGCTTCACACCGCGTGGCCGCTGCCACTCTAACCTGGTGGTCCCAGCGTGCACGACCCACGTGGAGTTCCAGGTCTCCGGCAGCCTCTGGAACTGCCGGTCTGCGGCCAACAAGGCAGAGTTCATCTCAGCCTATGCTACCCTCCAGTCCCTCGACTTGGCGCTGACGGAAACATGGATTACCACAGGTAACACTGCTACTCCTACTGCTCTCTCCTCGTCTGCCCACGTGTTCTCGCACTGGTCAGCGGGGTGGTGGCACTGGGATCCTCATCTCTGCTAAGTGGACATTCTCTCTTTCTCCCCTGACCCATCTGTCTATCGCCTCCTTTGAATTCCATGCTGTCACAGTTACCAGCTCTTTCAAGCTTAACATCCTTATCATTTATCGCCCTCCAGGTTCCCTTGGAGAGTTCATCAATGAGCTTGACGCCTTGATAAGTTCCTTTCCTGAGGATGGCTGGTGAGCCATCCTCAGGAAAGGAACTTATCAAGGCGTCAAGCTCATTGATGAACTCTCCAAAGGTAGACGAGGGGAGGTTAACGTCACCCAGAACTGTGAGAGGTGTCTCACAGTTCTGGGTGACTTTAACCTCTTACATCTAGACGTTCCGCTAGCGGAACACCTGCTCCAATATCCAATGATGGGCGTGGCGCGAAATACAAACTCCACTAAAATACAAAAACGTTGTGCTGTGTGAGTGTGTGTGTGTGTTTGTTTGTGTGTGAGAGCTTTTCTTTGACATCTGATGGGAAAAATGACTGTTCATGAGGGTTACCTAGTCAAACATATGAAGTTTTGGAAAGATGTGACTTTTCTAACCCTTCAAAACAGCTACTCTGACCCCTATTTAAGGCACTTCCGGTTGTCACAGGAAGCGTATACTCGACACACGTTGTCTTTGGGGTAGGCATAAACAGAATCCTGAATATGAAGTCTCTACCTTAACCTCTTACATCTAGACGTTCCGCTAGCGGAACACCTGCTCCAATGATAGGCGTGGCGCGAATGACAAATTCCTCAAAAATAACAAAATTCAATTTTTCAAACATATGACTTTTTCACAGCATTTTAAAGATAAGACTCTCCTTTATCTAACCACACTGTCCGATTTCAAAAAGACTTTACAACGAAAACAAAACATTAGATTATGTCAGCAGAGTACCAAGCCAGAAATAATCAGACACCCATTTTTCAAGCTAGCATATAATGTCACAAAAACCCAGAAGACAGCTAAATGCAGCACGAACCTTTGATGATCTTCATCAGATGACAACCCTAGGACATTATGTTATACAATACATGCATGTTTTGTTCAATCAAGTTCATATTTATATCAAAAACCAGCTTTTTACATTAGCATGTGACGTTCAGAACTAGCATACCCCCGCAAACTTCCGCCGAATTCACTAAGAATTTACTAAATTACTCACGATAAACGTTCACAAACTCCTCTATGCACTCGATAGGTCCGATTTTAAAATAGCTTTTTGGTGAAAGCACATTTTGCAATATTCTAAGTACATAGCCCAGGCATCACGGGCTAGCTATTTAGACACCCGGCAAGTTTAGCACTCACCAATATCAGGTTTACTATTATAAAAGTTTGATTACCTTTTGTTGTCTTCGTCAGAATGCACTCCCAGGACTGCTACTTCAATAGCAAATGTTGGTTTGGTCCAAAATAATCCATCGTTATATCCGAATAGCGGCGTTTTGTTCGTGCGTCCCAGACACTATCTGAAATGGTAAATCAGGGTCGTGCGCATAGCGCAATTCGTGACAAAAAAAATCTAAATATTCCATTACCGTACTTCGAAGCATGTCAACCGCTGTTTAAAATCCATTTTTATGCCATTTTTCTCGTAGAAAAGCGATAATATTCCGACCGGGAATCTCCTTTTAGCTAAACTGAGGAAAGTAAACAAAGCTTTCGGTCGCCGCGGGCACGCGCCTGAGTCTCACAGTACTGTAACCAGCCACTACCCAAACGCGCTACTTTTTTTCAGCCAGAGCCTGCAAAGCCACGATTCAGCTTTTTACCGCCTTCTACCTTAAGAATTGACTGAATGACACAGGGTTGAGTTGCGTGATTTTCACATTCTGCAGGTTGGTTATATTACAATAGCTTTAGGGTGATTTTAACAACTTCCGGTTGCTCCAGGAAGCTTAGAATCGACACAGGTAGACCTCACAGTAGCCTGATGGATAGTTATAGAAGACAGGTTCATAAGGCATTCATAACCCACATAGACTTCAGGTTGAATTTAGGAGAATAGTCAATGTATTCCTATGGGGAGAGAAGTCATTGCACACTGTTTGATCTAAACACCTTCTTTAAACTATGAAGGGTTAATGCCACAGGGTCAAGGTTAGGCTTGCACAGATCGGGAGGACCTCAGGAATGCTCCTGAGGTTGAATTGTGCTTCTAACCCTAACGGTTCTCTCACTGTCACCCAAAAGCACTCGACATTTTGGGGCAGGCTTCATTTGGGCCTAGTTTTTCTCACGGTCATTGCCCTCAGACCGAGCAAGCTACGGTCAAGCGGGGCATCTCGTTGAACTCGTCTCAGCCTAGAGATAATGGTAATGCCATTGCAGGCTCTGTGTGTCTTTAAGCACCGCACTCTGTCACTCCATCCTTGCTGTGTGTGTGAGTGAGTGTGTGTGAGTGTGTGTGTGTGTGTTTGTTTGTGTGTGAGAGCTTTTCTTTGACATCTGATGGGAAAAATGACTGTTCATGAGGGTTACCTAGTCAAACATATGAAGTTTTGGAAAGATGTGACTTTTCTAACCCTTCAAAACAGCTACTCTGACCCCTATTTAAGGCACTTCCGGTTGTCACAGGAAGCGTATACTCGACACACGTTGTCTTTGGGGTAGGCATAAACAGAATCCTGAATATGAAGTCTCTACCTTAACCTCTTATATCTAGACGTTCCGCTAGCGGAACACCTGCTCCAATGATAGGCGTGGCGCGAATTACAAATTCCTCAAAAATACAAAAAATTCAATTTTTCAAACATATGACTTTCACTATGACTATTTCACTATTCACTATTTCACTGTGTCTGTCTATCCCTGTTCTCCCCTCTGCACAGGCCATACAGACGCTTCACACCGCGTGGCCGCTGCCACTCTAACCTGGTGGTCCCAGCGTGCACGACCCACGTGGAGTTCCAGGTCTCCGGCAGCCTCTGGAACTGCCGGTCTGCGGCCAACAAGGCAGAGTTCATCTCAGCCTATGCTACCCTCCAGTCCCTCGACTTGGCGCTGACGGAAACATGGATTACCACAGGTAACACTGCTACTCCTACTGCTCTCTCCTCGTCTGCCCACGTGTTCTCGCACTGGTCAGCGGGGTGGTGGCACTGGGATCCTCATCTCTGCTAAGTGGACATTCTCTCTTTCTCCCCTGACCCATCTATCGCCTCCTTTGAATTCCATGCTGTCACAGTTACCAGCTCTTTCAAGCTTAACATCCTTATCATTTATCGCCCTTCAGGTTCCCTTGGAGAGTTCATCAATGAGCTTGACTCCTTGATAAGTTCCTTTCCTGAGGATGGCTGGTGAGCCATCCTCAGGAAAGGAACTTATCAAGGCGTCAAGCTCATTGATGAACTCTCCAAAGGTAGACGAGGGGAGGTTAACGTCACCCAGAACTGTGAGAGGTGTCTCACAGTTCTGGGTGACTTTAACCTCATACATCTAGACGTTCCGCTAGCGGAACACCTGCTCCAATATCCAATGATGGGCGTGGCGCGAAATACAAACTCCTCTAAAATACAAAAACTTCAATTTTTCAAACATATGACTATTTCACAGCATTTTAAAGATAAGACTCTCCTTTATCTAACCACACTGTCCGATTTCAAAAAGGCTTTACAACGAAAGCAAAACATTAGATTAGGGTTAGGGTTAGGTTTTGAATATAATTGTGTTTCATATCAACTAGCTTGTTTTACGGTGCACAGGCCCATCTCCTGTTCATCCCTCTCCTTCTGATGATATTATATTTAGGTGTAGTACTTAAAATTGCCTGTAGATGTCCTCCTAAGATCATAAATAGACTAAAATGAGTTCTAAAATGCCTTTTTCTGTGTGACAGTACAGGAGCTGATGTGGTGAGATTAATTCAACCAGTGTTGTTAAATATGAACATAAAAGCAATATTGTGCATTTAGTTGGTTTTATTGTTTTATTCTGTTAAAATAATGAGATTAAGAGAGGTGGATGGTTTGATGTGGTCTGTGAGGGTTGGATGAATGGGAGAGAGGGCTGCCAATGTGTTGTTTTTAATGGTTCTTAAAAATCGTTTTGAATATCCTCTTCTTCTGATTGCATTGAATAGTGTATTTATTGCATAATCCAGGTCTTGCTTGCAAGATGATATCCTGTAGAACCGTATGATTTGTGATTTTATTTTTCCCTTAAATGTATGTTTAGGATGGTAACTGTGTTTATGGAGTAAAGCATGTGTGTCTGTTGGTTTGAAGTAGACTCTAGTGTGTAGTGTTTTCTGTGGTTGATTGTTATTACTGAAAAACACTGTTGTGTCTAAGAAGTTGACTTCTTGCGGATGAATTGTGTATTTAACCTTAATTGATGAATGATGGCTGTTGAGAATGTTCATAAAGTCTGTGAATAATTGGATGTCGTGGGGCCAGGCTCCTATTATGTCGTCTAAAAACCGGTAATAAAAAGTGGGTTGATATGGACACTTGGCCAGTGCCTCTCTCTCCCATTCAGCCATGTATATGTTGGCGTAAGCAGGTGCGAATTTTTTGCCCATAGCTGTTCCCTCCACCTGCAGGTAATAGTGATCGTTGAATAAAAAGTCATTGCTAGTCAGGCTGATTTCTAATAGTTGTAATATTTCTGTGTCCGGTCTAGTGTTGTCTGGGTATCTCTTAAAGATATTTCTAATTGCTTGTATTCCTGTTGCTGTATTTATATTAGTATACAGGCTATTTCTAATTTAGAAATGTAGTTTTTGTTTAAAATCCCTTGGAAAATTACAGTTACACCTCCTAACTCTTCCATTGGCTGTCAACAATCTTTATGAATAGGTTTCAACCGTCATCTGTTACCGGGCAGATCATTTTGGCTCAGTCAATCATTTGCCAGTCTGAGGAGAGGTGTCATGATGTGTGTACACGTGACATCATCGTCTTTTTTATTTTTCCTCTGGGAATAATAGCTATATCGTCCACGCCACATGGCATTGTTGTGAATGTGTCAACAAAACGGACTCATTTGGAAAATAAGCCAGTAGTGCTGCATTCCACTCCGCAGGTAATATTACATTACAAAGGTTTGATTTGAGCAATTTTTTAGCTAGCTACTTAGCTGTCTTTTGTATACAAGTGTGTAGTTTAGAGTTGGAGGTTAATGGAGGTTAGCTAGCCAGCTATCTTCGTCCGGCGCGCCACCGTTTTCCTACTTAGTCAACAACTGCTAGCAAGCTAGCCAACTTATACCGACTAGCAGCACTGTAGAAACTAATACGGAACGATTTGATTAGTGTAGTGTTATCTAGCTACAAAGTTGTCTTTGTATCTAAGATAATTGTGTAGTTGAGAGTAATTATGGATGTTCGTCCTCCTAACGTAGTCAACACTGCTAGCTGCTAGCTAGCTAGTCATCACTGCTAGCTAGCCAACTTCTACCGACTAGCAGCACTGCAGAAACTATTACATTACATTACAACGTAACGACTTGATTAGTGTGGTGTTAGTTGTCTTTGCTGTCTCTGTATCTAAGATAATTGTGTAGTTTGAGCAGACTTAGTCAACACACCTAGTCATCATTAACCCACTGCTAGCTAGCCAACCGTTACCGACTAGCAGCGCTGTAGATACTAATACTAATACTTTACAACGGAACGATTTGACTAGTGCAGTGTTAGCTAGCTAGCTACTTAGTTGTCTTTGTCATAGCTTGATAATTCTGTAGTTTATTAATTACCGAGGTTAGCTAGCCAGCTATTTCGGTCCCCTGCGACGCCATTTTTCCTAACCCAGCCAGCTATTATTGACGAGTAGCATTGTAGAAACTAACTACATTACAAGGAACGTCTTGATTAGTGTTATGTTAGCTAGCTGGCTACAAAGTTGCTTTGTATCATGACAAGGTGTAGTACTGAAACTATCGAGGTTACCTAGCCAGCTACACTTTCAAACAAAGTCAACAACGCAGCCACTGCTAGCTAGCTAACACTGCACTAGTCAAATCGTTCCGTTGTAAAGTATTAGTATCTACAGCGCTGCTAGTCGGACATTATGTTATACAATACATGCATGTTTTGTTCAATCAAGTTCATATTTATATCAAAAACCAGCCAGCCAGCAGTACTGTATCATTTTAGTCAAAAAGATTTTTGCAACGTAAGCTAACTTTCTGAACATTCGAGACGTGTAGTCCACTTGTCATTCCAATCTCCTTTGCATTAGCGTAGCCTCTTCTGTAGCCTGTGTATCCCTGTTCTCCCCTCTGCACAGGCCATACAGACGCTTCACACCGCGTGGCCGCTGCCACTCTAACCTGGTGGTCCCAGCGTGCACGACCCACGTGGAGTTCCAGGTCTCCGGCAGCCTCTGGAACTGCCGGTCTGCGGCCAACAAGGCAGAGTTCATCTCAGCCTATGCTACCCTCCAGTCCCTCGACTTGGCGCTGACGGAAACATGGATTACCACAGGTAACACTGCTACTCCTACTGCTCTCTCCTCGTCTGCCCACGTGTTCTCGCACTGGTCAGCGGGGTGGTGGCACTGGGATCCTCATCTCTGCTAAGTGGACATTCTCTCTTTCTCCCCTGACCCATCTGTCTATCGCCTCCTTTGAATTCCATGCTGTCACAGTTACCAGCTCTTTCAAGCTTAACATCCTTATCATTTATCGCCCTCCAGGTTCCCTTGGAGAGTTCATCAATGAGCTTGACGCCTTGATAAGTTCCTTTCCTGAGGATGGCTGGTGAGCCATCCTCAGGAAAGGAACTTATCAAGGCGTCAAGCTCATTGATGAACTCTCCAAAGGTAGACGAGGGGAGGTTAACGTCACCCAGAACTGTGAGAGGTGTCTCACAGTTCTGGGTGACTTTAACCTCTTACATCTAGACGTTCCGCTAGCGGAACACCTGCTCCAATATCCAATGATGGGCGTGGCGCGAAATACAAACTCCACTAAAATACAAAAACGTTGTGCTGTGTGAGTGTGTGTGTGTGTGTTTGTTTGTGTGTGAGAGCTTTTCTTTGACATCTGATGGGAAAAATGACTGTTCATGAGGGTTACCTAGTCAAACATATGAAGTTTTGGAAAGATGTGACTTTTCTAACCCTTCAAAACAGCTACTCTGACCCCTATTTAAGGCACTTCCGGTTGTCACAGGAAGCGTATACTCGACACACGTTGTCTTTGGGGTAGGCATAAACAGAATCCTGAATATGAAGTCTCTACCTTAACCTCTTACATCTAGACGTTCCGCTAGCGGAACACCTGCTCCAATGATAGGCGTGGCGCGAATGACAAATTCCTCAAAAATAACAAAATTCAATTTTTCAAACATATGACTTTTTCACAGCATTTTAAAGATAAGACTCTCCTTTATCTAACCACACTGTCCGATTTCAAAAAGACTTTACAACGAAAACAAAACATTAGATTATGTCAGCAGAGTACCAAGCCAGAAATAATCAGACACCCATTTTTCAAGCTAGCATATAATGTCACAAAAACCCAGAAGACAGCTAAATGCAGCACGAACCTTTGATGATCTTCATCAGATGACAACCCTAGGACATTATGTTATACAATACATGCATGTTTTGTTCAATCAAGTTCATATTTATATCAAAAACCAGCTTTTTACATTAGCATGTGACGTTCAGAACTAGCATACCCCCGCAAACTTCCGCCGAATTCACTAAGAATTTACTAAATTACTCACGATAAACGTTCACAAACTCCTCTATGCACTCGATAGGTCCGATTTTAAAATAGCTTTTTGGTGAAAGCACATTTTGCAATATTCTAAGTACATAGCCCAGGCATCACGGGCTAGCTATTTAGACACCCGGCAAGTTTAGCACTCACCAATATCAGGTTTACTATTATAAAAGTTTGATTACCTTTTGTTGTCTTCGTCAGAATGCACTCCCAGGACTGCTACTTCAATAGCAAATGTTGGTTTGGTCCAAAATAATCCATCGTTATATCCGAATAGCGGCGTTTTGTTCGTGCGTCCCAGACACTATCTGAAATGGTAAATCAGGGTCGTGCGCATAGCGCAATTCGTGACAAAAAAAATCTAAATATTCCATTACCGTACTTCGAAGCATGTCAACCGCTGTTTAAAATCCATTTTTATGCCATTTTTCTCGTAGAAAAGCGATAATATTCCGACCGGGAATCTCCTTTTAGCTAAACTGAGGAAAGTAAACAAAGCTTTCGGTCGCCGCGGGCACGCGCCTGAGTCTCACAGTACTGTAACCAGCCACTACCCAAACGCGCTACTTTTTTTCAGCCAGAGCCTGCAAAGCCACGATTCAGCTTTTTACCGCCTTCTACCTTAAGAATTGACTGAATGACACAGGGTTGAGTTGCGTGATTTTCACATTCTGCAGGTTGGTTATATTACAATAGCTTTAGGGTGATTTTAACAACTTCCGGTTGCTCCAGGAAGCTTAGAATCGACACAGGTAGACCTCACAGTAGCCTGATGGATAGTTATAGAAGACAGGTTCATAAGGCATTCATAACCCACATAGACTTCAGGTTGAATTTAGGAGAATAGTCAATGTATTCCTATGGGGAGAGAAGTCATTGCACACTGTTTGATCTAAACACCTTCTTTAAACTATGAAGGGTTAATGCCACAGGGTCAAGGTTAGGCTTGCACAGATCGGGAGGACCTCAGGAATGCTCCTGAGGTTGAATTGTGCTTCTAACCCTAACGGTTCTCTCACTGTCACCCAAAAGCACTCGACATTTTGGGGCAGGCTTCATTTGGGCCTAGTTTTTCTCACGGTCATTGCCCTCAGACCGAGCAAGCTACGGTCAAGCGGGGCATCTCGTTGAACTCGTCTCAGCCTAGAGATAATGGTAATGCCATTGCAGGCTCTGTGTGTCTTTAAGCACCGCACTCTGTCACTCCATCCTTGCTGTGTGTGTGAGTGAGTGTGTGTGAGTGTGTGTGTGTGTGTTTGTTTGTGTGTGAGAGCTTTTCTTTGACATCTGATGGGAAAAATGACTGTTCATGAGGGTTACCTAGTCAAACATATGAAGTTTTGGAAAGATGTGACTTTTCTAACCCTTCAAAACAGCTACTCTGACCCCTATTTAAGGCACTTCCGGTTGTCACAGGAAGCGTATACTCGACACACGTTGTCTTTGGGGTAGGCATAAACAGAATCCTGAATATGAAGTCTCTACCTTAACCTCTTATATCTAGACGTTCCGCTAGCGGAACACCTGCTCCAATGATAGGCGTGGCGCGAATTACAAATTCCTCAAAAATACAAAAAATTCAATTTTTCAAACATATGACTTTCACTATGACTATTTCACTATTCACTATTTCACTGTGTCTGTCTATCCCTGTTCTCCCCTCTGCACAGGCCATACAGACGCTTCACACCGCGTGGCCGCTGCCACTCTAACCTGGTGGTCCCAGCGTGCACGACCCACGTGGAGTTCCAGGTCTCCGGCAGCCTCTGGAACTGCCGGTCTGCGGCCAACAAGGCAGAGTTCATCTCAGCCTATGCTACCCTCCAGTCCCTCGACTTGGCGCTGACGGAAACATGGATTACCACAGGTAACACTGCTACTCCTACTGCTCTCTCCTCGTCTGCCCACGTGTTCTCGCACTGGTCAGCGGGGTGGTGGCACTGGGATCCTCATCTCTGCTAAGTGGACATTCTCTCTTTCTCCCCTGACCCATCTATCGCCTCCTTTGAATTCCATGCTGTCACAGTTACCAGCTCTTTCAAGCTTAACATCCTTATCATTTATCGCCCTTCAGGTTCCCTTGGAGAGTTCATCAATGAGCTTGACTCCTTGATAAGTTCCTTTCCTGAGGATGGCTGGTGAGCCATCCTCAGGAAAGGAACTTATCAAGGCGTCAAGCTCATTGATGAACTCTCCAAAGGTAGACGAGGGGAGGTTAACGTCACCCAGAACTGTGAGAGGTGTCTCACAGTTCTGGGTGACTTTAACCTCATACATCTAGACGTTCCGCTAGCGGAACACCTGCTCCAATATCCAATGATGGGCGTGGCGCGAAATACAAACTCCTCTAAAATACAAAAACTTCAATTTTTCAAACATATGACTATTTCACAGCATTTTAAAGATAAGACTCTCCTTTATCTAACCACACTGTCCGATTTCAAAAAGGCTTTACAACGAAAGCAAAACATTAGATTAGGGTTAGGGTTAGGTTTTGAATATAATTGTGTTTCATATCAACTAGCTTGTTTTACGGTGCACAGGCCCATCTCCTGTTCATCCCTCTCCTTCTGATGATATTATATTTAGGTGTAGTACTTAAAATTGCCTGTAGATGTCCTCCTAAGATCATAAATAGACTAAAATGAGTTCTAAAATGCCTTTTTCTGTGTGACAGTACAGGAGCTGATGTGGTGAGATTAATTCAACCAGTGTTGTTAAATATGAACATAAAAGCAATATTGTGCATTTAGTTGGTTTTATTGTTTTATTCTGTTAAAATAATGAGATTAAGAGAGGTGGATGGTTTGATGTGGTCTGTGAGGGTTGGATGAATGGGAGAGAGGGCTGCCAATGTGTTGTTTTTAATGGTTCTTAAAAATCGTTTTGAATATCCTCTTCTTCTGATTGCATTGAATAGTGTATTTATTGCATAATCCAGGTCTTGCTTGCAAGATGATATCCTGTAGAACCGTATGATTTGTGATTTTATTTTTCCCTTAAATGTATGTTTAGGATGGTAACTGTGTTTATGGAGTAAAGCATGTGTGTCTGTTGGTTTGAAGTAGACTCTAGTGTGTAGTGTTTTCTGTGGTTGATTGTTATTACTGAAAAACACTGTTGTGTCTAAGAAGTTGACTTCTTGCGGATGAATTGTGTATTTAACCTTAATTGATGAATGATGGCTGTTGAGAATGTTCATAAAGTCTGTGAATAATTGGATGTCGTGGGGCCAGGCTCCTATTATGTCGTCTAAAAACCGGTAATAAAAAGTGGGTTGATATGGACACTTGGCCAGTGCCTCTCTCTCCCATTCAGCCATGTATATGTTGGCGTAAGCAGGTGCGAATTTTTTGCCCATAGCTGTTCCCTCCACCTGCAGGTAATAGTGATCGTTGAATAAAAAGTCATTGCTAGTCAGGCTGATTTCTAATAGTTGTAATATTTCTGTGTCCGGTCTAGTGTTGTCTGGGTATCTCTTAAAGATATTTCTAATTGCTTGTATTCCTGTTGCTGTATTTATATTAGTATACAGGCTATTTCTAATTTAGAAATGTAGTTTTTGTTTAAAATCCCTTGGAAAATTACAGTTACACCTCCTAACTCTTCCATTGGCTGTCAACAATCTTTATGAATAGGTTTCAACCGTCATCTGTTACCGGGCAGATCATTTTGGCTCAGTCAATCATTTGCCAGTCTGAGGAGAGGTGTCATGATGTGTGTACACGTGACATCATCGTCTTTTTTATTTTTCCTCTGGGAATAATAGCTATATCGTCCACGCCACATGGCATTGTTGTGAATGTGTCAACAAAACGGACTCATTTGGAAAATAAGCCAGTAGTGCTGCATTCCACTCCGCAGGTAATATTACATTACAAAGGTTTGATTTGAGCAATTTTTTAGCTAGCTACTTAGCTGTCTTTTGTATACAAGTGTGTAGTTTAGAGTTGGAGGTTAATGGAGGTTAGCTAGCCAGCTATCTTCGTCCGGCGCGCCACCGTTTTCCTACTTAGTCAACAACTGCTAGCAAGCTAGCCAACTTATACCGACTAGCAGCACTGTAGAAACTAATACGGAACGATTTGATTAGTGTAGTGTTATCTAGCTACAAAGTTGTCTTTGTATCTAAGATAATTGTGTAGTTGAGAGTAATTATGGATGTTCGTCCTCCTAACGTAGTCAACACTGCTAGCTGCTAGCTAGCTAGTCATCACTGCTAGCTAGCCAACTTCTACCGACTAGCAGCACTGCAGAAACTATTACATTACATTACAACGTAACGACTTGATTAGTGTGGTGTTAGTTGTCTTTGCTGTCTCTGTATCTAAGATAATTGTGTAGTTTGAGCAGACTTAGTCAACACACCTAGTCATCATTAACCCACTGCTAGCTAGCCAACCGTTACCGACTAGCAGCGCTGTAGATACTAATACTAATACTTTACAACGGAACGATTTGACTAGTGCAGTGTTAGCTAGCTAGCTACTTAGTTGTCTTTGTCATAGCTTGATAATTCTGTAGTTTATTAATTACCGAGGTTAGCTAGCCAGCTATTTCGGTCCCCTGCGACGCCATTTTTCCTAACCCAGCCAGCTATTATTGACGAGTAGCATTGTAGAAACTAACTACATTACAAGGAACGTCTTGATTAGTGTTATGTTAGCTAGCTGGCTACAAAGTTGCTTTGTATCATGACAAGGTGTAGTACTGAAACTATCGAGGTTACCTAGCCAGCTACACTTTCAAACAAAGTCAACAACGCAGCCACTGCTAGCTAGCTAACACTGCACTAGTCAAATCGTTCCGTTGTAAAGTATTAGTATCTACAGCGCTGCTAGTCGGACATTATGTTATACAATACATGCATGTTTTGTTCAATCAAGTTCATATTTATATCAAAAACCAGCCAGCCAGCAGTACTGTATCATTTTAGTCAAAAAGATTTTTGCAACGTAAGCTAACTTTCTGAACATTCGAGACGTGTAGTCCACTTGTCATTCCAATCTCCTTTGCATTAGCGTAGCCTCTTCTGTAGCCTGTGTATCCCTGTTCTCCCCTCTGCACAGGCCATACAGACGCTTCACACCGCGTGGCCGCTGCCACTCTAACCTGGTGGTCCCAGCGTGCACGACCCACGTGGAGTTCCAGGTCTCCGGCAGCCTCTGGAACTGCCGGTCTGCGGCCAACAAGGCAGAGTTCATCTCAGCCTATGCTACCCTCCAGTCCCTCGACTTGGCGCTGACGGAAACATGGATTACCACAGGTAACACTGCTACTCCTACTGCTCTCTCCTCGTCTGCCCACGTGTTCTCGCACTGGTCAGCGGGGTGGTGGCACTGGGATCCTCATCTCTGCTAAGTGGACATTCTCTCTTTCTCCCCTGACCCATCTGTCTATCGCCTCCTTTGAATTCCATGCTGTCACAGTTACCAGCTCTTTCAAGCTTAACATCCTTATCATTTATCGCCCTCCAGGTTCCCTTGGAGAGTTCATCAATGAGCTTGACGCCTTGATAAGTTCCTTTCCTGAGGATGGCTGGTGAGCCATCCTCAGGAAAGGAACTTATCAAGGCGTCAAGCTCATTGATGAACTCTCCAAAGGTAGACGAGGGGAGGTTAACGTCACCCAGAACTGTGAGAGGTGTCTCACAGTTCTGGGTGACTTTAACCTCTTACATCTAGACGTTCCGCTAGCGGAACACCTGCTCCAATATCCAATGATGGGCGTGGCGCGAAATACAAACTCCACTAAAATACAAAAACGTTGTGCTGTGTGAGTGTGTGTGTGTGTTTGTTTGTGTGTGAGAGCTTTTCTTTGACATCTGATGGGAAAAATGACTGTTCATGAGGGTTACCTAGTCAAACATATGAAGTTTTGGAAAGATGTGACTTTTCTAACCCTTCAAAACAGCTACTCTGACCCCTATTTAAGGCACTTCCGGTTGTCACAGGAAGCGTATACTCGACACACGTTGTCTTTGGGGTAGGCATAAACAGAATCCTGAATATGAAGTCTCTACCTTAACCTCTTACATCTAGACGTTCCGCTAGCGGAACACCTGCTCCAATGATAGGCGTGGCGCGAATGACAAATTCCTCAAAAATAACAAAATTCAATTTTTCAAACATATGACTTTTTCACAGCATTTTAAAGATAAGACTCTCCTTTATCTAACCACACTGTCCGATTTCAAAAAGACTTTACAACGAAAACAAAACATTAGATTATGTCAGCAGAGTACCAAGCCAGAAATAATCAGACACCCATTTTTCAAGCTAGCATATAATGTCACAAAAACCCAGAAGACAGCTAAATGCAGCACGAACCTTTGATGATCTTCATCAGATGACAACCCTAGGACATTATGTTATACAATACATGCATGTTTTGTTCAATCAAGTTCATATTTATATCAAAAACCAGCTTTTTACATTAGCATGTGACGTTCAGAACTAGCATACCCCCGCAAACTTCCGCCGAATTCACTAAGAATTTACTAAATTACTCACGATAAACGTTCACAAACTCCTCTATGCACTCGATAGGTCCGATTTTAAAATAGCTTTTTGGTGAAAGCACATTTTGCAATATTCTAAGTACATAGCCCAGGCATCACGGGCTAGCTATTTAGACACCCGGCAAGTTTAGCACTCACCAATATCAGGTTTACTATTATAAAAGTTTGATTACCTTTTGTTGTCTTCGTCAGAATGCACTCCCAGGACTGCTACTTCAATAGCAAATGTTGGTTTGGTCCAAAATAATCCATCGTTATATCCGAATAGCGGCGTTTTGTTCGTGCGTCCCAGACACTATCTGAAATGGTAAATCAGGGTCGTGCGCATAGCGCAATTCGTGACAAAAAAAATCTAAATATTCCATTACCGTACTTCGAAGCATGTCAACCGCTGTTTAAAATCCATTTTTATGCCATTTTTCTCGTAGAAAAGCGATAATATTCCGACCGGGAATCTCCTTTTAGCTAAACTGAGGAAAGTAAACAAAGCTTTCGGTCGCCGCGGGCACGCGCCTGAGTCTCACAGTACTGTAACCAGCCACTACCCAAACGCGCTACTTTTTTTCAGCCAGAGCCTGCAAAGCCACGATTCAGCTTTTTACCGCCTTCTACCTTAAGAATTGACTGAATGACACAGGGTTGAGTTGCGTGATTTTCACATTCTGCAGGTTGGTTATATTACAATAGCTTTAGGGTGATTTTAACAACTTCCGGTTGCTCCAGGAAGCTTAGAATCGACACAGGTAGACCTCACAGTAGCCTGATGGATAGTTATAGAAGACAGGTTCATAAGGCATTCATAACCCACATAGACTTCAGGTTGAATTTAGGAGAATAGTCAATGTATTCCTATGGGGAGAGAAGTCATTGCACACTGTTTGATCTAAACACCTTCTTTAAACTATGAAGGGTTAATGCCACAGGGTCAAGGTTAGGCTTGCACAGATCGGGAGGACCTCAGGAATGCTCCTGAGGTTGAATTGTGCTTCTAACCCTAACGGTTCTCTCACTGTCACCCAAAAGCACTCGACATTTTGGGGCAGGCTTCATTTGGGCCTAGTTTTTCTCACGGTCATTGCCCTCAGACCGAGCAAGCTACGGTCAAGCGGGGCATCTCGTTGAACTCGTCTCAGCCTAGAGATAATGGTAATGCCATTGCAGGCTCTGTGTGTCTTTAAGCACCGCACTCTGTCACTCCATCCTTGCTGTGTGTGTGAGTGAGTGTGTGTGAGTGTGTGTGTGTGTGTTTGTTTGTGTGTGAGAGCTTTTCTTTGACATCTGATGGGAAAAATGACTGTTCATGAGGGTTACCTAGTCAAACATATGAAGTTTTGGAAAGATGTGACTTTTCTAACCCTTCAAAACAGCTACTCTGACCCCTATTTAAGGCACTTCCGGTTGTCACAGGAAGCGTATACTCGACACACGTTGTCTTTGGGGTAGGCATAAACAGAATCCTGAATATGAAGTCTCTACCTTAACCTCTTATATCTAGACGTTCCGCTAGCGGAACACCTGCTCCAATGATAGGCGTGGCGCGAATTACAAATTCCTCAAAAATACAAAAAATTCAATTTTTCAAACATATGACTTTCACTATGACTATTTCACTATTCACTATTTCACTGTGTCTGTCTATCCCTGTTCTCCCCTCTGCACAGGCCATACAGACGCTTCACACCGCGTGGCCGCTGCCACTCTAACCTGGTGGTCCCAGCGTGCACGACCCACGTGGAGTTCCAGGTCTCCGGCAGCCTCTGGAACTGCCGGTCTGCGGCCAACAAGGCAGAGTTCATCTCAGCCTATGCTACCCTCCAGTCCCTCGACTTGGCGCTGACGGAAACATGGATTACCACAGGTAACACTGCTACTCCTACTGCTCTCTCCTCGTCTGCCCACGTGTTCTCGCACTGGTCAGCGGGGTGGTGGCACTGGGATCCTCATCTCTGCTAAGTGGACATTCTCTCTTTCTCCCCTGACCCATCTATCGCCTCCTTTGAATTCCATGCTGTCACAGTTACCAGCTCTTTCAAGCTTAACATCCTTATCATTTATCGCCCTTCAGGTTCCCTTGGAGAGTTCATCAATGAGCTTGACTCCTTGATAAGTTCCTTTCCTGAGGATGGCTGGTGAGCCATCCTCAGGAAAGGAACTTATCAAGGCGTCAAGCTCATTGATGAACTCTCCAAAGGTAGACGAGGGGAGGTTAACGTCACCCAGAACTGTGAGAGGTGTCTCACAGTTCTGGGTGACTTTAACCTCATACATCTAGACGTTCCGCTAGCGGAACACCTGCTCCAATATCCAATGATGGGCGTGGCGCGAAATACAAACTCCTCTAAAATACAAAAACTTCAATTTTTCAAACATATGACTATTTCACAGCATTTTAAAGATAAGACTCTCCTTTATCTAACCACACTGTCCGATTTCAAAAAGGCTTTACAACGAAAGCAAAACATTAGATTAGGGTTAGGGTTAGGTTTTGAATATAATTGTGTTTCATATCAACTAGCTTGTTTTACGGTGCACAGGCCCATCTCCTGTTCATCCCTCTCCTTCTGATGATATTATATTTAGGTGTAGTACTTAAAATTGCCTGTAGATGTCCTCCTAAGATCATAAATAGACTAAAATGAGTTCTAAAATGCCTTTTTCTGTGTGACAGTACAGGAGCTGATGTGGTGAGATTAATTCAACCAGTGTTGTTAAATATGAACATAAAAGCAATATTGTGCATTTAGTTGGTTTTATTGTTTTATTCTGTTAAAATAATGAGATTAAGAGAGGTGGATGGTTTGATGTGGTCTGTGAGGGTTGGATGAATGGGAGAGAGGGCTGCCAATGTGTTGTTTTTAATGGTTCTTAAAAATCGTTTTGAATATCCTCTTCTTCTGATTGCATTGAATAGTGTATTTATTGCATAATCCAGGTCTTGCTTGCAAGATGATATCCTGTAGAACCGTATGATTTGTGATTTTATTATTCCCTTAAATGTATGTTTAGGATGGTAACTGTGTTTATGGAGTAAAGCATGTGTGTCTGTTGGTTTGAAGTAGACTCTAGTGTGTAGTGTTTTCTGTGGTTGATTGTTATTACTGAAAAACACTGTTGTGTCTAAGAAGTTGACTTCTTGCGGATGAATTGTGTATTTAACCTTAATTGATGAATGATGGCTGTTGAGAATGTTCATAAAGTCTGTGAATAATTGGATGTCGTGGGGCCAGGCTCC